>NC_135898.1:6338461-6704095 GCF_964194155.1 Cetorhinus maximus | reverse complement strand
GCGCGCGCGAGGTGGGAGAGCGGGAGAGAGCGCGCGTGAGGTAAGCGGGAGAGAGTGCGCGCGAGGTAAGAGGGAGAGAGCGTGCGCAAGGTAAGAGGGAGAGAGCACGCGCATGCGAGGTGGGATGGAGGGAGAGAGCATGCGTGAGATGGGAGAGATGGAAGTGGCGCACGCACGAGGTGGGGAGAGAGAGCGCGAACGCGCGAGTGGGGAGAGAGAGAGCGAACGCCCGAGTGGGGAGAGAGAGAACGCACGCGCGAGTGGAGAGAGAGAGAGAACGCTCGCGAGATGGACGAGAGAGAGAGCACGCGTGCGAGTGGGGAGAGAGAGTGCGAGTGCGCGAGTTGGGAGAGCGAGAGAGAGCGTGCGTGTGAGTTGGAGAGAGAGAGTGTGTGCGCATGAGTGGGGAGAGGAAGCGCGCGCATGCGACGGGTAGTGGAGAGAGTGCGCACGCAAGTGGGGAGAGAGAGAGCGCGTGCATGAGTGGGGGGAGATGGAGAGTGCGCGTGCGCGAGTTGGGAGAGAGAGAGCATGCGTAAGTAGTGAGAGAGAGAGTGCGCACGTGAGTGGGGAGTGAGAGAGCGCGCGTGTGAGTGGGGAGAGCGAGAGAGAGCGCGCGTGTGAGTGGGGAGAGCGAGAGAGAGCGCGCGTGTGAGTGGGGAGAGATAGTAAGAGCGTGCGAGCGAGGTGGGGTTGAGAGAGGGAGAAAGTGCTCGTGCTTGAGGGGGGAGAGAGCGCGTGCATGAGACAGGAGAGAGGGATAGAGCATGCGTGCGAGGTGGGAGAGAGGGAGAGGGAGAGAGTGCTCGCGCTTGAGGTGGGAGAGAACGCGCGCATGAGGAAGGAGAGAGGGATGGAGCGTGCAGGCGAGGTGGGAGAGAGGGTGAGAGCGTGCACGTGAGGTGTGACAGAGGTAGAGGGTGCGTGCGAGGTGAGAGAGAGAGAGGGCACATGAGGTGAGGGAGAGAGCGTGCGCTCGCGAGGTGGGAGGGAGGGAGAGAGCACGCGCGAGTGGGGAGAGAGGGAGAGAGCGCGTGCGTGAGGTGGGAGAGAGGGAGAGAGCGCGCACGTGAGGTGGGAGAGAGGGAGAGGGCGCGCGTGAGATGTGAGAGAGGGAGAGAGGGAGAGGGCACGCGTGAGATGTGAGAGAGGGAGAGGGCGCGCGCGAGATGGGAGAGAGGGAGAGGGCACGCGCGAGATGGGAGAGAGTGCGCGCGAGGCGGGAGAGAGAGAGCGCGTGTGAGGTGAGAGGGAGAGAGCATGTGCTTGCGAGGTGGGAGGGAGGGAGAGCGCGCGCAGGCGAGTTGGGAGAGAGGGAGAGAGCGCGCACGTGAGGTGGGAGGGAGGGAGAGCATGCGCGAGTTGGGAGAGAGGGAGAGAGCGCGTGTGAGTGGGGAGAGAGGGAGTGAGTGCGCAGGAAGTGAGTGCGCAGGAGAGGTGGGAGAGAGGGAGAGGGCGCGCATGAGATGCGAGACGGGGAGACAGCGCGCGAGGTGGGAGAGAGGGCACGTGAGGTGAGAGGGAGAGAACGTGCGCTCGCGAGGTGGGAGGGAGAGAGAGAGCACGCGCGAGTAGGGAGAGAAGGAGAGAGCACGTGCATGAGGTGGGAGAGAGGCGAGAGTGCGTGCGCGAGGTGGGAGAGAAGAAGAGAGATCGTGCGAGGAGGGCGAGAGCGTGCGCAAGGTGGTCAAGAGGGAGAGAGCGCATGTGAGGCGGGAGAGAGTGAGAGCGCGTGCGCAAGTGGGGAGAGAGAGCGCGCGTGCGAGAGGGGAGAGAAAGAGCGCGTGCGCGTGAGTAGGGAGAGAAAGAAGGCACGCGAGTGGGGAGAGAGAGGGCTCGCGAGTGGGGAGAGAGCGTGAGGTGAGGTAAAGGGCGCGTGCGTGAGTTAGGAGAGAGGAGAGAGTGCGTGCGTGAGGTGGGCGAGAGGGAAAGAGCGCATGTGAGGCGGGAGAGAGTGAGAGAGCGCGCGTGAGGTGGGAGAGCGGGAGAGAGAGTGCGTGAGGCGGGAGAGAGGGTGTGCAAGGTAAGAGGGAGAGAGCGCGCGCATGCGAGATGGGATGGAGGGAGAGAGCACGCGTGAGGTGGGAGAGATGGAAATGGCACACGCACGAGGTGGGAGTGAGGGAGTGCGCGCACGATTTGGGAGAGAGAGAACGCACGCGAGGTGGATGAGAGAGAGAGAGAGAGCGTGCGAGTGGGGAGAGAGAGAGCGCGCGAGTTGGGAGAGCGAGAGAGAGCGCGCGTTTGAGTGGGCAGAGAGAGGGCACGTGAGTGGGGAGAGAGGAAGAACGCGCATGTGACGGGGAGTGGAGAGAGTGTGCACGCGAGTGGGGAGAGAGAGAGAGCGCGTGCATGAGTGGAGGGACATGGAGAGCGCGCGCGCGAGTTGGGAGAGAGAGAGCACGCGTGAGTGGGGAGAGAGAGTGTGCGCGTGCAAGTGGGGGGAGAGAGTGCGCATGCAATAGGGGAGAGTGAGCACGCGGATGCGAACGGGGAGAGAGAGAGCGCCCACGCGAGTGGGGCTAGAGAAGGAGAGCGCCTGATGGGGAGGGGAGAGAGCGCAAGCGCGAGGGTGTGGTGACAGCGCCTGCGAGTTGGGAGAGAGAGAGCTTGCATGCGAGTGGGGAAAGAGAGAGCGTGTGAGCGAGGTGAGGGAGAATGCTCGCGCTTGAGGTGGGAGAGAGTGCGCGCATGAGGCAGGAGAGAGGGATCGAGCGTGCGCGCGAGGTGGGAGAGAGGGAGAGAGTGCGCAGGCGAGGTGGGAGATAGGGAGAGAGCGCGCACGCAAGGTGGGAGAGAGGGTGAGAGCGCGTACGTGAGGTGGGAGAGAGGGAGATGGCGCGCGTGTGATGCGAGAGAGGGAGAGGGCGCGCGCAAGATGGGAGAGAGAGGGAGAGGGCGCGCGCGAGTTGGGAGAGAGGGAGAGGGCGCGCGCGATGTGGGAGAGGGAGAGGTCGCGCGCGGAGGAAGAGAGGGCGCGTGAGGTGAGGGAGAGAGCATGCATGAGTGGGTAGAGAGGGAGAAAGCGCGTGCGTGAGGTGAGAGAGAGGGAGAGAGTGTGTGCGCGAGGTGGGAGAGAGGGAGAGAGGGCACGTGAGGTGAGAGGGAGAGAGCATGCGCTTGGGAGGTGGGAGGGTGGGAGAGAGCACGCGCGAGTGGGGAGAGAGGGAGAGAAAGCGCGCGAGGAGGGCGAGAGCGTGTGCGAGGTGGGCGAGAGGGAGAGAGCGCATGTGAGGCGGGAGAGAGTGAGAGCGCGCGCGAGTGGGGTGAGAGAGGGCGTGTGCGCGTGAGTGGGGAGGGAGAGAGCGTGCGACCGAGGTGGGGGAGAGAGAGAGGGAGAGAGTGCTTCTGCGTGAGGTGGGAGAGAGCGCGCGCATGAGGTAGGAGAGAGGGATGGAGCGTGCGTGTGAGGTGCGAGAGAGGGAGAGAGCGCACACGCAAGGTGGGAGGGAGGGTCAGAGTGCGCACGTGAGGTAGGAGAGAGGGAGAGTGTGCACGTGAGGTAGGAGAGAGGGAGAGTGCGTGTGTGAGATGCGAGTGAGGCAGTGGGCGTGCGCGAGATGGGAGAGAGGGAGAGGGCGGGCGTGAGGTGGGAGAGGGAGAGAGTGCGCGCGAGGTGGGAGAGAGGGAGAGAGGGTGCGTGAGGTGTGAGGGAGAGAGCATGTGCTCGCGAGGTGGGAGGGAGGGGGAGAGGATGCGCGTGAGGTGGGAGAGAGGGAGAGGGCGCGCGAGGAGGGCGAGAGGGAGAGAGCGCATGTGAGGCAGGAGAGAGTGAGAGCACGCGCGTGAGTGTGGTGGGAGAGAGAGAGCGCGTGCGCACGCGAGTGGGGAAAGAGATAGGACACGCATGAGATGCGAGAGAGGGAGAGGGCGCGCAGGAGGTGGGAGAGAGTGCCGCGAGGCGGGAGAGAGGGCGCGTGAGGTGAGAGGGAGAGAGCATGCGCTCGTGAGGTGGGAGGGAGAGAGAGAGCACGCGCGAGTGTGGAGAGAGAGAGGGAGAGTGCGTGCATGAGGTGGGAGAGAGGAAGAGGGAGAGCGCAAGGAGGGCGAGAGCGTGCGTGATGCAGGAGAGAGGGCATGCGAGGTAAGAGGGAGAGAGCACGCGCGCATGCGAGGTGGGATGGAGGGAGAGAGCACGCGTGAGGTGGGAAAGAGGAAAATGGCGCACGCACGAGGTGGGAGTGAGGGAGTGCGCGCACGATTGGGGAGAGAGAGAACGCGCCCGAGTGGGGTGAGGGAGAGTGCGAGTGAGTGGGAAGAGAGAGAGAGCGCACGCGCGAGCGGGGAGAGAGAGACAGAGAACGCACGCGAGGTGGACTAGAGAGAGAGCACGCGTGCAAGTGGGGAGAGATAGCGTGCACGTGCGCGAGTGTGGAGAGAAAGAGAGCGCGCGAGTTGGGAGAGCGAGAGAGAGCGCACGTGAATGGGGAGAGAGGGCGCGTGCGCGTGAGTGGGGAGAGAGAGAGAGCGCGTGCATGAGTCGGGGGAGATGGAGGGATGGAGAGCGCATGCGTGAGTTGGGAGAGAAAGAGCATGTGTGAGTGGGGAGAGAGAGAGTGCGCACGCGAACGGGGAGAGAGAGAGAGTGCCCGTGCGAGTGGTGCTAGAGAGGGTGAGCGCGTGTGATGGGGAGGGGAGAGAGCGCAAGCGCGGGGAGGGGAGAGAGCGCAAGTGCGAGGCGGGGGTGACAGCGCGCGCGAGTGGGGAGAGAGAGAGCGCGCATGCGAGTTGGGAGAGAGAGAGCATGCGAGCGAGGTTGGGAGAGGGAGAGAGTGCTCGCGTTTGAGGTGGGAGAGAGTGCGCTCATGAGGCAGGAGAGAGGGATGGAGCATGCGCGCGAGGTGGGAGAGAGGGAGAAGGCGCTCATGAGGTGGGAGAGGGAGAGGGCGCGTGGGGTGAGGGAGAGAGAGTGCGCTCGTGAGGTTTGTGGGAGAGAGCGCTTGCCTGAGGTGGGAGAGACTGTGTGCGCAAGGTGAGAGAGAGGGTGAGAGCACGCACGTGAGGTGGGAGAGGGCGCGTGCGAGATGGGAGAGGGAGAGAGCGCGCACGGTAGGCGGGAGAGAGGGAGAGAGGGCTCGCGAGGTGGGAGGGAGAGAGCACACGCGAGTGGGGAAAGGGAGAGAGCGCGTGTGAGTGGGGAGTGGGAGAGAGCGCGTGCGTGAGATGCGAGAGAGAGGGAGAGGGCGCGCGCAAGATGGGAGGGAGGGAGAGGGCGCGCGAGGTGGGAGAGTGCGTGTGAGGCAGGAGAGAGGGAGAGAGGGCGCGTGAGGTGAGAGGGAGAGAGCGTGCACTCGCGGGGTGGGAGGGAGGGAGAGAGCATGCGCGGCGGAGGTGACAGCGTGTGCGAGATGGGTAGAGGGAGAGAGCGCGCAAGTGGGGAGAGTGGGAGTGAGCGCGCACGGGAGGTGGGTGAGATAGAGAGGGAGCACGTGAGATCGGAGAGAGGGAGAGGGCGCGCACGAGGTGGGAGCGAGGGAGAGAGGGCGCACGAGTTGAGAGGGAGATTGCGTGCGCACGCGAGGGGGGAGGGAGAGACTATGTGCGAGGTGGGAGTTGTAGACGGCGCATGTGCGAGGAGGGAGTGAGGGAGTGCACGTGTGAGTGGAGAGAGAGAGAGAACGCGCGCTAGTGGGGGGAGAGAGAGTGTGCGCGAGTGGGGAGAGAGCGCACGCGCGAGTGGGGAGAGAGCGCACGCGCGAGTGGGGAGAGAGTGTGTGCATGAGTGGGGAGAGAGAGTGTGCACGAGTGGGGAGAGAGAGCGTGCGCGCGAGTGGAGAGAGAGAGAGAGCGCGCGCGCAAGTGGGGAGAGAGAGCATGCGCGAGTGGGGAGAGAGCGCATGCGCAAGTGGGGAGGGAGTGCACACACGAGTGGGGAGAGAGAGAGTGTGCGCGAGTGGGGAGAGAGAGAGTGTGCGCGAGTGGGGAGAGAGAGAGAGTATGCGCGAGTGGGGAGAGAGAGAGAGTGTGCGCGAGTGGGGAGAGAGAGAGCGTGCGCGATTGGGGGGAGAGAGTGTGTGCGAGTGAGGAGAGAGAGTGTGCACGAGTGGGGAGAGAGAGAGCGCACGCACGAGGTGGGTGAGAGAGCGAGCGCAAGTGAGGAGAGCGAGCGTGCGCGAGTGGGGAGAGAGAGTGTGCGCGAGTGGGGGGAGAGAGTGTGCGCGAGTGGGGAGAGAGAGAGTGTGCGCGAGTGGGGAGAGAGAGTGTGCGCGAGTGGGGAGAGAGAGTGTGCGCGAGTGGGGAGAGAGAGTGTGCGCGAGTGGGGAGAGAGAGTGTGCACGAGTGGGGAGAGAGTGTGTGCGCGAGTGGGGAGAGGGAGTGTGCGCGAGTGGGGAGAGAGAGTGTGTGCGCGAGTGGGGAGAGAGAGTGTGCACGAGTGGGGGGAGAGAGCGTGCATGAGTGGGGAGAGAGAGCGCACACGCGAGTGGGGAGAGAGTGTGTGCATGAGTGGGGAGAGAGAGTGTGCACGAGTGGGGAGAGAGAGCGTGCGCGCGAGTGGAGAGAGAGAGAGCGCGCGTGCGCAAGTGGGGAGAGAGAGCATGCGCGAGTGGGGAGAGAGCGCATGCGCAAGTGGGGAGGGAGCGCACACACGAGTGGGGAGAGATAGAGCGTGCGCGATTGGGGAGAGAGAGTGTGCGCGAGTGGGGAGAGAGAGAGTGTGCGCGAGTGGGGAGAGAGAGAGTGTGCGCGAGTGGGGAGAGAGAGAGTGTGCGCGAGTGGGGAGAGAGAGAGTGTGCGCGAGTGGGGAGAGAGAGAGAGTGTGCGAGTGGGGAGAGAGAGAGAGAGTGTGCGCGAGTGGGGAGAGAGAGTGTGCGCGAGTGGGGAGAGATAGAGCGTGCGCGATTGGGGGAGAGAGTGTGTGCGAGTGAGGAGAGAGAGTGTGCACGAGTGGGGAGAGAGAGAGCGCACGCACGAGGTGGGTGAGAGAGCGAGCACAAGTGGGGAGAGCGAGCGTGCGCGAGTGGGGAGAGAGAGAGTGTGCGCGAGTGGGGGGAGCGAGTGTGCGCGAGTGGGGAGAGAGAGAGTGTGCGCGAGTGGGGAGAGATAGTGTGCGCGAGTGAGGAGAGAGAGAGTGTGCGCGAGTGGGGAGAGAGAGTGTGCGCGAGTGGGGAGAGAGAGTGTGCGCGAGTGGGGAGAGAGAGTGTGCACGAATGGGGAGAGAGTGTGAGCGCGAGTGGGGAGAGGGAGTGTGCGCGAGTGGGGAGAGAGAGTGTGTGCGCGAGTGGGGAGAGATAGTGTACGCGAGTGGGGAGAGAGTGTGCGCAAGTGGGGAGAGAGAGTGTGCGCGAGTGGGGAGAGAGAGTGTGCACGATTGGGGAGAGAGCGTGCGCGAGTGGGGAGAGAGAGTGTGCGCGAGTGGGGAGAGAGAGTGTGCACGATTGGGGAGAGAGAGCGTGCGCGAGTGGGGAGAGAGAGTGTGCGCGAGTGGGGAGAGAGAGCGTGCGCGCGAGTGGAGAGAGAGAGCGCGCGCGCGCGCAAGTGGGGAGAGAGAGCATGCGCGAGTGGGGAGAGAGCGCATGCGCAAGTGGGGAGGGAGCGCACACACGAGTGGGGAGAGATAGAGCGTGCGCGATTGGGGAGAGAGAGTGTGCGCGAGTGGGGAGAGAGAGAGTGTGCGCGAGTGAGGAGAGAGAGAGTGTGCGCGAGTGGGGAGAGAGAGTGTGCGCGAGTGGGGAGAGAGAGTGTGCGCGAGTGGGGAGAGAGAGTGTGCACGAATGGGGAGAGAGTGTGAGCGCGAGTGGGGAGAGGGAGTGTGCGCGAGTGGGGAGAGAGAGTGTGTGCGCGAGTGGGGAGAGATAGTGTACGCGAGTGGGGAGAGAGTGTGCGCAAGTGGGGAGAGAGAGTGTGCGCGAGTGGGGAGAGAGAGTGTGCACGATTGGGGAGAGAGCGTGCGCGAGTGGGGAGAGAGAGTGTGCGCGAGTGGGGAGAGAGAGTGTGCACGATTGGGGAGAGAGAGCGTGCGCGAGTGGGGAGAGAGAGTGTGCGCGAGTGGGGAGAGAGAGCGTGCGCGCGAGTGGAGAGAGAGAGAGCGCGCGCGCGCAAGTGGGGAGAGAGAGCATGCGCGAGTGGGGAGAGAGCGCATGCGCAAGTGGGGAGGGAGCGCACACACGAGTGGGGAGAGATAGAGCGTGCGCGATTGGGGAGAGAGAGTGTGCGCGAGTGGGGAGAGAGAGAGTGTGCGCGAGTGGGGAGAGAGAGAGTGTGCGCGAGTGGGGAGAGAGAGAGTGTGCGCGAGTGGGGAGAGAGAGAGTGTGCGCGAGTGGGGAGAGAGAGAGAGTGTGCGAGTGGGGAGAGAGAGAGAGAGTGTGCGCGAGTGGGGAGAGAGAGTGTGCGCGAGTGGGGAGAGATAGAGCGTGCGCGATTGGGGGAGAGAGTGTGTGCGAGTGAGGAGAGAGAGTGTGCACGAGTGGGGAGAGAGAGAGCGCACGCACGAGGTGGGTGAGAGAGCGAGCACAAGTGGGGAGAGCGAGCGTGCGCGAGTGGGGAGAGAGAGAGTGTGCGCGAGTGGGGGGAGCGAGTGTGCGCGAGTGGGGAGAGAGAGAGTGTGCGCGAGTGGGGAGAGATAGTGTGCGCGAGTGAGGAGAGAGAGAGTGTGCGCGAGTGGGGAGAGAGAGTGTGCGCGAGTGGGGAGAGAGAGTGTGCGCGAGTGGGGAGAGAGAGTGTGCACGAATGGGGAGAGAGTGTGAGCGCGAGTGGGGAGAGGGAGTGTGCGCGAGTGGGGAGAGAGAGTGTGTGCGCGAGTGGGGAGAGATAGTGTACGCGAGTGGGGAGAGAGTGTGCGCAAGTGGGGAGAGAGAGTGTGCGCGAGTGGGGAGAGAGAGTGTGCACGATTGGGGAGAGAGCGTGCGCGAGTGGGGAGAGAGAGTGTGCGCGAGTGGGGAGAGAGAGTGTGCGCGAGTGGGGAGAGAGAGAATGTGCGCGAGTGGGGAGAGAGAGAGCACGCGCGAGTGGGGAGAGAGTGTGCGCGAGTGGGGAGAGAGAGAGCACGCGCGAGTGGGGAGAGAGAGCGTGCACGAGTGGGGGGAGAGAGCGTGCATGAGTGGGGAGAGAGAGCGCACGCACGATGTGGGTGAGAGAGAGAGCGTGCGCGAGTGGGGAGTGGGAGCGTGCGCGAGTGGGGAGAGAAAGTGTGCACGAGTGGGGAGAGAGTGTGAGCGCGAGTGGGGAGAGGGAGTGTGCGCGAGTGGGGAGAGAGAGAGTGTGCGCGAGTGGGGAGAGAGAGTGTACGCGAGTGGGGAGAGAGAGAGTGTGCGCAAGTGGGGAGAGAGAGTGTACGCGAGTGGGGAGAGAGAGAGTGTGCGCAAGTGGGGAGAGAGAGTGCGCGAGTGGGGAGAGAGAGTGTGCACGATTGGGGAGAGAGAGCGTGCGCGAGTGGGGAGAGAGAGTGTGCGCGAGTGGGGAGAGAGAGAATGTGCGCGAGTGGGGAGAGAGAGAGCACGCGCGAGTGGGGAGAGAGTGTGCGCGAGTGGGGAGAGAGAGAGCGCGCGCGAGTGGGGAGAGAGACCGTGCACGAGTGGGGGGAGAGAGCGTGCATGAGTGGGGAGAGAGAGCGCACGCACGATGTGGGTGAGAGAGAGAGCGTGCGCAAGTGGGGAGTGGGAGTGTGCGCGAGTGGGGAGAGAGAGCGTGTGTGCGAGTGGAGAGAGAGAGCGCGCGCGCGTGTATGTGGGGAGATAGAGCGCGTGCGCACGAGTGGGGAGAGAGAGTGCGAGGGAGAGAGGGCGTGCGAGGTGAGAGGGAGAGAGCGTGTGCACGCGAGGTGGAAGGGAGGGAGAGAGTACGCGCACGTGAACGGGGAGAGAGAGAGAGTGCACACGCGAATGGGGCTAGAGCGGGAGAGCGCACGCGAATGGGGCTAGAGCGGGAGAGCGCACGTGTGACGGGGAGGGGAGAGAGCGCACGCGCGAGGGGGTGGTGACAGTGTCTGCGAGTGCAGAGAGAGCATGCGAGCAAGGTGGGGAGAGAGAGAGGGAGAGAGTGCTCGCGCTTGAGGTGGGAGAGAGCGCGCGCATGAGGCAGGAGTGAGGGATGGAGCGTGCGTGCGAGTTGGGAGAGAGCGCGCAGGCGAGGTGGGAGAGAGGGAGAGAGCGCGCATGAAAGCAGGGAGAGAGGGTCAGCGCGCACGTGAGGTGGGAGAGAGGGAGAGGGCGGGCGTAAGTTGCGAGAGAGGGAGAGGGCGCTCGTGAGATGGGAGAGAGGGAGAGAGTGTGCGCGAGGTGGGAGAGCGCGTGCGAGGCGGGAGAGAGGGCGTGCGAGGTGAGAGGGAGAGAGCGTGCACTCACGAGGTGGAAGGGAGGGAGAGAGTACGCACACGTGAACGGGGAGAGAGTGCGCGCGTGACTGGGGCTAGAGCAGGAGAGCGCACGTGTGACGGGGAGGGGAGAGAGCGCACACGCGAGGGGATGGTGACAGTGCAGAGTGCAGAGAGAGAGAGCGCGCCTGCGAGTGGAGAGAGAGAGCGTGCCTGCGAGTGGGGAGAGAGAGAGAGAGAGCTTGCGAGCGAGGTAGGGAGCGAGGTGAGGGAGAATGCTCGCGCTTGAGGTGGGAGAGAGTGCGCGCATGAGGCAGGAGGGAGGGATGGAGCGTGAGTGCGAGTTGGGAGAGAGAGCGCGCAGGCGAGGTGGGAGAGAGGGTCAGCGCACACGTGAGGTGGGAGAGAGGGAGAGGGTGCGCGCGAGGTGGGAGAGGGAGAGAGTGCGCGCGAGTAGGGAGAGGGCGTGCGAGTGGGGGGAGAGAGAGAGCGCGCAAGTGGGGAGAGGGCGTGCGAGTGGGGAGAGAGAGAGAGAGCGCGCGCGAGTGGGGAGAGAGAGAGCGCGCGCGAGTGGGGAGAGGGTGTGCGAGTGGGGAGAGAGCGCGCGAGTGGGGAGAGAGGCAGAGAGCGCGCGAATGGGGAGAGAGGCAGAGAGCGCATGTGAGATTGGAGAGAGGGTGAGGGCGTGCACGAGGTGGGAGAGAGGGAGAGAGCGCAGGAGATGGGGAGAGAGGGCGTGCGAGGTGAGAGGGAAAGAGTGTGCTCACGCGAGGTGGAAGGGAGGGAGAGAGTATGCGCACGGTGCATGCGCGAGGTGGGAGTGAGGGAGTGCGCGTGCGAGTGGGGAGAGAGATAGAGAGAACATGCGAGAGTGGGGAGAGAGAGAGCGTGCACAAGTGGGGAGAGAGAGAGAGCGCGTGTGTGAGTTGGGAGAGAGAGAGAGCGCACATACGAGTGGGGAGAGAGAGCGCACGCACTTGAATGGGGCGTGAGAGGCCGCGTATGCTTGAGTGGGACGAGAGAGGAAGTGCGCACGTGCGATGGGGAGGGGAGAGAGTGTGTTCGCGAGGAGGGAGAGTGAGTGTGCATGAGGAGTGTGGGAGAGTGTGCCTGAGTGAGGAGAGAGATAGAATGTGCGCGAGGTGAGAAGCGAGAGTGCGCTCGAGGTGGGTGGAGGGAGAGAGTGTGTGCGGGGTGGGGGGGGAGAGAGAGTGAGAGAGTGTGCACGAGGGAAGCAGCCGGCGGCGGCAGGATAGTGCGAGACACAGTGTGTGTGTGTGTGTGTGTGTGTCTGGCTCACTCCCAGTCTCAAGGCTCGTACTCACCCTCACCCTACACATCAACACACACACACCCACTCACACAGCGGGTGAAAGTGAGTGAATGAGCACCCTGAGACTGGGAGTGTGCCGGACACACACAATCTGACCTCACGCACCAATTGTCAACTTTTATTAATTACTAATTTTTTAAAAAATGATCAATTTATTGCACTGACATTGCTTTACTTTTGCTCAACAAGTTGTTTCTTTGCTTCATATCTCAACATTTTATTGAAATTCATGTTTAATGTCATTGCCAAACCTTATCTTTCTGAAATTTGTTCATCGGCTCCCTGAGTGAGAAAAAGTTTGAAATGTGGCCCCTGGCATAAAAAAGTTGGACAAGCCTGCTTTAGTTTTGAAGTTTCTTCATTGCATCGTGTTTCACAAGCACTTAGGGAGTGAATGTAATGTTTTATTTTTCAGCATGAAGTGGCCTGAGACTCTTGTTCTTCTGATTGGACTGGACGTTCTCTCTCATCAGAAAGTAGATTGTTCGATGAATGATGAAGAATCTATGTGTATTATTGAAAAAATTAGTGGCAGCAGTGTTTGCAGGCAAGTAAGAGTGAAACCAAGATAGAGTAACTGAGGTTTTATGATGTAATTGGCTGCTGAAATGAGTTTACACTCATCTCCTGGACATCTGTAAATCGCAATACTGGGAGAAGCAATTGATTGAAAACAGTACTCACACCGCTTATAATCATATTACACTGGTGACTTTTTGATTGAGAGGCACATTTTTGATATAGATATAGACTTCGCTGAAGAGCTCGTGAAGTGTTATTACTTTGCAGTGTAGGTTCTTCGCAATTAACCCAACAGTTTCATTTTGATGTTGTTTCTTTTAATCAAATTTTCATTTGTTCATGTATCCACTGTAGTGATTTGTCTTTCTTCCCCCAGCTTTTATTTTTGCTGAAATTAAATATATTTGAACGAACAATCAGAAGGGCAATCAGGAAATAAACCAAATGAGGAATCAGTGTCAGACATCACCCATAGTCAAATCCTGGTCAGTTGAATGGTGGAAGCATTTACTGCATGATGAATCATGAATATTGCAAGTGGAATGACATGGTATTTCAGAGATGATAATTGCAGGAGAATATGGATAGGGTAGAGTAATGGGGAATATAAATTTCATCTGTTTATATAAATGAACACCCCCTTCAATTTTGACAAGTTACTTTTCTCCCCTTCTTTGATTTGACTAAGGTTGAAGAGGTGGGCTTATGGCCTTGCATGAGGTCTGATATATTCTAAACTGACCATTATTAGGTAAATAGTAGTATTTGGGTGACTTTCATGCCGACTTCTTTCTGTTCCCTTTTACCATCCCATGGCACAGAATGGTCGTGGCACACTCAGCATCTGACAGGGCCCTAGCCACCACTTAGCAGGAGCTGGCATACCCATTCTCCATTCGAAATGAGAGACAGTGGTACAGAACAAGCTAACTGCTGGTTCTATGTTACGTACTTCACTTAAACAGAAACAAAAGATTAATGAAAAAAGCAGCAAAGTGATGATAGATGAGGTGTCGCTTTAAAAATGGTCAATGGATTTACAGGAGAGTGAGGTAAAGAAGTGAGTGAAGACATCTTGCGTGAGACATAGTGAGCTCTGCTTGAATGGAATGTTGTAACTTATAGACGTGCTCACGTGTGCACACACAGTGGTGCAGAGATATTACATTGAATTGCAACACACACAAAATGATTGCTTTTTCATGCAACAATAACTGAGGATTTATTTATTTTATGTTGTTACAGATTACTGTTTCTAAAGCTTGCTAAAGACTTATTGCTATGGATAAGTGATATTTCGAAATATAGTGCATGGGATCTATAATTTGTGGTTTTCATTTTCAACTAGTCTATGGGAGAGTGACCCATAACAATGTGGAGATGAGCCATTAAGATTTTGGATGTTGTGTCACATTTCTCCTTGCAATGATAGTTCTAATCTGTTGTGAAATTGTAGAAGTCTTGAAAAATACTTATCATTTGTTTAGATGTTAGGCAGTAGACTTTCTTCATAAATGCTGAGTCATCCTAAGCACCATCAACAAGCCTGGTGCATATTACTTTTGGGAAGATAAGCCAAAAGAAAGATACAAAATTCCAGCTCAAAAACAGGCCAATAGGCCCATCAAGTCAACTTTGGTGGTGTTCTCTATATAAGCCTTCAAATCTAAACTCTCCTACTATCTTCTGTCACACTTGAATATTTCTGTTTTGGAAGCAACTATCCAATTCCTTTTTTTGGTGCTTGTCTTAAATTTGTGCTCTCCTGTTGCTGTCTCTTGGCTAATGAAAGCAAATCTGCCATAATTGACCTTACCATAACTTTTAATAACCCTTAAAGACCTGGGTTTGGTTTTTCTTCATTCATCTGAACTCTGGTGAAATGTTCCGAGTTCTTGGATCTCTTTTCACAATTGCAACTCCTCCCCCCTCCCAGTTAACATCTTAATGAACCTGTGTTGCACCTTTTCCATTTCTTTCCTGTAAAGGGGACCTTTTTCTTATCAAGGGTCACTCACACATGGACCATATCAGCCGCAGACCACACACAGATAAAAAGTAAGGCTCTGGACAACTCCCAGTCAGAGGCTGCACCTGGGCCTGGAGCCTGGGCCTCTCCCTCACTCTGCAGGGGCTGAGCCCCTGTCCTGCGACGCCAGTGGAGTTGGGAGGATAAGGGGGGTGAGCTACCGATGGAGCTGGGTGTCTCGCTCCCTTTCTCCCCAGTCCCGGGTTACTCACACTTCACCACCCGATCAGCAGCCGGCAGCTTCCTGTCCCAGCGCTCCTGCTCCTGGATCTTGGGCCTGACTCTCTCCACACAGCCTGGGCTTCTGCAGACTGTGGCCGAGGCTGAGGCATCAGGAGATGGTGGCGGCTGGCTCAGAGTGTAGCATGTCCTTCCCACCATACCATCTGTCTTCGGTCTGTACCGTCTCATCTGTCCTTAGATGATCAAAAGCTCACCCAGGAGCTCACCCTGTCCCTGGACAATGCTATACAGTGTCTGTCTTACAAAGTGACACCCGAGCCACAAACAGGTCCAGCTGTCACTTGTAGGAATTCAACGAATCGCCATCCACTGCACAAGCAGGCACTCTGTTCCAGATGTTCAACTGACATTTGACCCTCTGCACGTCTGCCACTCGGGAATGTAAAACTCTACCCAATACATACATGCCACTGCAAACCTGATCTTAAAATTGTGAACCTGGCCCTTCCTTGCCTATTTAGTTGGAAGATGCTGTTTACTTGAACGCAAACCATTCCATTCATCATTTTGTCTTTGTATGAGATCAAGTTCCTGTAGTAGCTAATTTGTACCACAGGGTGGTACAGATGTGCTTTGTATTTCTTCATTTACAAATGCACCTCTGGCACCTGCTGGCACAAAATAAACAGGAAATTTTGCTTGCAGTACAAGTTTTTCAAAGCTGACAATTCATTATGTTTCATGGTTGATTGCTTTTATAGTTGTACTGTGAGTAAAACATGAACATTTACTTTTGGCTCCTGCTCTGATTATCTATGAAGAAAACAATAATGGAACAATCAGGAAAGGTCATTCAACTTTAGAATTTTCATCTACTCTTGGCTCTTAGCTTGAGTTTCCTTAATCCCTGTTGAATTATAAATCTCTCCGTTTTTGGCTACAAATGGCAGTAAGAATTTTATCATAGCATTCTTTCTACATTCTCATCCCACCATCCGTTTTTGTATATTGTGATCATTTTGCACAATTATTCTTGAGGATTTGAAGCTAGAATAACTAATTTTATTATTGTTCTGCAATGACTTTTTGTGTAAAAAATAGCATAATATGTTAAGCACCCTTACTGTATCTCTTTCCTTTTAACATGCCAGTCAGCACAATTCACAATGAAAATGAATGACTGGTGATTTGTCTTTTGGTGGTATTGTCTAAGGGTGGAATGTTGGCCAACAGACTAGACGAGCTCCCTTTTCTTGTGTGAGCAGTGCAGTGGGATCTTTAACTTCCACATAAATAATTATGGGTTCTTAGATTAATCTTCCAGAAGCCCAATGGACTCTTGGCAATGCAACATTTTCTCAAGAACTTCATCTTATATTTATCTTGTGCCTTTTAACGTGGTTAAGCATCCCAAGGTATTTCACAGGAGTGTTATAAGGCAAAAGTTGACACTGAGTGAGATAAGGGTATACTAGGCCAATTGACCAAACACTTGT
Organism: Cetorhinus maximus; assembly: GCF_964194155.1. Taxonomy (NCBI): domain Eukaryota; kingdom Metazoa; phylum Chordata; class Chondrichthyes; order Lamniformes; family Cetorhinidae; genus Cetorhinus; species Cetorhinus maximus. The sequence goes on along the minus strand of NC_135898.1, from coordinate 6,688,283 downwards.
CCAAAGAGGTAGATGTCAAGGAACATGTTAAAGGAGGGAAGAGGAGGAGGTTTAGGGAGGGAATTCCAAAGCTTCGAGTTGTGGCGGCTCAAGTACTTCAGGTGATGCTCAAGAGGTCAGAATTAGAGGAGTGCAGAGATCTCAGAGGGTTGTGGGGCTGGAGGAGGTTACAGAAATAGGGGCAGTGAGGCATTGGAGTGATTTGAAAGCAAGTGTGAGAATTTTGAAATTGAAGTGTTGGCAAACCGGAGACCTGTGTAAGTCAGCAAGCACAGGAGTGATGGATGATTGGGAGTGTGCTACTTAAGACACAGGCAGCAAGCAGAATTTTGGATGTCCTCATGTTTATGGAGGTATTACAGTACAATGTTTGCATAAATTTTCTGCTCAAGTATTGGTGTGAGCTTTGAACCTATAGCCTGGCCCAGAGTCAGGCTGATCCTGCATGGTAATTCTATTTTTAAGGTATCATTGTTCCATAGGTACTGATAGCCCAGGCGTACCTTATCCTGGCAGCCATTCTGCATGTGAGAGCTGAGAGGGTAAGTATTAGAGCACTTAGGATAATGTGAGTGGCAACATTAGAAAACTTGTTGCTTAATTGGAAACCTTGGCTGGAAGTTTTGGACCTTCACTTGCCAAATGCCATGGGCAATTTGTGCTATTTCCAGTGTTACCTGGTTATAACTAGCTAAGTTATAAGACCAAAGATCAAATGTGGAATCCTCTATGTGTGTTTGATCATTAAACTGTTGAAGGATCCCTACTGTGACAGTAAAGCTGATTAAAATAAAAGATTGCATTTTTTTGTTTACCTGATTAAAAGTTTCAGGGAATTCCACAATTTTGCAGATTCCATTCTGTTGGTAATGACACTCATCCACAGGTTCTCGTTATTTTCAGAGGTGAGCTCCTTGTGATTTATCCAGGTTTGGGAAATGCAGCCTGCGCTGTCGTCCCAAGATGTCGCCAGTTCCGAAGACTGCTGAGCGAAGAATGGGGAGAACCACGTGTTAAATTTGTTCAAGCTAAGAAGGTACATGATAACCATAAAAGCATCATTAGAAGTTTTGCTTATGTGTAAGATTTTAGCTTAACTACTGGTGAACTCGTGTTTTTGAGGGCAGTTCTGTCAGCCAGTTAGTTCGATGCAAAGTAATATTTTTTGAGATGAGAAAGGAAAAGTAGAATATGGAAAGTGAGGTTTGAAGAATCGAACTTTAATTGGCTATACTTGATTAAAATAACCCTTCAGAATAGGAAACATTTCAGTTCACAAAAGTGGATTCTAATTTACAGTGAGCCTTGTCTTTATTATACCACAGAGTGGTGCAATTGTCTTCCAAGTGTGCAGGACTGTCTGTAATTAGATAAACTGTCTTGTTTTCTTTTACAGAGTAATTCATTACTTGCGTTACAGACATAATTTAAATCATACTTTATTAAATTAATTAAAATTTGTAACTAAAAGATACATTTAAGAGCTACTGCCATGTTTTAAGGTTGGATTTTCTTCCTGTCCTCCCCATAACTGTGCTTTGTGGTGTTCACCCAAGTTGGTGTTTCACCTCTGGGCCAAAGATTTTGGGCTGAATAGACACTGAAGCCATGCTTTGGGCTTGATGGGAGAAGCAGAACAGGCCAGAGGCTGCACATGTTGGGAGATCTTTATTGCTTGATATATTGCTGGGATGGGATATGGAGCTCATCTGAGGGAGTTAAGAACATGCTAGGTTATGGGGCTGAAGAAGAGCTGGGTTCCAGGACGAGGGCTGTGGATGCCAAAGGAGTTGGGATGGAGCCAGTGTTAGGAGAAAGCTTTAAAACCTGATCTTGGATGGAGTTGGATTGCATTTCAGGCTCAGATTGAGGTTTCATGCAGGTATTGAAGCAGCCTTGGAGATGCAGAGGCAATGAAAGGTTCACTCTCTGCAAATGAAGCACAGCTTTTTATATTCATGTATAAGGATTTTCAATGATATGAATGCACTTGACAATACAGCGGATCCTTTTCCTGTCGTTGTAATCCATGTAAAGCAATGTTCATCTGATTGGCCCTTGCTAACCACATAATATTCATATATTATCAGTTATCAGCGCCAATCAGTTCGAAAAAAGTGGACAAGCTCATGGACACATTTTCGTTATTTGTATACTTGAATATTAACAATAATCAACTGAAATTTATATTCCATTAATCCTGGAGTGATATGAGCACGGCAGTTTAGAATTAACAGCTGTGGGAGCCTATTTACTTCCCCAAGTTCTTTTTAAAACAATACAACCAACGATAAATGGATAGGAGGGAAAGATTACAGGAGAAACAATGCAACAGTAGATGGCAATAGAAGAATTGAGTTTGACTCGGTGTTCATCTGAATGCAGCGACACGATTTTTTTTGTAACTCTCTTTTCTATCTGTTGTGCTTAGATTTTCTTCACTAATCACCTGCAGATTATTATTCAATAAACCTGTATGAGGAATGTAACAATTCTGTATGACTGCAATTAAGCATAGAAGACATGGAGCACCTTAATGTCAGCTGCATGGAAAAAAAATAATTTGTCGTATGACATTGGCTTGTTTTTTGAATAATGGATCAGGTAGTGATTTTTAGAAACTTCAATTTAAACTCTGGATTCAAATTACTGTTTAAGCTTGACTCTGCTGAAAGCTTATAATATCATCTGAATATAGTAAATAGATTAATGTGTTTTAATCATTTGCAAGAAACCATTACCCTCTTAACAACAAACACATTTTAGATTGAAGCTCCATATGAAATTGTTTTTGGACCCCTGCAGTTGCGCTCTGGCTTTTTTAAATGACTATTTTATGGGATTTATTTAACTCCTTATGCAGCATTTTGTGTTTATTGAATGCTTCTAAAAGTCCAGTGTTTAACATAGTGCATGTGGAATCACAGATAGCTGGTTGTTATTTTACTGAATCATTTTGCTAGTCTGCACTGTCCTCTGTATGCTTCATGTGTTCTTCAATAAGACAATGAAACTGATATGTGAAGGTATACCTTGATGAAGATAGGTCTGGGTGGAGTGTCACCGTATGGCTGACAAAATCAATTGTAACACGTAACAATCATTTTACTTGCAACTTCATTCCGTTTCTTAATAGTTGCATAATAACATTTTGATGGCCAGCCAAAATAAACATATTTCCAGTTGTGGGCCTTTGAGACAAATACCAAAGGATGTCAGCTGACACAAAGCCACACACGATCAGAAATGAGTCAGGCCACAGTTGTAACTTTGTATAAAGAGAGCAAAAGATTTCAGAAGAATGTTCATATAAAAAAGCTTTTTTTGTGTTTGAAATAATCACATCATATTTTATTATTCCGGTAGCTTTCTCCAATATTCCAGTGTGGTTCGGAAATCCTATTGTGGGGAAAGGCAGGCCATGTTTTGTGAAGGGAGAAACTCTGATAAATAGATATTCGAGAGAAAATGGTGAATTTAAAACGCTTACAGGAAGCTTTTCTGGATTAGAGTTCTTGAATATGATTTGCTCCAGTTTACAGCTTTTCAATTTGGAGTAACTACATTAGGTACATGGACATAAACATATGTCTGGATGTGACAATTCTGGGACAGTTAAATTACCAAAATACAGAGCATCGTTCAGCATAAAACAGTGTATGTGTTCATTTTCAGTTGTATTAAAAAAGGTGCATCAGGCTACGATTCTTAAATACGTCAATGAATACATTTTCATGAAAAGAGAGAAAAAAAAACCAATGTTCTTGCTTATGCAAGTTCATGGAAGATTTCATGTTGTGCTAATGTAAATAAATTCTAGAGAAACTTAACTGTAACGTAATTGTGAAATTTTGAGCACATCATTGGTGCAATTTCCAGATTGTACTCAAAGCGGACACTCTGCCCAAATATGTAACGCCCTTTTTGCCAATCAATATATTAAATTCTTTAGATTGGCATTTTTGTTTGTGTGAAAATTGCATAGTAACCATTTCAGCTATGTTTCATTTTTTTTTCACCTCATCAGATGTTGGGGCGAAGCACTTTTTTGTGGTCAATGTGTTTGGCTTAAGTGTCCAAATTGTTTCATCGGGTGCTAATGCTGAAACTTTGTAATGCTTCCAACTTATCTAAGTTTTATGAATGCACAGAACCCAAGTGCCAGTTGGTGTTCTCGTAGTTATTGATGATAGAATAGTCTAAGTTGTGGTTAATGCAGTTGCATGGTGATGGGAAATAACACAATAAATATTTTTCTATTTTTTTTTTCATTTTATTTTAATCTGAGTTTTCTTGAACTTTTCTCCACAGAGCAGGTATATTTGGTAGAGGGAAGAGTGCTGTACATAGAGATAAGTTAGCTGAAGGAGAAACAAACAAGTATGGGCAACAGATGTATTTTTCCTTGTGGGAATGTGCTATCTACATAAGGAGCCAAAATGGCCATATGTTTCCCAGTAGGTTGCAGAAAGGGTTATTCTTTGTGTGAGGTTGAACAGTTAATGTTGGTAGACTGTTCAGTTGTGGAGAGGTTTAATAGCAAAGGCTAATGATATTCTCACTAAATGTCCTTAAATTCACACTTTCCAGCAGGACTCAGGATAGCGATTTTTTTTCCTTCTTCCCTAGCACAGAAAAACTAATGCCAGTCTGATTTGACCCACTGCTGCTTTGGCTAACATCTGGTAACTCCACGCAGGCCAGGAATAGAACATTGTCAGATCTGCTGGCCATAAGAGTTCAGTTCTGATGGCAGCATATTTATTATAAGTTGGCTAAGTCCCATGTCACCATCCATGGAAGCTCCACAAATTATGTCCATTTTCAATCAGAATTGTAGACCAGCAACAATTACCTTCCAGGAATTTTTTTTTAGTAAAGGTTGTCTATTTCGTTCATGCTTTTGTAATTTACTGTAGAGTTATGGCTATTTAGATTTGGTGCTCCATTCTTGAGTTTATATAAAGGAGGAACAAGACTAAAGAAGGGATGTTGGAGAGATGCAATTATACCAGAGATGCACCGACTGTATTTACATTATCCAAGTAACCATATCTACAGGCCCACGTATACCTTATTGGTGATGTTGGCAAAAAAGAGCAATTGGAAAAAATAACAAATAATATTTGAAGTTTAAAAAGTGTCTTTCATGACCTTAAGTTGTCCAAAATGTTTACCAGCCAGCAATGTACATTAGAAATGTAGTCACAGTTGTAATGTTGGAAACATGGCAGCTAATTTACGCACATCAAGTTCCCCAAAATAGCCATGCGATGATGACCAGATAATCTGTTTCTCTGATGTTGATTGAGGGATAAAGATTGGTCAGGACACCAGGAATTACTGTCCTGCTGTTCTTCTAAATAGTGCGTGGGATCTTTTGTACCTAAGAGAGAGCAGATCGAGCTTTGGTTTAACCTCTGGTGGCACCTCTGAAGGTGCAGCAATCCCTCAGTCCTGCTCTGGAATATTAGTATTTTTGTGCTGAAGTCTCTAGAGTGGATCATGAATTCACAACCTTCTGAATCATAGGCAAGAGTGTGACCAACTGAGTCATGGCTGACGCTGGAGTCTTGAAGTTAGGAGGCAGTTGGAGATGTGTGCAAACACACTGGTGGACAACTTGCTCCAAAGGGATTGCAGTAGCAGTGAAAGATAGCCTTCAAATTTTATGCTCCTTCCTGGTTTTGTGTTACAGTCAGGAATATTTTCAATATAAGGCAATTTACAGTTGGCTGTATTCCAAGGGCAGACTAACTTATTCAGTAACTTGCCCATTGAACAGCAACAGCACACCAACAAGGCTGTCCCATTTTATCATAATGCTGACTTCCCCAAAATCCTGGAGTTCTTGAAAGCAATATGGCCATGTGGGCTCCTCAGCATGACTAATGGTCCACATAAACTGAAAGGGATTGTGTTCCATCAATGTTCACGTAGTCAGTGATCAAGAACATGGAGTTATGCAAGTCACTGTCAACTTTTCCAGCAGTCATTATGATGCATTCATTATAAGGCAATCATTGGTGTCACCTTTATTGGGATTAAAATTTAAACAACAAGGATGCTCATGATTAATGGTTTCCTTGCACTAGTCATGAACAAAAGCAAAGAGTAGGCACAAAATGTGAGGATTATTTGAGGTCAGACAGTTGATGTTAAGTAGTTGCACTCCGGTCCTCCAATGGGGCAGGGCTTTGAGTATTTAAGTATCAGCGTCTGCCAATCGTTTTTTTTTTTCGGAGCGCCGAGACAAACGATCACCAGCAGCTCCAAGAAACAAAAATTGTGCTTCTGAAATCTCTTGATATCGATTCCGCACGGATAAAGCGCAAGCGCCTCGTCCATGTGCCATTCACAGCAGAAATGCCAATCGTTGTTTGTGGACAGCTTAAAAACATGAGCCAATTAATCTGGACACCTGTAGTTCTGGTTGGGAGGGAGTTCCAGGATTTTGTCCCACCAACAGTGGGAGAACAGCAATATAGTTCCAAGCTAGGATGGTGTGTGGCTTGGAGGGGAGCTTGCAGGTGGCGGTGTTCTCATGTATCTGCAGCCCTTGTCCTTCTAGGTGGAAAAGGTCACAGTTTTGAAAGATGCTGTCGAAGGAAACTTGGTGAGTTACTGCAGTGCATTTTGTAGATGGTACAGACTGGTGCCACTGTGTGTCAGTAGTGGAGGGAGTGAATGTTTGTGGATGTGGCGCCAATCAAGTGGGCTGCTTTGTCCTGAATGGTGTCAAGCTTCTTGAGTGTTGTTGGAGCTGCACTCGTCCAGGCAAATGGGGAGTATTCCATCACAGCCAGACTTGTGCCTTGTAGATAGATGGTGGACAGGCTTTGGGGAGTCGGGGGGTGAGTTAGTCGCTGCAGGATTCCGAGCCTCTGACCTGCGCTTGTAGTCACAGTAGATATATGGTTGGTCCAGTTCGGTTTCTGATCAATGTTTTTGTTTTCTCCACCTCTCTGCCTCACAGCTCTTTTTCTGTTTCTTTTCAGTCCTTTCTTGCTATCCAGCATATTTTCTTTCCATTAATATTAGTATTTGCAATCTCTGCGGCTCTGCCGCTCATTGAAACACTGCCCACACTGCCTGCATCTCTTTTCTGATGTCACTTCACCTGTTGCCATAAATTTTCTATACGTAGTACTTTCATTATAGCTGAACACTTGCTTGTTTCTAGAGCATCTAAATAAAAGTTTCACACCCCACCTCAAAACTTATCATATCTACTCATCGTCTATGTTTTGTTCTTCTCACTCACCATTTTGCAGGATCCACCTTCAAAAGGCAACAACTGCTTTTAAGACAAATAATCCAAAGTTGTGTAATCAGGATAAAAATGTCATTTTTAAGTTTTTATTGTTTCTGAAGGCTTACCACAATCTACAGTGTCTTTCAATTTTCATGAATTTGTTTATATAGCAGACAAATATTAGTACAGTACTTAAAGTGTCAAATACTGTGTGCACTCCCTACAGACCAGAGGCTCCCTCTTTCTCTGTTTCCATCCCCTCCCCTTGTAAAAGGGTATGATGAATTAACCGATTAAGTGTTGTTTTGTGCACACCAGCTGACGCTAATTCACTGTTGAACTGCTTTAGTAGATTTCGGAGCTCAAGGCAAGATTGTTCTCATTTAAGCAATCAGCTTAGAGTGTCTAGCAGATGGAATTCTACCATTCGTGTGATGGTCAACCCTATAGCTGCTGTATGTGGGGTCAGTTTCTTTGCTTGATTTATGAATATTGCTCAGCTAAACAAAAAAATAGAACATTGGAGAAAGGATATGGATAAGTTACAGTTGAAGTAAATTTATAAAATTTTGCACCTAAGCAGTTGCAGTGTCAAATGATAGATCACCCGAGTGCTTTCCTAAGTGTCTGTGATATATGGTCATATTATCTGCAAAACTGTGTTACATGATTTTTCTTTATTGCTAGTGTCGGTGGCAGTCAGTAAAACAGATTACTTTTTAGGTCAAATCGATATATATTTCATTTACTGAGTTTTCAAAAACTCTTCCTACTATATACGCTTTCACACTATATGAAAACATACTGTTGATTCTCTCCAGAGCATTGCCTACCATTTCAGAAAGAACACTTGAGTTTAGTTTAACTACTGACTGCTTCCTTTGAATCTCCATCAGAACTTTTTCAGATTTTGGTAAAATTGTATTTTTTGTACAAGTCGTGCTAGTGCATCTTCAAGTGCAAGTTAGATAATTGAAACTCTCAGAAATGGGAGGGTGGTGCCTCTCTGAAATCTGAGGCTTCATGAGGTGGCAAACTGAGTCAGAAATCTTAGATCAAATAAAAAAGGTGTCTAATAAAAATGTAGGGCGGAATTTTACACCCGCGGGATTTTACGGTCCTGCCGAAATCAACGGAGTTTTGAACGGCTCGCCACATTTTACGGCCCCACCCCCGCCACGACCGAGCCATCAAATTCTGCTCATGGTAATTATTAGCCAGAACTTGGACTTTTTAATCAAGAGGTCAAAATTAGGGCTGCAGACTTCTGCATATCACATTGAAGATTTATTTCTGCTTGAATTCTTTGCTAAAATCAAATTCATACTTATTGCCATTTTGTGGGTCATCCAGGAAGTTAAATATGTTGCCAATGTGACTTGATGTCAGCATCCTCCAATAAAAACTTCACCATGAGAAGGATCCTGATTGATGGATATTTAAAATCTATTGGGAATTTTGAATGTACTACAGCAACAGGGAATTTAAGAATGAAGATCATCTCAAATTTTTGTATTCCTGTCTCCTAAAATGTTATAGGAGTATTTCAGTGATTGGTGACTCTGGAATTTAAACCTAGTACAGTAATGTCAGCTGCATGCATTTTTACCGAGTGACAATACTATATATTTGATTTTTGTTCTTCACACTGTTGCAATCACTTAATTTCTCGACTACACAAAGTAATGTTCAATTAAGGGATACTTTCCCCAGCTTTCTCAAGTTCTTTAAATTGTCAGATCACAACTGATCGCCTGACTTCTTTCTAGATATCATATCATTTATTGGCTATTTGAAAGTGTTCTATCTGTATAATTCTTGTCAATAAAATCTTAATTCCTGTTGACGGTTTTTCCCATTTCCATTAAGCCAGCTGCATTTATAATGGAAACTGCCTGTACGAATTTGTCGCATCGGAACTATACTATCTTACTGGTGCTGGGGGTGCAGGAACAGAGCCAGTGTTTCAGAAATAAAGCTTACAGGATCCTTGGCTTTACGAACGGAGGCATGAAAGTTCTGCGAAATCTTTATAAATTATAGCTTAGCCCCCAGTTGCTGTATTAGATCAAATTCTGGATACCTCACTTTGGAAAGAATAGAGAGGGTGCAGAAAGAATTTACCAGTATTTTACCAAGGATGCAGGACATCAGTTTGATGGAATATCAGAAAATCTGGGGTTGTTCGCCTTCAAGCAGCGAAGGTTACGAGGGTTAAATTTAATAGAGGTGTTCCAAATCATGAATGTCTTTAATGGAGAAAATAAGATATAACTGCTTCTCATGCCAGAAGGGTCGGTCACCAGATGTCATTGATTTGAGGTGATTGGTGAAAGAACCAGAGGTGAGATGAGAAAAATTTCACTCAGCGAATTGTTACAGTCTGGACTGCACTGCCTCAAAGGATGGTGGAAGCAGATCCAATAACAAATTTCAAAAGGGAATTGGATAGAAAAGGAGAAATTTGCTGGGCTATGGGGAAAGGGCAACAAAATGGGACTCTTTGGATAGGCCTTTCAAAAGGGCAGAACAGGCACTGTGGGTTGAATGGCTTCCTTCTCTGCTGTATCATTAGAGTCATTGTGGCACAATGTGACAGAATCCATAGTTTCAAAGCTTGCATTTTTGAGACATACCCTAATTGAAAAGGGAAATCAAAAAGGGAAACTGAGAAAGAAATTAGACACTCTCAGTTTCTAAAAGACTGGGATTGGAAACCAAAATTTCTGGGGCGACTGAACCTGGTTGAAAATATAAAAGGGCACAGAGAGCACTCGGAGCTCTGTAGATGAGTCGTCTAGTGGTGCGGTACAGACAGGCTGAGGAAGACAGATGCTCAATCCAGAAGCTGAGAATAAGCAACGGTATAGTTGATTATGTTACTTAAAGATAATATTGGTAGAGCTACACTATCCAGAATGTCATAAGCAAAATTGAGGAGGTTCTGCAGGAGCGTGCCATTTTTGGTGAAGACTGTGGAACTCGGGTTGGTAGTGCCCTGCTGTTGACTTGGGGCCAGGCTACATCTGAGAAGAAGAGGAGTTGAAATTCTTCACGAGTAAGACAGAATTTTTGAAGAACCCTGTGACTGAAATTGTTAACATATGCTGAGTGGACTGTCAAGCGAAGTTGTAAACTATGTATTAATTGTACCTGCTATTTAATATGTAATTTGTAGTTTATAATTGACTGCAATTTTCCTGCTAATTCATGTTTAACTCATTGATTCTAGGTTTTAGAATAAGGTAGTTATTTAAGGTCATATTTAGTGTTTGCTTTGTTTGACACTTGTGTGCTAAAAATTCTTCTGTCTAAACTGTGCAATCTTGTGGCTTCGTTATTTCAGTAAATTGCTGGCCTGAATTTTACATTCTCAGGTCAGCTGTGCTGTCAATCATCCATCTTGCTACGAATGCTGCGTGTATTTGGATAAGGAGCTTCTAATTTTGTCTTGTTACCATTTTCCCTGATCTTATTTGCGGCACTCTTATGTTTGTCTGCTCTGTCCCTTCCTTTCACACTCTGGTTATCATTACCCTGCATAATTCCCCTACACTATTGTCTTGTCCTTTGTATTTAACTTTTGAAATCTCCCCTCATGTGAACCCTGCAACCCCCACTTCCCCCAAGCTATTTTATTTAAAGCCCTTTATACAGCCATAGTTATATGATTTTCCAGTACACTGGTCCCAGCATGGTTCAGGTGGAAGCAGTCCCAATGGTACAGCTGCTTCTTTCCTCAGTACTGGTGTCAGTGCCTCTTGAATTGAAACCTATTTCTCCCACACCAGTCTTTGAGCCACTGATTCAAATCTTATTTACCAGATGCTAATTCGGTCGTGGCTCAGGTCATAATCCAGAGGTTATTAACTTGGTGGTTCTGCTTTTTAATTTAGTCACTAACTGCCCATGCTCCCTTAGGAGAATCTCTTAGTTCTGCCTCTGTTGTTGGTACCCATGTGGTCCACAACAACTGGACCCTTCCCCTCCCACTCCAAGTTCCTCTCCAGCCCTGAGGAGACAGCATTAACCCTGGCACTGGGCAAGCAGCACGGCCTTTGGGTCTCATGCTCTTGGCTGCAGAGAACAGTACCTATCCCCCTAAATATACTGTCCCTTACTATTACTTCCTCACTTGAATGGCCCGCTGCACCATGGTCTCATGGTCAGTTTGCTCAACCTCCCTGCAGTCCCTGCTCTTGCCCCACAAGTTGCAAGAACCTCAAACCTGTTGGACAATTGCAAGGGCTGAGGCTCCTCCATTGCGACTTTCTGAATCCCCAAACCTGCCTCATACATAGTCACACCCTCCTGTTCCTGACTACGGACTAAATCTGAAGTACCTAGTCTAACAAGTGTGAATGCCCCTGGGAACAGTGTGTCCATGTACCTTTTACCCCTTCCTGATGCATCACAGTGTCCGAAGCTTGGACTCAAGCTCATCAACTTGGAGTCCAAATTCTTCGAGCTGCAGGCACTTGGTGCAGATGTGGTTGCCGTGGATTGCACTGGTCTCCACCAGGTTTCATGTGCTTCAGCTGCAACTGCAACAGCAGAGCAGACACTGTAAAAATGAATTGTAATGGACTGAATTGCTTGCAGACCATGCACTTTTGTGACTGTGACTCAAATGTGTTTGTCATCATTTTCAGATCATTGTATTTGCTGCATTTGGTCGACAAGTAGACCATCATTTGAGATTTATGTGGCTGATTGTGAGATGTATAAACTAGTTCTTGTCAACCACATATATATTATATGAATATTTTTATCCTGCTGACTATAATGGGTTGTTTTAGTTTGTACAACTGAGAAGGGTGCTCTTCATGGGCCAAAATTATGTCTTGGTTGTCATTTTCTTCCTCAAAATATAGGTTTCCAATTTCATGAAATCAGATCTGTGATTGGATTAAGTACTCACCTAGTAACACAGCTGCAGGTACTGATGAAAATGAAAGGTTAGAGAGAGTATATTACTTGGAAGAGAATGTGAGTAAATGAGTTATAGGACGTTCACTGTGTAGCACTGGTAATAAAATCACTGGTGATAAAACGTATTGCTGCTCGTCAATTAGGTTACTGACAATTTCTTCTATTCCCATTTTTAGTAACGTGAATGATGAGCTGTTCACCGACTGTGGAGAACTTTTGTTTTTAATTGTTTCCAGCATTGACTTTAAACTATAATCAATATCTCTTGACTAATAACTTCGATATATATGGATTAAGCTGTATAATCCTCCATGCCTCATCAGGTGCATTAATAAAATACTAGATTTGTCAACAGCTAGTGAGGCATGCTTGTATTTAAGAAATAAAGAATTTGCATTTATACAGTGACTTTCATGATGCCCCAAAGAACTACAGCCAGTGAAATATTTTTCAAGTGTATTTGCTGTTCCACCAGGAAAGGGAGGGTCAAAATTGAACAAAGTAAGGTCCCAGAAACAGCAATGTGAAAATGACCAGATATGTTTTTTTTTAGAAATGTTGGTTGAGAGTTGAGACACTAAGCAACCCCTTTGCTCTTCTTTGAAATCATACCATGCAATAGATACATACCCCAGAAAGAGTACGGGGACCCAATTTAACATCTCATTCAAAAGATGTTCCCTTTGACAGTGGAGCACTCTGTCAGTTCTGCCTAGAGTGTCAGACTAGATTTTCTGCTCAAGTTTCTGGAGTGGAACTTCAATCCATAACCTTTCGATTCACACAGGTGTTAGTATGAGTTATAGCTGACGCCTAAGTTCAGTGCTTCCCAATCTTTTTCCTGATGTGACCCCGTTTTAATACCTCAGACTTGGTGTGATGCCAGAGGAAAATTTTTGTGGGGGATTGCGGTGTGGGTTCAAGAGTTGTTGAGTGGCAGGGCAGGGACAGATTTCAGTTGTTATGGGGGGTGGGGTGATGTGGCTTCAGTTCTTCAATTGTTGAGCGAGAGAGCTTTAGTTCTTGACTGGTGAGGGTTGAGAAACAGGAGTTGAGCATGGGGGGAATTGATGAAAAAGCAGCGTTCTCTTAAAAAAAAAACACCTACCTGTTCACAGGCTTTTTTTTTGCAGCAATTGGGCTCAGAGAGCAGTTGATTAGGCCACGTCCACCAACAAAGAAAAATGCAAGCATTGGAAGGGGTCTTATAGCTGTCAGAAATCAATCCAAGCTCCACAGCAGCCTTTGCTGCCTCAGAGCTCATGACCCCAAAACCTCATCTCATTGTGATGTTCTGCTTGTCAAGTAAGAAACCTGACGATACAGTTAAGTTTACGAAGATTGACGCTATGCAGCTTGATGTCAGAGAAGAACAGAATCAGGAAGAAGAAGAGCAGGAGGAACTTATGGATCAGAGGAAAGAATGTAATCTTACAAAAGAAGATGAGAAAGCATGTGAAGGTGATGAAACTTTTGTGTTCTCAGCGAAGACCTCGCATCTTGCAGCATTGTTTGCCATGCCCTGTCAGTAGCTGTCCAAGCCAACATGGCCTTGAACTTCTTTGCTGCTGGCTCCTTCAAATGCACACCATAGTCTTTGGTGGCAACTTACAAATGGCTGCACATCACTTAATCTTGCATGAAACTGACACTCCGTATTTATACAAGAGCTTGAAAATAGCTTCATTTCATAACAGATGAGGCCTTTCAAGCACAAAAGACATTGGTTTCACTGTCATTGCTGGATTATCCCACGAGCAAGGTATCATCGATTGCACCCATGTGGCCATTAAGGCATTCAATGACAGGCCAGTCAGATTCATCAGTACAAAGGGCTTCTACTCTCTCAATGTTCAGTTGGTCTGTGATCACAACAAGAGCTTCCTCCATATGTGCGCACTTGCTTTCCTGGCAGCTGCCATAGGTCCTTCATCCTCTGCCAGCCCAGGCTGCCACAGACGTTCAGTCCACCCCCAAAATCTTTGGATGAGTTCGAGGGGACATGGGATATTCCTTGAAGAGATGGGACTCACCCCTCTATGAGAGCCCCAACCAGAAGTACAGAAGTGATACAACCAAAGCCATCTGCTCATCAGGGCCACCATTGAATAGGCCATCAGGCTTCTGAAGATGTGATTCCGGTGCCTGGGCCAGTTGTGTGGTGCCCTCCAATATACTCCAAATATACACATACAAAGGGTTTTGGTCATTGTGATGGTCCACTGTGTCCTCCGTAACATGGCCCTCCAGAGAAGTCAGAGAACAAGATTGCTAAGAGCATAGATGGTGAGATAGGAGGAGGACGTGGAAAATGCAGAACAATGAGGTAGCTGGTTATGGTGCGGGGCCAAATGTTCTATGAGGATACCATGAATGTCGTATTTCTTTTGATTCAGGAATGTTTCAACTGAGTCCCTCTGACCCAGGATGAAGGACATGGGATTCAATTATAAGATCATAAGAAATAGGAACAGGAGTAGGCCATTGGTCCCATCGAGGCTGCTCTGCTGATCTGATTGTCATTTCAATTCCCTTGTTTGCTCCATTCTGACCTTTTTTGTTCTTGACCTGCTACAGTGTTCCATTGAAGCTCAACGCAAGCTTGAGGAACAGCACTTCATCTTTCGACTGGGTAGTTTGCAACCTTCTGGACTCAAGATTAAGTTGAACTATGTTAGATCATAACCTCTGCTCCCATTTTGTTGCAAGTTTTAGATTGGTTCGGCTTTTTTTCTCTTGTTTCTTCATCCCTTTACGTTGTATTTGGGTGGTTGCTATCCTGCTATTCATGAATCATCAAACGTATCTTTTGTTTCTTTACTTGTCCCTTCGGCTTTTGCAGTGTGAAACTTGTTACCATTTAGGTTCTCCTGTCCTCCACCCTGTCTTAGGTCTCCTGTTTTGTTCTCCTCCTCCCGTCCTGTATCAAATGCTCAAAACATTTCCAACTTTCCTCTGTTCTATTGAAGGGTCACAGACTTGAAACTGTAACTCTATTTCTCTCTTGACATGTGCTTCCAGACCTGCTGAGTATTTCCAGCATTTTCCGTTTTTACTTTATAAACCAATTGTACTAAACGTACTGTACTGTATATTCACTGTAATTATGAACATCCTTTGTATTCAGTAGGGGAAGTGCAAAGACTTGTGGTACAGTATATTTGAAATATGATTAAATAATAGATTTCATTAAATCAAAGGAAATCGGGAAAAGATTGGTAACATCTAATAAGTGAGAGACCAAAAAATAATATCAGGTTTTATAAATGCCTTATTTTTGCAATCCTAAAAAAACATCTTTTGGTAATTATCTTTTAGGGAGTAATTTTCGTTGTTTGCTATCTGGAGGTGGAAATATTTACTATTGACCTAGCTGCCTATTACTGGCTTCAAAGTCTGCTATGAGTTGGTAAAGCCTCCAGTTGTCATCACCCCCTTAGGCAGGAGGAGAAATGCAGCCCCCACACACCTTGTACAAGTGATGATTTCTGCTTCTGCCTGTGTGCTATGCCTCAGCATTAAGCAGAGATGAGGTTTGTCATTTGAGGAGATCCCACCTCCCAACCCACGCATGATCTGTCAGACAATACAGCAGCAAACGCCAACCCCTTTGAAGCAGAGTTCTTGTACAAAGGGGATCCCTTGTGAGATGTGTATGGAGTGCAAAATGTTTTATTCTAACTGCTGCATTTAAGCAGACCACAATGCATTCATTTTAAATTTTATAGTACTTTGCTTACGAAGGCCAAAGCTTGATATTGCAAATTACAGACCTGATCTCCTTGATGGTCTCCAGAATAGGTGTTTCAAATCAGAAGCAGTGTGTATATGTATATTCAGCCCTTGTATCTTTTTTAATCCTATCCGTCATGGTTAGTAAAGGCTGTTTGACTCTCTGAAATCAACGCGAGAATTTTCAAGACTGAACATGGTGCAGGCTCTTAATTCATGAAGGGATTTGTTAAGGTAAACGAAGAGCACATGTTTTCACTTGTGGAAGAGACTAAAACTACGGGTTACAAATGTCAGATCATCATTAATAATTCCAACAGGAGTTCAGGAGGAACTTCTTTACCCAGGGATGGGCTAGAATGTGGAACTTTAGAACCACAAGGCAACACAAAGGTGAACAGCACAGAGGGAGAAATAAGTGGAAAGTGAGGATTGCTGAAAAAAAGAGACAAATAAGTTTTTCATCGTGCACTCAGCAGGACACTCACAAGAATACCAACATATAAGGGGGAAAACAACAATTTATACTGTATGTGAAGAGAGTGCTGATTGATTGGCAAGTGACATTGCTATTGAGAATGCCCACTGATGGTGACTGATAGTTAATTGCCAGGCATTGTTTGAAATTTAAACGAGGCAGCTTGACCCTGATTGGTCAAGGCATTGCCCTGAGGACTGAGTCAGCGAACGGCTGTCACTTATTTTGTTTAGCTGAAACAGGTGTAATGTATGTACATGTTATTTCTGTCTGCAAATTTAAATCTGCAGCTACATGTAACAATTTCCTTACATGTCTTAATGGGCTCCATCCTGTGCTCAAATTTATCTTTGAAATGGAGCAGTCAAATGAACTCCCCTTCCTTGAGGTACCAGTTGAGAAATCTGCCATGGTGTTCTCTACCATGGTCTACTGCAAACCTACCTTCACTGGTAGCATCATATGCATTGGAATTCTTCCAGTTCCACACGCTATAAGATTGGTCTTAACAGCAACCTTGTAAATAGGGCCCAAGCCATTTGCTCACCATGCAAGCTTGATTCTGAAACTGGGCGCATCAAAGGCACCCTGCAGGCGAATGGCCACCCTGATCAGATCATTTTGTGCTGTATATCACACAAACTCATGAATGGGCCTAAGGCCATTACTTTCGGCCCTGAAAAGTGCCTAGTCTACGTGAGATAACCCTGGAAGGACAAAGTATCTCAAATATTTGAGCAACAGGTGAAACTAGTTGTTTCAAGCTGCTACTATGCAGTAGCAACTTGAGTAGTATTTGCCACCAACAAGATGCTGCCATCAAGCCAAAAAGCCTATCACACAAATGAGTAATGTGGTATATGAATTTCTAGGTGATGCTAGGTATCTAGGCTGTATGCCCTAAAGACTGGCAGGTTGCATCAAACAACACGTCCCAGCCACTTTTTGTAATGGACCGTACCAAACTAGCCTGTGTTTGCAAAACTCAAAACACAGAGTCCAACATTAGATGTGATTCTGCAATTGGACAAAATTTGCTAAATAATCCTCAGTGTGCTAAGAATTAAGCTGAAAACCAATTTAAGATTGTCAGCTGTGGTGTTGTGATGATGAAAGTCGTGGCAATGAAAATTTGCTATCATTGCCCCTTTTAGTGCAGGCACAATGAAGCGAAAGTCAAAGTGGCGCATTTGCGTGTACTGGAGGCTACATTTATTAATACACAGGGCCCTGTTCTTTGCAGACAGAACACGTATCTACACTGAGCCTGTTTCAGCTAAACAAAATAAGTGACAGCCATTCGCTAACTCAGTCCTCAGAGCAATGCCTTGACCAATCAGGATCAAACAATGCTTGGCAGTTAACTGCCAGTCACTATCAGCAGTGCATTCTCCATGGCAACGTAACTTGCCAACCAATCAACACTCCCTTCACATACAGTATGAATTATTGTTTTCACCCTTATATTGGTATTCTTATGAGTGTCCTGATGAGTGCAAGATGAAAAGCTTAGACGTGCCTCTTTTTTCAGCAATGCTCAAGTTCTGTACTACCAAACGACTATTTGTATACGTGAGAAAGTGAGGAGATGTCGGGTGGAAAGAGACTCATAGACCATTAGCACCCGTGCAATTGAACTGAATGACCTGTTTCTAAACTGTAGGTTCTATGCACTTCAGTATAATTCTAAGTGTAATAAATATCATAACAAGAAGCAAAGCATATTTGCTTAGTAAATGTGAGGCTCTTCAAACACAAGCATTAATAGAATTTTGGGCCCAAAAGTCAGCAAAGTAATAGATTAACATAAGCATGGGGACTACCTGAATGCACCCTCATATGTGTTTCGGTAAATTACTAAAACCTCAGGTTCGGTTCCCAGTCTCTGCTGAGCAAGTTGACCTCAGCCTGGGAAACAGAAGGAGCACTACAGTGTGCCTTTGAGCCCTGGGTTAATGAGAAGGAAAGGGACTGGAGTTTGTGTTCCTGATCACTATCTGAATTTGTGTGTTTGTGGAGACTGGATTGAGAACAGAATTGATGCAAACTTGAATGGCCTTAGAACACTCATTATCAAGTAATGCATATGAATAATGGTCACCCAGATGAGGTACTGAAGGATGTCTGTTAAAGGATGTCTGTTAACATTGGAACCAAATCCCAGCAGGCAGACAGTGGTTTGAAGATAAGAAGGGAGGTGATAAAGTAAGGAAAAGAACTAAGAACCATGCTTGAGGCACCATTGAGTCCCAATCAATTGTAAGACACTTGAGGAATGCTTGAAAAGTTGTGTTTGAGTTTATCTTGGAGTATTTTAGGAACCAGATTAAACACTTTATCTTGTATCATTAGTTTCAGCTGTTAATTTAGAAAGGAAAAATTCAGCAGATTTGTAGTTGAGGCAGTGAGAATGGAGAATGCAATATTGTGCAGTGGGAATAAAATATTGAGAGACGAATGGGATCTCTGAAATAAACAAGGAAAATTTTGGCTTTTGAAAAACTGCTTAATAAAAATGGGAGCTTCACTGTCCATTTGTATTTTGTAATTATTGAGAGAAGAAGGTTGCTTGTTTATTAATGACAATAAATAGTCTTCCCCTTCAGGTCAGACATTTCACTCAAAAGCATTTATGGTGTTGGTTTGCAGCTACAAGGGTAATCAAATGCATTTGTTTTAGGAGAGCAAATTATTTTCCTATTTGTTGTGATAATTACACCCATTTCTGGGGCATATGCATTTCTTCTAACTAGTGTGTATTTATACTTTGATCAGAATGCCCAGACAATGAGAATTGTGTCTGCAACAAGGAATTCAGGAGTAATATCTTCACCCAGAGGGCGGTTAGAATAGAAACATAGAGAAATGGAAACAGGAGTAGGTCATTCGGCCCTTCGAGTCTGCTCTGCCATTCAATACGATCATGGCTGATCCTCTATCTCAACGCCATACTCCCGCGCTCTCCCCATACCCCTTGATGCCTTTGGAGTCTAGAATTCTATCTATTTCCTTTTCAAGTATATTCAGTGTCTTGGCCTCCACAGCCTTCTGTGGTAGAGAATTCCATAGGTTCACCGCCCTCTGAGTGAAGAAGTTTCTCCTCACCTCAGTCCTAAATGGCCTACCCCATATCCTGAGACTGTCACCCCTTGTCCTAGACACCCCAGACACAGGACACATCATCCCTGCATCTAGTCTGTCCAGCCCTGTCAGAATTCTGTACGTTTCATTAAGATCCTCTCTTATTCTTCTAAACTCCAGTGAATGTCCAACTTGCTATGATTTAGAGGAGTGAAGGAAAATGACAGAGATGCAATTAAGAGGAAGTTAGTTATAAACTGAATGAGAAAGGAAAGAAGGCCAAACAGATAGGGTTAAATGAAGTAGGATGGGAGCAGGTTTGTGTGGCTGCCTACTGGGATCTGGTTCCAATGTTAATGGACATCCTTCAGTACCTCATCCGGGTGACCATTATTCATATACTGCAAATTCTGTGCAACAAAGCTTGAGCAAACTATGAAATTTTCCCAGTGAGGACTTTTATCTTTTATTTGTTTCTTTGTTCAGCTGATTTTTGAATTTTGATGGTCATGTAATTTTGCCCTACTTGAGCTAACCAGACATGGATATGACAAGTAGAATTAGGAAATAGGAAGGGAAAAAGATTGACTTGGAGAATCCTTTGCCAATTACAGTCACTGGCAAATGTGACTGTAAAGAAAACCTTGCTGACCTGACTATACTGGTCAAAAAAAATCACAGCTGGCTTGAAACCTTTTGTTCTTTTACTGTTAAAGACTTCTGCACAGAAGTTGAAGATAAAACTCTAGTACTGGAATATGTTTTCCTCAAAGCAGCCAATTTAAACATCTCATAAAGTAAGATTTTGCGCCAAAAAAAAAATGGTGTTTGCCTGCCGAGGCAGAAAAATAGTGCTTGCTTAAAGAGGCATAAACAGCAATTCAGTCTGTGGACACTCTCATCTCTCCCACGTGGGCATCAAATAATAGTCTGAAATATTCAAGAAGGACTGGAGCCTTATATTTAGATGTCAGATAGAGGAAACTTTTATTTGAACTTGAGAGTATCTGACTCATTCTCCTGATATCTTGGTTTTCTCTGAGCATACAGCACATTACTGTTCCCAGGTGATAGCTGATTTGTTTCACTTGACAATGCAAGCAATACCTGATCACTATTCTTTGTCACGACTCACTGGGGATAGTGCACTGTAATATCAAGCCCCACTGTTCCCTGAGCCGCCACAAATGTGAAAAGCTTGACCAAACCACCAAATTGCCCCGATTCTACCTGTTTAATTTAGGTTAGCAGAATACGAGCACCAGGTTTGTAAACTTAAATAAGTAAATAACTGTCTATTGAACAAACTATCGTTAACCTGTGGCAAAGGAAAGAAATATGAGATGCTAATTTCTAACTCTATAACCTAAACTTTACCCTTCTTATTTCCCTATACACACAAACACACACACATACAAGCACATATGCACACACACGCGTGCACCAACACATACAAGACACACAAAAGCATGGATTTTAAGGGTGGGAAAAAACAGCTCAATAGCACCAGTTCTGGAGCACAGGATTCAATGGGTTGATTTCAATTGATGCCTTCCAAATTCCTATCAGTTCTTGTTGGTGACATGAGGTGGTCTTCCAGCATTTTCAGTATTTAATTCACTGGTTGAGCACTTGCCTTTCAATGTCTCTAACAGTGATTTTCCCCTTTGCCTCTTGACAGGGGTTTCCAGAGAGAGTGAGCAGGTTATAGAGATATGAGAAGAAAAAGCCAGCTAGCTATTATTGTAGAATTACTGGAATCTTACACACACACGAGAGAGAGGTTTTAGGTCTTCTTCCTTTCAGGCTAGGAGCTATTCTGCTGCACTGCCCTCATACAAAACCTGGTTAGGAGCCAATTAAAACGTTATTGCCAGGCAGTTCCCCATTAGACTGGACTCCCCTTTGGCACCATCCTGTCTTTCATGGCACACTGTGTTCCAGCAGAGTAACATTGTATATATCTCTCTTCCTGTTCCAGTGGACATGTCTTTAAAACTGTAGCCATTGTAATTTTTATCTACAGTCTAACAGAAAATAAAAAGATATGTTCTTTACAACAGCCCAATAGAAATAAAAAGATATGTTCCTTTCATCTTTAATTAAACTTTGAAATGTTTGTGGTCTAGTAAACACCCTCTCTCAGTTATATGAATGAACCGTTATTAAAAATATTCAGTGCTTAATAGTGTGGAGCACCTTAGTGTTGTGGGGAAAGAAAATATTCCTTCTATAGAGCACCCAGTTCAGACTACTTGGCTATTAAACAGCAACAACAAATAACAGACACATTTTTGGACTTCAATTAATTCTTGATAACTCAAATTCCCTTCACACAAAAGACTTAAATGAAAGATAGAAGGTCTCTGCCCCTTGCACTTCACATTGAGGATACCCTCCATCATATGATGTGGAACTCCCACTGTGCTAAATGGGATAGATTTCAAACAGATCTAGCACCTCAAGACTGGCATCCATCAGCAGCAGCTCATCCACAATTTGTAGCCTTAGGGCCTGGCATATACCCTGCTCTACCATTACCACCAAGCCAGGGGATCATTGCTGCTTCAATGAAGAGTGCAGGAGGGTATACCAGGAGCAGCACCAGGCATACCTAAAAATGAGGTGTCAACCTGGTGAAGCTACACCACAGGACTGCTTTCATGCCAAACAGCATAAGCAGCAAGTGATGGACAGAGCTAAGCAATTCCACAACCAATGGATCAGATCTCAGCTCTGAAGTCCTGCCACACCAAACGTGAATGATGGTGGACAATAGAACAACTCACTGGAGGAGGAGGCTTCACAAATATCGCCATCCTAAATGATGGGGGAGCCCAGCACATAAGTGCAAAAGATAAAGCTGAAGCATTTTCCAGTCTTCAGCCAATTTGGTTCACTCCATGTGATATCAAGAAATGGTTGAAGGTACTGGTCACTACAAAGGCTATAGGTCCTGGCAACATACTGGCAATAGTACTGAAGACTTGTGCTCCAGAACCTGCTGAGCCCCTAGCCAACTAGTAACCTACTCACTGCTGCACAGTTTGGGTTCTGCCAAGGTCACTTAGCTCCTGACAGTATTACAGTCTTTGTTCAAACATGGATAAAAGAGCTGAATGCCAGGGGTGAGGTGTGAGTGAGTGCCCTTGATATCAAGGCACCTTTGACGAGTGTGGCATCAAAGAGCCTGAGCAAAACTGGAGTCAATGGGAATCAAAGGGGAAAACTGTCTGCTGTTTGTAGTCATACCTAGCACAGCTTGTTGGAGGTCAATCATTTTAGTTCCAGGACATGACTGCAGGAGTTCATCAGGGTAGTGTCCTAAGCCCAACCATCTTCAGCTGCTTCATCAATGGCCATTATTACCTTATTCCATCATAAGGTCAGAAGTGGCTATGTTCACTGCTGATTGCACAGTGTTTAGAAGTGGCTATGTTCATTGCTGATTGCACAATGTTTAGCACCATTCATGATTCCTCAAACACTGAAGCAGTGCATAGTCAAATGCAGCATGACCTGGACAATATCCAGGCTTGGGCTGATAAGTGGCAAGTAACATTCGTGCCATACAAGTGCCAGGCAATGACCATCTCCAACAAGAGAGAACTTAACCATTGTCCTTAGACATTCAATGGCATTACCATTGCTGAAGCCCCCACTATCAACATCCTGGGGGTTACCATTGACCAGAAACCGAACTGGACTAGCCATATAAATAGTGCAACTACAAGAGCAGGTCAGAGGCTTGGAATCCTGCAATGAGTAACTCACCTCTTGACTCCCCAAAGCCTGTCCACCATCTACAAGGCACAAGTCAGGAGTGTGATGGAATGCTCCCCACTTGCCTGGATGAGTGCAGATCCAACAACACTCGAGCTCGACATCATCCAGGACAAAGCAGCCCATTTGATTGGCACCCCATCCACAAACATTCACTCCCCCCACCATCGATTTTCAGTAGCAGCAGTGTGTACCATCTACAAGATGCACTGCAGGAACTCACAAATGCTCCTTAGACAGCACCTTCTAAACCTACGACCACTACCATCTAGAAGGACAAGAGCAGCAGATAGATGGGAACACCACCACCTGGAAGGTCCCCTCCAAGTCACTCACCATCCTGACCTGGAACTATATCACCATTCCTTCACGGTCACTGGGTCAAAATCCTGGAACTCTCCTCTTAACAGCATTGTGCATGTACCTACACCAAATGGACTGTAGTGGTTCAAGAAAGTAGCTCACCATCACCTTCTCAAGGGCAATTAGAGAGAGTCTTAAAAAGGAAAGTGAGGAAGAGAGTTGTAGCGAAGCTGCTGCAGAGCATAGAGCTGAAGCATCTGAAGTTTGGAGCAATAAAAATTAGGGATGCTCAAGAGGTCAGAATCAGCACAGCTTGGCTATATTATATGAGGAACATTTGAGGGCTCTGGGTCTATACTCAATGGAGTTTAGAAGGATATGGGGGGATCTGATTGAAACTTACAGAATACTGAAAGGCCTGGATAGAGTGGACGTGGGGAAGATGTTTCCATTAGTAGGAGAGACTAGGACCCGAGGGCACAGCCTCAGAGTAAAGGGAAGACCTTTTAGACCAGAGATGAGGAGAAACTTCTTTAGCCAGAGAGTGGTGAATCTATGGAATTCATTGCCACAGAAGGCTGTGGAGGCCAGGTCATTGAGTGTATTTAAGACTGAGATAGATAGGTTCTTGATTGGTAAGGGGATCAAAGGTTATGGGGAGAAGGCGGGAGAATGGGGTTGAAAAACTTATCAGCCATGATTGAATGGCAGAGCAGACTCGATGGGCCAAATGGCCTAATTTCTGCTCCTATGTCTTATGGTCTTATTGTCTTATATTGGAGAATTGTGAAGTTGGAGGAGGTTTCAGAGATAGGGAGGGGAAAGGTTGTGGAGGTACTTGAAAACAAAGATGGGAATATTAAAGTCAAGATGACGCTTGCCCGGGAGCTAATGTAGGTCAGCGCAAGGGTGAAATGGAAACGAGACTTGATGCAAGTTAAGATACTAGTAGCAGAGTTTTGGATTACCTCAAATTTACAAGGGGGAGAGTGTGGGAGAGCAATCAGGAGTGAGTGCGTTGGAACAGTCAAATATAGCGTGAACAAAGACGTGAAGGAAAGGTTCAGCAGAAGATGAGCTGAGGTAGGGGTGAAGTTGGCTGATAATGCTGAAAAGAATGACATGTTGCTTAAGTTTTTTGTCTTACACTCATCAGGACTAACACAAGAATGCCAAATTTGAAATGATCATAATAGTTTATACTGAAGGAGAAAAGGGTGTTGATTAGCTGGCAACTCAACTCTGGTTGAAGTGTGGCCGTGGAGAAAGCAATGGGGAACTCTCTAATTGCCCTTGAGAAGGTGATGGTGAGCTGCCTTCTTGAACCACTGCAGGCCATTTGGGGTAGGTACATGCACAATGCTGTTAAGAAGAGTGTTCCAGGATTTTGACCCAGTGACAGTGAAGGAATGGTGATATATTTCCAAGTCAGGATGGTGAGTGACTTGGAGGGGAACTGTAGGCAAGATTCTGGGTAATTCGAAAGGTTCAAAGTTTGAACATATTCCTTCTGTTTGCGGAGAGCAGGTCTCTGCATATGCATGTATGTCGCTTCCAGCAAGTGTAAATGAACCATGTTATGAGCTCGACTGATTATCTTAAATTAGTTGTTAGTGTAGCTATTAACGCACTGAGGATTGTTTAGCAAGCCCTGCCCAATTGTGGAATCACATCAAGCAGAAGGTGGTTTGTGTTGGGTTTTGCAAACACGGGGTGGTTGAGTACATTCTGTGCTGTGCCTATTATGAACAACCAAACATGCTGTTTGATTTGATAGGCCAATTGCTGGGATATGGCCTAGGTATCATGGCATCACACCGTCACTGAAATTCATACACCATGTTGCTCAATTGTGTGGTAAGCAGAAGGCCTTTTGAACAGACGGCAGCATCCTGTTAGTGGAAAATACCACTTGCCTGTAGTTTCCCCATTGCTTCCTCCGTGGCAATGTCTTTGCCAATGGGTCGATTTGCAACCAATCAGCATTCTTTTCCCTTGTAGTAAAGATTGTTGTGATCATTTAAAATTTGGCATTCTCGCATTTGTCCTGTTGAGTGCAAGATGAAAAACTTCGGCAACACGTCTCTCTTTTCAGGAATATTCAAGTGCTGTACTACCAAGTGATTGTTGGGCGATGTTACAGAGGTGGAAATAGCTGCTGTTAATGACGGTGCGAATGTGAGGTCAGAAGCTCATCTAGGGGTTAAATGTTACACTAAGATTGTGAACAGAGTGGTTTAATTTCAGACTGTTGCCAGGGAGAGAGATGAAGTCAGTAGCTTGGGAACAGAATTTGCAGCAGGGACCCTAAACAATGGCTTCAGTTTTCCCAGTATTTAATTGGAGGAAATTTCTGCTCATCCAAACTGGATGTTGGAAACACAGTCTTCTCGTTTGGCAATAATAGAGTCATCAAGAAGGTGGTGCTAAGGTAGAGCTGGGTTTCTTCAGCGTACATGTAAAAATTAATGCTGTGCTTTTCTGTGCTTTGAACCAAGCAGAGTGACGTGTATAAAATGAGGTTGAATAGAGAACAAAACCTACTACTATCACTTGCCATTTCTCGAAGTCAGGTAGGCCTTCTCTCTGGAGAATATTTTTCATGTGCATACGGGCATTGTGAATTCATTGGCCCAAAATTTTCTGGAGTTGGGCAGTGTGACAAGCTAGTTATGTAATTTCCTGCACCCTTTGCTGGAGATGCAGGCTGATAATGCTGCAGCAAGGGCGATGGGGCATCTTAGACCTTGGTAAATGATGGGGCCAACAGAGTATATCCCCAATCACTGAGATTTAAAGATTAAGAAACAAACTGAAGAAGGATTGAGGTGGTCGATAAATTCGGAGAGATGAATTTAGTGTCAAATCAGATGGAGAAATTAAAATAAGAGAGTTAAAGAAAGATTGGATTGTGAGAGAGAAAAATAAAAGACAAAGGAAATGTAAGAAAAATATGCTTCAAAATGTAGTATCGCATGAGTAGACGGTTCTTGTTGTTCATTTCGGGTTGCAGTTAAGCAGAATGTTGTGGCAGTGGAAAGAGAGCTTTATCTTCAACCTGACTCATGCTGCAACTGATGTGTCTTTGGGGACTTTTCACCAATCTTTAATGCCCCATTGTAGAGTACTTTGACTTGTGCAAGCCAGGGAATCTTTTCAGTAATCATTTGGCAAATCTAATTGTTTTAACTAACCCTGCACATGTGTAGATTTCCATGTCTTGGCTTTTGCCATCCTACGTTTATGCTTTCTGGGCTTAGGTTAGAGAAACGTATCATTGGAAGTGAGTACGACACCAAATCTGAAAAAACAAAACAGTTTTATGTGCATTTCCCAACAGTTTGGTCTGTCTGCATATCTCACATCTTGTTCATCAAACAAAATATTAGTGTTTTTTACAAAAGCGAATTGGATATCAACAGCAACAACTTGCAATGTACTAAGACGTGCTAAGAATGTTAGGCACTGATCCACATGAGGAGATATAAAGACAGGTGACCAAAAGCTTGGTCAAAGGAGTGTCTGAAATGGGGAGAGAGACAGAGTGAGAGGCGTAGTGTGTCCTGGAAGGAATTCCAGAGCTTCCCTCACCTCCTCACCTTGATGCACTAAGCAATCGGTCCCTTCTCCAAAACAGTGAAAATTTTAATGTCAGAGCTTGAAAAGTGAGTGAAATTTGGAGGAGGGCAGAAAGGGAACTCAATATCTTGATCAACATTCCCACATTCATGAGAACACTGAAGTTCAAGGCACTCACAAAGCAGCAGTATGTGTGCCCACAGGTTTGACAGGAATTCCCTCATTAAACAAATAGTGTGTAGGAGTCAAGCAACTCCTGGTGAAGTGCATATCGATAGCCATCACTTTGGAACAGATTTTCTTGTTCAACTTATGTGGTCAGGAAATTAAAATTTGAACAGTGATTACTGTTGTTGATTGTAAAAGGCGTGATAAGCTTTGAATAAATCTTACTTTACAAAATAATTAATTACGTTTTAGCCATGGAAGATCACTTCTTTCAAACCAAATGATGATGGCATTTTCATCTTTTAATGCACACTGCGCTGTTCGAAATATGTTGTCATGTATAACAAATTCTTGTTTAAATTCAAGCATTGCTTTAAAGCATTTGTCAGTCAACAAAACCCTATGCTAGCAACAATAATACTGCACCCATAATGCTCTCCCTACCAGATACTCATCAGCATTTCCCCAAAAGCAGTCTCAAGTTTTCTTTCCTCCTTTCCAAATGCCTGGATCCCTGCATTGCACTGTTGGTTGTAGATTAATGTGCTGTGAACTGAGCAGTCTGCTGCTCAAGAGATCATGGTGGGAGCTCATTAGACTGTGTCAACAGAAAAGTGCTCTTGGGACTTGCAATCAAATACTATTAAATAAGAAATTTTCTAGTGAACATTCTGATGTCAAAAGGATAAAAAGTATATTCTCCTCTATTCTCTTGAAAGAAAAAGTAAATGTGAGTATGAAACAATACTTCCTGCTTTATGCTGTACCTTTTTGCTAAAATGATCAAACAGAAGAAAATAAGCACAATTTTCCCTCATCCTGGTTAAATTTACATTTCAGTGACTAGTTTTAAAAAAACAATGGATCTGGCCTTATTCTTCAGTGAATAAGTTGAAAATATAGAGAAGCATTGTAGGTGGAACTATATTACAGAGAAAAACTGCATCAAGGAAAACACTATCAATATTTTAGAACCATAGAACACTACAGCACAGAAAAACAGGCCATTCGGCCCTTCTAGTCTGTGCCGAAATATTATTCCGCTAGTCCCATTGACCTGCACCCAGTCCATAACCCTCCAGACCTCTCCTATCCATGTATCTATCCAATTTATTCTTAAAACTTAAGAGTGAGCCCGCATTTACCACGTCAGATTGCAGCTCGTTCCACACTCCTACCACTCTCTGAGTGAAGAAGTTCCCCCTAAACCTTTCCCCTTTCACCCTAAAGCCATGTCCTCTCGTGCTTATCTCTCCTAATCTAAGTGGAAAGAGCCTACTCGCATTTACTCTGTCTATATCCCTCATAATTTTGTAAACTTCTATCAAATCTCCCCTCATTCTTCTACGCTCCAAGGAATAAAGTCCTAACCTGTTTAATCTTTCCCTGTAACTCAACTCCTTAAGACCCGGCAACATCCTAGTAAATCTTCTCTGCACTCTTTCAATATTACTGATATCCT
Source organism: Cetorhinus maximus (assembly GCF_964194155.1). Taxonomy (NCBI): domain Eukaryota; kingdom Metazoa; phylum Chordata; class Chondrichthyes; order Lamniformes; family Cetorhinidae; genus Cetorhinus; species Cetorhinus maximus. The sequence continues at coordinate 6,659,510 of NC_135898.1, read as the reverse complement.
TCCTGTAGTTAGGCGACCAGAACTGCACACAATACTCCAAAGTTGGCCTCACCAATGTCTTATACAACCTCACCATAACATCCCAACTCCTATACTCAATACTTTGATTTATGAAGGCCAGTATGCCAAAAGCTTTCTTTACAACCCTGTCTACCTGTGATGCCACTTTCAGGGAATTATGTATCTAAACTCCCAGATCCCTTTGTTCCTCCGCACTTCTCAGTGCCCTACCATTTACTGTGTATGTCCTAACTTGGTTTGTCCTTCCAAAATGCAACACCTCACACTTTTCTGCATTAAATTCCATCTGCCATTTTCTGGCCCATTTTTCCAGTTGGTCCAGATCCCTCTGCAAGCTTTGAAAGCTTTCCTCGCTGTCCACAATGCCTCCAATCTTAGTGTCATCAGCAAACTTGCTGATCCAATTTACCACATTATCATCCAGATCATTGATATAGACAACAAACAACAATGGTCCCAGCACAGATCCCTGAGGCACACCACTAGTCACAGGCCTCCATTCTGAGAAGCAATCATCCACTACCACTCTCTGTCTTCTTCCACATAGCCAATTTCGAATCCAGTTTACAACCTCTCCATGGATACCAAGTGTCTGAACCTTCTGAACTAACCTCTCATGTGGGACCTTGTCAAAGGCCTTACTAAAGTCCATGTAGACAACATTCACAGCCTTTCCTTCATCTACTTTCTTGGTAACCTCCTCGAAAAACTATACAAGGTTCGTTAAACATGACCTACCACGCACAAAGCCATGCTGACTATCCTTCATCAGCTCTTGGCTGTCCAAATAATTGTATATCCGATCTCTCAGAACACCTTCCAATAATTTACCTACTACTGACGTCAGGCTCACTGGTCTGTAATTACCTGGTTTACTTTTGGAGCCTTTTTTAAACAACGGAACAACATGAGCTACCCTCCAATCCTCCGGCACCTCACCCGTGGCTAAGGACATTTTAAATATTTCTGCCAGGGCCCCTGTAATTTCTACACTAGTCTCCCTCAAGGTCCGAGGGAATATCATGGCAGGCCCGGGGGATTTATCTACCTTTATTCGCTGTAAGGCAGCAAACACCTCCTCCTCTTTAATCTCTATATGTTCCATGACACTACTGCTTGTTTCCCTTCCTTCCTTATACACTTTGCCACTTTCCTGAGTAAATACTGATGCAAAAAAACTGTTTAAGATCTCCCCCATCTCATGAGGCTCCACACATAGATGACCACTCTGATCTTCAAGGGGACCAATTGTGTCCCTTACTATCCTTTTACTCTTAATATACTTGTAGAAACCCTTCGGGTTTACCTTCACATTATATGCCAAAGCAACCTCATGTCTTCTTTTTGCCTTCCTGATTTCCTTCTTTAGTATTTTCTTACATTTTTTATACTCTACAAGTACCTCATTTGCTCCTTGTTGCCTATACCTGCTATATACCTCTCTCTTCTTCTTAACCAGATCGCCAATATCCCTTGAAAACCAAGGTTCCCTATGCCTGTTAACTTTGCCTTTAATCCTTCCAGGAACATGCAAACTCTGCACTCTCAAAATTTTGCCTTTGAATGCCTTCCACTTACTGAACACATCCTTGCTAGAAAACAACTTATCCCAATCCACTCTTCCTAGATCCTTTCTCATTTCCACAAAATTGGCCTTTCTCCAATTTAGAATCTCAACTCGAGGACCAGACCAATCCTTATCCATAATTAACTTAAAACTAATGACATTGTGGTCACTGGACCCAAAATGTTCGCCTACACATACTTCTGTCACCTGACCTGTCTGGTTCCCTAATAGGAGATCAAGTATTGCATTCTCTCTCCTTGGTACCTCAAAATATTGATTTAGAAAACTTTCCTGAACACATTTGACAAACTCCAAGCCATCCAGCCCTTTTACAGTATGGGAGTCCCAGTTAATATGTGGAAAGTTAAAATCTCCTACTATCACAACTTTCTGTTTCTTACATCGGTCTGCTATCTCTCTACAGATTTGCTCCTCCAATTCTCTCTGACTATTGGGCGGTCTATAATACAACCCTATTAGTGTGGTCACACCTTTCCCGTTCCTCAGCTCCACCCATATGGCCTCTGTAGACGAGCCCTCCGGGCTGTCCTGCTTACGCACAGCTGTGATATTTTCCCTGACTAGTAATGCCACTCCTCTCCCTTTATCACGTCTGAAACAACGGAACCCCGGAACATTGAGCTACCAGTCCTGCCCCTCCTGCAACCAAGTCTCACTAATAGCAATAATGTCATAATCCCACGTGCCAATCCACGCCCTAATCTCATCTGCCTTTCCGACAATACTCCTTGCATTGAAATTGATGCACCTGAGAACATTTCTATCACGTACAAACCTTTGATTTCTGTCTATACATGCATTCCTCGCTTGACCTTTATCCTCCTCCACCTCACTATCTGCTCTAACACTCTGGTTCCCCTCCCCCTGCAAATCTAGTTTAAACCCCCCGGAGCAGCACTAGCAAACCTACCCGCAAGGATGTTAGTCCCCCTCCAGTTCAGGTGCAAACCGTCCCGTCGGAACAGGTCCCACCTTCCCTGGAACAGAGCCTAATTGTCCAGAAACATGAAGCCCTCCCTCCTACAGGAGGTGGTCTTTTTTCACATCTCTTCAATTTGTTTAGTTTATTTAACCAGTTATCCAGGATGCAACCAATAGGACTCTCCAATGCAATCATCACTCTGACATTGATCATTTTATTCCATTCTAAGAGCAGCACTTGGAGCGGAACGAAATGGGTAGAATTGGCTTTTCCTGTCCAGATTCTCCATTCAGGCAATTAGGGAGTTGCAAAATAGGAGAACCATGAGTTGGAAGTTTTTGGAAGTGGATAGTTCCAGAAGTCATACTCAGGACTATCTGGTTGCGAAATATTACCGCTCAGATCTTAGAGTTACCTCTGTCATTGGCCAGAATTAAGTTTTCAAGAAAAGAGCTTCTAAATATAGATTACAGGATTGAAAGCCTTTGTGAATATAACTTCCTCAAATTAGTTGGCAGACATTCTGAATTAGCAGTTAAAGATGAATTGATAAGCCTTTGTGTTGTCTCCAATATAAGGTTAAAGGGTTATAGATTATAGAGATTGAATCCTGGGAGAAGTCTGAGAAGGTGGGGTAGCAGTGTGGGTGGGTATGTTAGGCGTATCCAGATTTGAAGTTCAAGCATGACCTACTCACTTGTGAGGATGATTCATAGGTGCAAACAAGATGATATTAGATTTATTCCTCGTCACACCCTGATTATGGCACAACTCATTTAATTTTTATAGCACAGTTTTAATTTCTTAGTTAACTTGTTGTCTGAGAGACTCATCTAATGGAATTTTGGTGTGTGTAAAGTAAATTGATGTTCATGCCACAGATGTCAAGGCTAGAAATCATGCCAAATTGGTAGATGGCGCTATCCAGAAAAGTTGTGATGAGAGAAGCCTGCTTTCAATGTTGTAAATAGTGTGAAAGACATGGAGGAAAGCTGCAGGGATTGCTATGGGGCAGAGACAGTGTGAGAGTTGTGGAGTAAACTCTGTGTGGGCACTAATGGTGATTGATGAATATTATAAAGAACTCACCTCGGTGATCAAAAAAAGTGAGAATTAATTAATGCATGGCAAAAGCCAAAATGCCTAGAATGAGCATAGCAGATGCAGTGCAATGCAAATTCTTAACATAATTAATGTTGATGCAATGCTGTGGCATCTTGAGATGATTAAAGCTCTATTTTCTATTTTAGCATAACATGTCAAACCATTAGATATAACCATAATAGAATTCAGTCCTTTTTGGAATGTGATTCATCATGGGACTCTGTGTATTCAGAAGCTATGACTAATGGCAATAGTGTTTTGAAATAAGCAGAAAATATGGTAACAATTTCTGAAAAACTTAGCGAAAGGTTGCCCTAGTTGCAAAGCTCCATCGGATGTAGGTTTGTGCACATGGTCTTGTCAAATCCTGTCCTCTGACTTCAATGACATTATCAGGAGGCACTCAACAGAGGTCAGACACTTGCCCATCACTGATATATCCTTGTGCCATTTCCCTGTAACTCCATGTCACTGGTTTTAAAGTGAATGGAGTTGAATGTTTAATTCTGAATGACACTTGGCATAGAGTGTTTGAACAACTAGTAATGGGAGGGGTGAATGCCTTACAAAAGGCATTGTCACTTGTTTAGAAAAGAACAATGATCAATGATTAAAGCGTGGTGCATAGTAAGTGCTGCAAGTCATCTGTCCTTATATGTTATCTGCTAACTATAGAACATGTCCTAATCTGGACTGTCATCACTTTTTTTTGCTAGAACTCAAAAGTTTCAATGATTTTGGTAGTTTTCAGAATGAGTTGTTTGCTTTACACACCCTGAAATAACATGGATGGCTCCTATAGATGCAATTTCATCGATGGACTTAAAGGGGTTAGTAATTATCATCCTGCTGGGTGTGAAATGGTTGTGGACCTCACAACAACATTTTTACCCAGGCAGATCACAGCAAAATGTAAGTACACTTTTCTATAGATGAATAGCGCTAAATGTTTTAGTGGAGGAACATAAATATGCATTTGAGTGCTTCACATTAACCTATACCAGCACTGCATCCCATTAGTGCTTCAGAGGTGGTTTGTTTCAACTGAATTATATTGTGTTTTATGTGTGGCTGACCCATAACTGCAATGCTTTAAATTTTGTTTTAACGTAGTCTTCATGCTCTTCCATTTCCTTGTAGTAATTTGTTATCAAGTATTCTCTGAGCTGGGAGGAAAGGGTCCATGAGCAGTGGACCTCATCCCTTATTTACAATCATTCAGTGGGAATTGGAGATAGCAGTTGTCTGTTTTGACTTGTTCTCCTGCGGTGCATTCCATGTACCAGCATGACTATGAAATAATGAAATAGTGAATGATCAAAGTAGAGACAAAGGACAGACAGCTTTTGGATTTGAACATTATGGCCTGAGAAATCACAGAAAATTTATGACTCAGTAGGAGGCCATTGGGCTCATGATGTTCATGCTGGTCAACAAAGAGCTACTTATCCTAGTTCCACCTTCATCCAAGTACTTTGTAAATGTGGTGAGAATTTCTGCCTCTTCCACCCACCCTTTCAGTGAGTTCCAGGTCCCCACCACCCTCTGGGTGAAAAACTGTTTCCTCATCTCCCCTCTCATCCTTCTACCAGTTACTTTAAATCTCTGCCCCCTGGTTTTTGACTTCTGCTAATGTAAATAGGCTGCCCCTATTTACTCTGTCTAGACACTTCATAATTTTATATACCTCAATGAAGTCACCCATCAGCCTTCTCTGTTTCAAGGGAAACAACCCCATCTTGCCTCATAGCTAAAATTTTCCAGTTGTGGCAACATTCTTACAATTCTCCTCTGCACCCCTTCCAATGCAATCACATGTTTCCTGTAATTTGGTGACCAGGACTGTACACAGTACTCAAGCTGTGGTCAAGCTAATGTCATATACATGTCATAATGTCATAACCTCCCTGCTCTTATATTCTGTGTCTTGGCTAATAAATAAAAGCATGCCAAATGTCTTTGTAACCATCTTATCAACCTGTCCTGTTATCTGTGGACATACATTCCGAGGTCTCTCTGTTCCTCCACACTCATCAGTATCCTCCCGTTTATTGTGTATTTCCTTGCCTTGTTGCACCACCCAAAATACATTACCTTACATTTGTCCGAATTGAATTCAATTTTCCACTTTTCTGCCCAACTGACCAGACCATCTATATCTTGCTGTAGTCTAAAGCTTTCCTCCTCACTGTCAACCACATGGCCAATCTTTCTATTATCTGCAAACTTCTGTACCATACCCCCAACACTTGAGCCTGTATCATTAATATAAACTAGAAAATGGTATTACCATCACTGAATCCCCCGCTATCAACATCCTGGGGATTACCATTGACCAGAAACTGAACTGGACAAGCCATATAAATACTGTGGCTGCAAGAGCACATCAGAGACTAGGAATCCTGCAGCGAGTGGGAGGCGGTGGCATGGTGGTATTGGACTAGTATTCCAGAGACCCAGGGTAATGCTCTGGAGACCCGGGTTCAAATTCCACCACGGCAGATGGTGAAATTTGAATTCAATAGAAAAAAAATCTGGAATTAAAAGTCTGATGACGACCATGACCGATTGCCATAAAAACTTATCTGGTTCACTAATGTCCTTTGGGGAAGGAAATCTGGCCTACATATGACTTCAGACCTAAAGCAATGTGGTTGACTCTTAAAATGGGATGGGAAATAAATGCTGGCCCACACCCCACGAACGAATAAAAAGAGTAACTCACTTCCTGACTCCCCAAAGCCTGCTCACCATCCACAAGACACCAGGAGTATGATGGAACACTCTCCAATTGCCTGGATGAGTGCAGCTCCCAGAAGCTGGACACCATCCAGGACAAAGCAGCCTGCTTGATTGGCACCACATGCACAAACATTCATTCCCTCCACCACTGATGCACAGTAGCAGCAGTGTGTACCATCTACAATATGTACTGCAGGAATTCACCAACGCTCCTTAGTCAGCACTTTCCAAACCCACGACCGCTACCATCCAGAAGGCCGAGGGCACCACCACCTGGAGGTTCCCCTTCAAGTCAATCACCATCCTGACTTGGAAATATATCGCTGTTCCTTCACTGTCACTGGGTCAAAATCGTGGAACTACCTCCCTAACAGCATTGTAGGTTTACCTACACCACATGGACTGCAACAGTTTAAGAAGGCAGCTCACCACCACCTCCTGAAGGGCAATAAATGCTGACCTAGCCAACGAGGCCAACGCCTCATGAATGAATTAAAAAATACTGAACACCGAGCCTTGTGAAACCACACTGGTGACAGCCTTCCACACCCATCAACCATTACGCTTTGCTTCCTGGCACTGAGCCAACTTTGGATCCAATTTGCCACTCTTTCTTGGATCCCAGGGATTTTTAAGTTTTTGACCTGCCTACCATGTGGAGCCTCGTCAAAAGCCTTGCAAAATCCATGTAGATCACATCCCCAGTGCATTGCCCTCATCAACCAGACTTGTCAAGTCCTCAAAAAATTGGTTGGTAGTTGGAAAGCACCAGTTACTTAAAATGTTTAGACTACCTACAGATCTCATTTAATCAAGTATTAAATATATAATGTTCTCTGGTATTTTCCATAAATGTATTAACAAAAAAAGGCATCCCTCATGCTATTCCTTCATGATATGATCATTAATCACAGAAACAACCTTAGATGTCTAAAGGGATCAGATAATACTTTTACGCTTTTGCAGTTGAATTCCTCATTATCTCTTGGACAGTTTCCATGACAACGTTAAAAGAATAGATATGGTATCAGAGCAACATGCAGCATAGAGGGTCTGAGAGCCCCTTGTTTAAACGCATTTGCAGCCTTGGTGTTTAGGAAGTACAGTAGAATGCTATTTGTCTGAACTTATTGAAAGAAGGTTTGGGGTTGTCTTTATCTGCAATATTAGAATACACTGCACTCTGCGATGCAACGTAACATAATTTGTAGATATAAAAGAGAGAATTAGCAACAGCTTTTTGTATTTGGATAATTGATTACAATACTTTTTACTGGTTTCTATCACTGTGACTTCAAATCACGACAGTGGCTATCATAGTCTCAGTGTCTATTTTGGTACGTTACAACAGTGGCTACGTTTTAAAATACACTTTTCCAAAGTGCACAGACCCTGCTTGTTCAGCGCATGTGGCTGACTAAGTTGTTTTAAATTGGAAATTAATCTTGTTGCCTTTCTCTGAACTCTTTGCAAAAGCTGATTATTCCTCACTCTGTGAGAAGACCAAACAGGATTTGCTATTCTAACTAAGGCCAAACCAAGGTCTTGCACAAGGACAAAATGGTATGTTGAAAATCGTGAAGTATCCTGTGAATACATCCAGTAACCTGTTGGTTTCAGCTGTCGTTTCACGGCATTGGTAATGGACCTTTTGAGATATTATTATTCATTCATAGACATGGGCTTCGCTGACTAAGCCAGCATTTATTGCCCATCCCTAATTGCCCAAGAGAAAGCGTGGTGAGCTGCCTCCTTGAACCGCTGTGGTCCATATGGTATAGATATACCCACTGCTGTTAGGAAGGGAGTTCCAGGATTTTGATCCAGTGACAGTGAAGGAAAAGCGATATAGTTCCATGTCAGGATGATGAGTGGCTTGGAGGGAGCTTGCAGGTGGTGGTGTTCCCATGTGTCAGCAGCTCTTGTCCTTCTGGATGGTAGTGATCGTGGGTTTGGAAGGTGCTGTCTAAGGAGGCTTGGTAATTTGCTGCAGTGCATCTTGTAGATGGTGCACACTGCTGCTACTGTGCGTCGGTGGTGGAGGGAATGAATGTTTGTGGATGGGGTGCCAATCAAGAGGGCTGCTTTTTCCTGTATGGTGTCAAGCTTCTTGAGTGTTGTTGGAGCATTCCATTACATTCCTGACTTGTGCCTTGTAGATAGCGGACACACTCCGGGCAGTCAGGAGGTGAGTTACTCGCCGCAGGATTCTGAGCCTCTGACCTGCTCTTGTAGCCACAGTATTTATATGGCTAGTCCAGTTCAGTTTCTGGTCAATGCCGACCCCTAGATGTTAATAGTGGGGGATTCAGCAATGGCAATGTCGTTGAATGTCAACGAGTGATGGTTAGATTCTTTTTTGTTAGAGATGGTCACTGCCTGTGACTTGTGTGCCGTGAATGTTACTGGCTACTTGTCAGCCCAAGTCTGGATATTGTCCAGGTCTTGCTGCATTTGGACATGGACTGCTTCAGTGAGGAGCCGCAAATGGTGCTGAACATTGTGCAATCATCAGCGAACAACTCCACTTCTGACCTTATGGTGGAAGGAAGGTCATTGATGCTGAAGATGGTTGGGTCTGGGGCACCGTGTTGAGGAATTTCTGCAGTGATGTCCTGGAACTGAGATGGTTGACCTCCAACAACCACAACCATCTTCCTTTGTGCTAGGTATGACCCTAACCAGCGGAGAGTTTACCCTGTGATTTCCATTGATTCCAGTTGTGCTCGGGCTCCATGATGCCACACTTGATCAAATGCAGCCTTGATGTCAAGGACAGTCACTCTCACCTCACCTTGGGAATTCAGCTCTTTTGTCCATGTTTGAACCAAGGCTGTAAAGAGGTCAGGAACTGAGTGGCCCTGGCAGAACCCAAACTGAGCTTCGGTAAGTAGGTTATTGCTTAGCAAGGGACACTTGATTGCACTGTTTATGACCCCTTCCATCACTTTACTGATGATGGAGAGTAGACTGATGGTGTGTTAATTGGCTGGTTGGGTTTGTCCTGCTTTTTGTGTCCAGGATATACCTGCGCAGTTTTTCACATAGCCAGGTAGATGCCAGTTTTGTAGTTGTACTCGAACGGCTTTGCGAGGGACACGGCATGCTCTGGAGCACAATTCTTCAGTATTATTGCTGGAATATTGTCAGGACCCATAGCCGTTGCAGATCTAGTGCCTTCAGCCGCTTCTTGATATCACGTGGAGTGAATCAAATTGGCTGAAGACTGGCATCTGTGACCCTGGGGATCCCCGGAGGAGGCTGAGAGGGGTCATCCTCTGGGCACTTCTGGCTGAAGATTGTTGCTAATGTTTCAGCCTTATCTTTTGCACTGATGTGTTGGGCTCACCCATCATTGATGATGGGGATATTTGTGGAGCCTTCTCCTCCAATGAGTTGTTTAATCATCCACCACCGTTCACGACTGGATGTGGCAGGATTACAGAGCTTGGATCTGATCCGTTGGTTGTGGAATCGCTTAGCTCTGTCTGTCACTTGCTGCTTATGTTGTTTGGCATGCAAGTAGCCCTATGTTGCAGCTTCACCAGGTTGACACCTCATTTTTAGGTGTGCCTAGTTCTGCTCCTGGCATGCCCTCCTGCACTCTTCATTGAACCAGCATTGATCCCTGGCTTGGTGGTAATGGTAGAGTGGGGGATCTGCTGGGCTGTGAAGTTACAGATTGTGACTGAGTACAGTTCTGCTGCTGATTGCCCACAGTGCCTCATGCTAGCCTAGTCTTGTGTTGCTAGATCTGTTTGAAACCTATCCCATTTAGCATGGTGGTAGTGCCACACAAGATGATGGAGAGTATCCTTATTGTGAAGACAGGACTTCGTCTCCACAAGGATTGTACGGTGGTCACTCCTACCATTACTGTCATGGACAGATGCATCTTCGGCAGGCAGGTTGGTGGGGATGAGGTCAAATATGTTTTTCCCTCTTGTTGGTTCCCTCACCTCCTGCCGCAGGATCCAGTCTAGCAGCTCTGTCCTTTAGGACTCAGCCAGCTCGGTCTGTCGTGATACTACCGAATCATTCTTGTTGATGGACTTTGAAGTCCCTCATCCAGAGTACATTCTGGCCTTTGCCACCCTCAGTGCTTCCTCCAATTGGTGTTCAACATGGTAGAGTACTGATTCATCAGCTGATGGGGGGGTGTTGCAGTATGTGGTAATCAGGTTGATGCTATGAGACTTGATGGGGTCAGGAGTCAATGTTGAGGACTTCCAGGGCAACTCCCTCCCAACTGCATACCACTGTGTTGCCATCTCTGCTGCATCCGTCCTACTGGTAGGACAGGACATACCCAGGAATGGTGATGGTGGTGTCTGGGACATTATCTGTAAGGTATGATTCCATGAGTATGACTATGTCAGACTGTTGCTTGACTAGTCTGTGAGACAGCTCTCCCAATTTTGGCACTAGCCCCAGATGTTGGTAAGAAGGGCTTTGCAAGATTGACAGGTTTGAGTTAGCCTTTGTCGCCTCCAGTGCTAGGTGATTCATTTGGTTTCATTCCATATTGACTTTTTAGCGGTTTGATACAACTGAGTGGCTTGCTTGGCTATTTCAGAAGGCATTTAAGAATCACCACATGGTTGTAGATCTGGAATCAATCACATGTTGGCCAGATTTCAGATGGCAGATTTCCTTCCCTAAAAGACACTAGTGATCCAGATGTGTTCTTGCGACAATTGCCAATGGTTTCATGGTTGTCATTAGACTTTTAGTTCCAGATTTTTTTGTTGAATTCAATAGGATCTGTTGAATTCAAGCTTCACCATTTGTCATTATAGGATTTGAACCTGGGTCCTGCTTCCCCAGAGCATTACCCTGGCTCTCTGGTTAGCTGGTCCAGTGATAATACCACTGCACCATCACCTCCCATTGCACCAAAACACCCAGATTTTTTTTCACACTGACTTGAATTCTTTTCCCTGTACAATGTATATGATTTTAGGATTTGACCTGCCCATATGCATAACAATGAACTTTTCTAAGTTGAACATCTTTTGCCAAACCTAAGCCAAACCCCCACACATCTCAATGTATAATAATAATTGAGCAACATCTACAGTATCAACATCCTCTTTCACATATCTTGCAGGTAATTCCCCTAAAAGATACATCTAGATCATCTATCAAAATAGGATATAGCAAAGATCACAACTCCAATCCAGGCAGAACATGACTGGTAACTGATCTGCAAGCAGATTCAAATCCAGGAACAGCCATTTTGAGCCTACTTGCAACCAATCTCACTCCTCTGTGGCAAATTACCATGAATGCCATAAGCTACGTGATACCTTATCAAAAGTTTTCTCAAAGTTCTGGTAGACAAGGACAGAATTTTCTGGTACCCGGCTAGCCAGTTTGCAGGTGGCAGGTCCTGCAAAATTCCATGGGCGGCCTTTCTGCCTTCTACTGACCTGTCCGCAATTTTAGAGGGGGTGGGATAGGCGCCCTCACCCCAATTGAGGCTCATAAGTGACGCAACTTTTCTGATGGTGGAGGATTTCAGGGGTGGGGGCCGTGTGGGGATTCTTGGCAGATCACCTTGCTTGGGTGAGAGGTGGAAGATGGAGGATGGGGAAGCAACTCCATGACTGTCCCACTTTCCCAATCAGGACATCCTTCCTTCAGGTTCTGCCCCAACCAGATGCTCCCTTCCCCAGATCTCTTCATCGAGACCCCAACTACCTCACCCCACCGCCCAGGACTCCCCCTGCCATCCTCACTTGAGCCCCTGGCCTTGCCTGGTCCTCTGTGCTCTGGCACTTAGACTGGTGGGGCAACTTGTAGACCTAACAGCGGCCACTGCTCCCTATTCCGTTGCTGGAGCTACAGAGCTGCTAGCCAATCTGATACCCCAAGTGAGGGGCTAAGTCCCATTTTCAGCCAATTAAGATTCCTCGGAACGTAAATGGTTGCGGCCGGCAGCTGACGCCAATGGAGAAACATTCTCTGCCAACTCTTTGGGTGATAAAATGCTGCCTACTGCCCAGCATAGACAGGGTTACCCTCATCTACTAATGTCATAGAGTCATAGAGTTTTACAGTATGCAAAGAGGCCCTTCAGCCCATTGTAATGTGGTGGTGACTTCTTCAAAAATTCAACCGGATCAGCAAGACCTGACTTTCTTGGAAGCTATGTTGGTTGTCCCTGATGTGGCCTTTATGTCCAAGTGGGAATATAGCGCATTTCTAATTATTCCTTCAAGTACCTTACTTATTAATTACATCAAGTTGATGAGTCTATAGTTACTTGGTTCTGCTTCATTCCCCCTTGTTAAAAATTGGACTTTGATCTCCGTCCAGCTGAAGGAACAGTTTCTACTCGAATAAGCTATCAATGATAGAGCCAAGAATCTCGCATCACACCTGCCTTGTCTCCTGAAGTAACCTGATTTATTTTCATGTTCCTTAATCTTTCTAAAGCAATATCCTCATCTCTTTTAATATTAGCAATTTTATTGTTAACACAGTTGAATGCAATTACAATCTCCATGGATGCTGAGTCTTTGACCCACTTTGATTATCTCTGGATGTGGAGTAGGTATTAATCAAGGGCTCAAGGAAAACATTAAATAAATTACTCATTTATATTACCTGTATTGTTCCCCTTGGCAATTTACATAGCCTGCTAGCAGTGTTAGGGCCAGAGTAATGCAGAGCAGAGCTTTAACACTGTGAGCCCAGTATCCATACCCCAGCCAATCTTTTTTCACCCTCTAGATCAAGTTATTAGCTAACAGCAAATGCATTGGAAGTGCTGAGACTTAATGATCTATAGCATGGTAGTTACAACACCCCATTCTCTAAGCATGTGAGTGTGTGCGCATTTATGGGCACACACTATGGAGTAATCATGGAAATTTATGAAATTGGTGTTGCTGAATTTTCTCATTGCCAACTAAGATTTCCATGACAATGATCAGATGTCCTGCTGTGATTGGCCATTGCTATGGGAACTTGTTGTTAGACAATCAGAAAATGTGCTGATACAATGCAGACTTAACCCTGTCCCACTCCAACAGATGAAAACGTCCATTCGACAACTTTGCACAGTAGCTACAGTTAGTTTTCAGCTGTCGGCATTTTATTTTGACTTTTGTAACCAATTATATCCAGTAATGGGTGATACTTAATGTATTTTAATCTTAATCTGGTTACTGCAATCAAATCATTTTTGCCTGGTTATTGTGAGCCTGCAATGGTTACTTGGGGAATCAGAAAATTCATATTGTCAAAGGAACATGGGATTAAAATTTATTTTTTAGACATGATTGTCATATTCAGCTTGTTTGAGCAACTGCTGCTGTCAGTGTATACTATGCCAAGTGTAATGATAGATAGAATGGGCCTGTGACTCACATTTGCCCTGAAATTTTGACTTGGTCTTGAATTTCAAAGTGGACTCAGCCAGTATCACAGTGCTATGCCAAAGTTAAAAGATGGCTGCAGTCAGTATTTGGAATTTTGCCAATTGGAGAAATACTTCACCAAACAAAACTAGATAAAAGTAGATACAAGTATAAAAACCTTCTCAAATACATGACTATGCTTTTGGTGATTCCTTCTGATCTCTCCCATTGTGGTTCAGCGTCCATTTTTTTAAAGTCTTTTTATGCAAAGCACTTTTGTTTATTTATGGAAAAAAGACATGCATTTATATAGCAGCTTTCATGGCCTAAGTATTTCCCAAACCGCTTTACAACCAATGAAGTGCTTCTGACATGTCGTCACTGTTGTAATGTAGGAAAACATAGCAGCTAGTTCGTGCACAGCAAGCTCCCACAAATATCAATGTGATGATGCCTAGGTAATCAATTGTAGTGACTTTTTTTGAGGGATAATTATTGGCCAGGACACTGGGAGCTCTCCCCTGCTCTGCTTTGAAATAGTATTGTGGAATCTTTTCAGTCCACCTCAGAGAGCAGCATGGCCTCTGTTTAACGTCTCACTCGAATGAGTGCTGCATTGGAGTGTCAGCCTTGATTTTTGTGGTCTGGTCCTGATATGGGATTTAAACCACACTGACTTAGAGGTAACAGCGCTACCAACTGAACCGTGGCTGACACTTATGAATTTAAGGTGCTATATCTATGCAGTTTTTTTGTTACATAGAGCATTATGAACATCGGAACGTAGAAATAGGAGCAGGAAAATAGGCCATTTGGCCCCTTAAGCCTGTTTTACGATTCAAAGAGATGTGACTGATCTTCCACCTCAACACCATTTTTCTGCACTGTCCCCATATCCCTTGATACCTTTAATATGTTGTCATGAAGCTATTAATGTATATAACATTATTGGAAAATATTTTTCTTTTAACATAGAGGTTTAATCTGTGGGTGTGTCTTAATTGGATTAAAGCCAGCTGGTCTGGGTGATTTAATGTGTACCAGCTTTGAGATGTAAGAGAGGTAGAGTGTATTTGCATTTTTTGAATGGAGCATTCAAGAAGTGGGGTGAAATCTGGCACCTATCTAGCAGAGACCAAGCAATATGTTTATATTACTAATAAAATTGGTACTATGACAAAGGCTTTATTGTTAGAAGGGGTGGAGCTCAAAAAGGCAAATGATACAATGAGAATTTACATTCAATGAGCTGTGCTCGGTATAACTTGAGCAGTTTTCGTGTGTGCAGAGTAGAGGCAATGTAAGATCAAAGTAGCTGTAAGCCTGTACTGTCTCCACAGGAACCAAAGTGAAAGGAACCTCATTTTGAAGTTGTAAGGTGAAGGTGCTTTGCCTGGTATCGGGTTAAGTCTATGGGTTGCTGTTGCCTTAATGGAGATTAGTTTGGGAATTTGTTATAAGTTATGACAGTAGTAATTTGTAGCCATGTGTATATATTTAACTTGTGCAAATTAATAAAATGTTTCATTTAGTTTAATATAATCACATCCTTCATAATAGATTCTAGCATTTTTCCTACGAATATCAGGCTGACAGGGCCTGTAGTTCCCCTTTTTTTTTTGTCTCCCTCCTTTTTTAAATAGTGAGGTTATATTTGGTTCCACCCAATCTGCAGGAACTGTTCCAGAATCTATCATTTTGAAAGATAACCACCACAGCATCCACTATTTCAATAACCATCTCTTTCAACACTCTGGGAAATACAAGCATATGGCCATTTAGCCCCTCGAGCCTGGTTCGGCATTTAATAAGATCATGGCTGATCTGATAGTAACCTGAAATCTGTATCCCGCCTACCCCTGATAACCTATCACCCCATGCTTACCAGGAATCTATCCGCCTCTGCCTGAAAAATATTCAAAGACTCTGCTTCCACCACTTTTTTAGGAAGAGAGTTCCAAAGGCTCACGACCCTTGGTGTGAAAAAATTCTGCCTCATCTGTTTTAAATGGGTGATGCCTTATTTTTAAACAGTGACCCCTAGTTCTAGATTCTCTCACACAAAAGGAAACATCCTCTCCACATCCACCCTGTCAAGACCCCTCGAGATCTTGTGTGTTTCAATCAAATCGCCTCTTACTCTTCTAAACTCCAGTAGATACAAGCCTAGTCTGTCTAACCTTTCCTCTTAAGACAACCCACCCATTCCAGTTATTAGCCTGGTAAACCTTCTCTGAACTGCTTCCAATGCATTTACATCCATCCTTAAATAATGTGACCAATACTGTACACAGTATTCCAAATGTGGTCTCACTATTGCCCTCTACAACTGAAGCATAACCTCCCTACATTTGTATTCAATTCTCCTCACAATAAATGATAACATTCGATTAGCTTTCCTAATTACTTGCTGTACCTGCATACTAGCTTTTTGTGATACATGCACTCAGACACCTAGATCCCACTGTACCTCAGAGCTCTGCAATCTCTCACCATTTAGATAATATGCTTCTGTTTTATTCTTCCTGCCAAAATGGACAATTTCATATTTTCCCACGTTATACTCCATTTGCCAGATCTTTGCCCACTCACTGAACCTATCTATATCTTTTTGTAGTCTCCTTATGTCCTCTTCATAACTTACTTTCCTACCTATCTTTGTGTCATCAGCAAATATGGCAACCATCCCTTCCATTCCTTCATCCAAGTCATTTATATAAATTGTAAACAGTTGAGGTCCCAGCACTGATCCCTGAGGCACACCACTCGTTACATCTTGCTAACGTGAAAAAAACCCATTTATGCCTACCTCTGCTCCCTGTTAGCCTGCCAATCTTCTAAACATGCCAAGCTGTTACCGCCATACCATGAGCTTTTATCTTCCACAACAACCTTTGATGTGGCACTTTATCAAATGCCTTCTGGAAATCTAAGTACAGTACATCCACCAGTTCCCCTTTATCCACAGCACATGTTACTTCCTCAAAGAACTGCAATAAGTTGGTTAAACATCATTTCCCTTTCACAAAACCATGTTGACCCTGCCTGATGACCTTGAGCTTATCCAAGTGCCCTGCTATAACTTCTTTAATAATAGCTTCTAACATTTTCCCTATGACAGATGTTAAACTAACTGGCCTGTGGTTTCCTGCTTTCTGTCTCCCTCCCTTTTTGAATAATGGAGTTACATTTGCTATCTTCCAATCTCATGGGGCCTTCCCCAAATCTAGGGAGTTTTGGAAAATTAAAACCAATGCATCAACTATCTCTCTAGGCACTTCTTTTAAGATCCTAGGATGAAGTCTATCAGTACCCAGGCTCTTGTCAGCCCGCAGTTCCAGCAATTTACTCAGTACCACTTCTCTGGTGACTGTAATTTTCCTGACTTCCTCCCCCACTTCCAATTCCTGGTTTATAGCTGCTTCTGTGATGATACTTGTATCCTCTATCATGAAAACTGATGCAAAATAGCTGTTCAATTCATCTGCCATCCCCTTGTTTTCCATTGTTAATTCTCCAGACTCACTTTCTACAAGATCAATGCTCACTTTGTTAACTCGTTTCTTTTTTAAATATTTCTAATATAATAATATATTTCTGGCTTGCTTTCTCTCATACTCTAATTTTTCCCACCATATTAGTCTTTTAGTCATTCTTTGCAGTTCCTTATATTCTGTCCAATCTTCTGACCTGCGACCTGACTTTGCACAATTAAAAGCTTTTTCTTTAAGTTGGATATGATCTTTAACATTTCTAGTTAAGCAGGGATGGTGTGTCCGTCCCTTGGACCTTTTCTTACTCGTTGGAATGTATCTATTCTTTGCATTCTGAAATATCCCCTTAAATATTAGCCACTGCATCTCTTTTGACCTATCCTTTAATCTAATATGCCAATTCACTTTAGTCAGCCCTCATAATTGCCCTTATTTAAGTTTAAAAACAGTCTCAGACCTCTCTTCCTCAAACTGATTGTAATGTTCAATCATATTATGCTCGCTGCTACCTCAGGGTGCCTTCACTTTGAGATCGGTGATTACTCCCATCTCATTGCACAATACCAGGCCTAGTATAGCCTGCTCTCAGGTTGGCTCCAGAACATGCTGTTCTAAGAAACTTTCCCGAAAACATTCAATGTACTCCTCATCTAGGCTATCTTTGCCCATCTGACTTTTCCAGTCTATATGTAAATTAAAATCTTCCATGATTATCACCGTGCCTTTCTGACAAACTCCAATTATTTCTTCCTTTATGCTTCACCCTACCATGTGGTTATTGTTAGGGGGCCTGTGCACAATTCCCACAAGTGACTTCTTGGCTTTACCATTTCTCATCCCTACCCAAACCATTTCCACATCCTAGTTTCCTAAACTTAGGTCATCCCTCTCTATTCTGCTAATACCATCGTTAACTAACAAAGCCACCCCTCCACCTTTTCCTCATTTCCTCTCCTCCCTAAATATCCTGTTACCCTTAAATATTCAGGTCCCAATCCATGTCCTCCTGCAGCCATGTCTCCGTAATGGCTATTAAATCGTAATTATTTATTTCTATGTACGCTCTCAGTTCATCTGTTTTGTTTCAAAAGCTACATGCATTCAGATACAGAGCTTTTGGTTTTATCCTTTTCTTTTTATAATCTCTAGTTTCATCTGTTGATTTATTGTTAGATTTGTTCTCTCTATCCCTTCCTGTCATGGTTTTTCATTTCCCACAATAATATTTTTTTCTTTTGCCTTTCCTCTGATCTTTGATTTACCATGTCTTCCCAAATTTGATCCCTTGTCCCCACTAGTTAGGTTAAAACCCTCTCTGCTTCCCTAGTTATGCGGCTTGCAAGAACACTGCCCCAGCACGGTTTGGGTGTGGACCGTCCCAACAGTACACATCCCACGTTCCCCCAGTACTGGTGCCAGTGCCCCACGAACCGGAACCCACTTCTCCCACACCAGCCTTTGAGCCACACATTCACCTCCCTAATCTGATTTGTCCTTTGGCAATTTGCACGTGGCTCAGGTAATAATCCAGAGAGTTTGACCTTTGAGGTTCTTCTTCTTAATTTGGTGCCTAGGTGCTCATACTGATTAAGGAGAACCTCCTCCTTTGTCCTGCCTAAGTCGTTCATACCTACATGGACCACAACGACTGGGCCCTCCCCTCCCACTGCAAGTTCCTCTCCAGCCCTGAGCAGATGCCCCAAATCCTGGCACTGGGCAGGCAACACAGCCGTCTGGACTCATGGTCTTTGCTGCTGAGAATGGTGTCAATCCCTCTGACTATACTATCTCTTACTACCACAACATTCCATTTTGCTCCCCCCACTTGAATGGCTTCCTGTACCATGGTGCTATGGCCAGTTATCTCATCCACCCTGCAGCCCTCATTCTGATCCAAACAAGATGAAAGAACTGCAAACCTGTTGGACAATTGTAAAGGTTGAGGCTCCTGCGCTCCTGCCCTCTGAGTCCCCTTACCTGCCATATTCTCCTGCCCCTGGCCACTGACAAAATCAAAAGACCTTGTCCTATGAGGCATGACTGCCTCCTGGTACAAAGAATTCAGGTAACTTTTCCCCTTCCCTGATGCATCACACTGTCTGTAGTTTAGCCTCCAGCTCATAAACTCTGAGCCAAAGCTGCTCAAACTTCAAACACTTGCTGCAGATGTGTTTGCACTGGATCAAACTGGCATCCAGGAGCTCCCACACGCTGCCGCTGTGACACATCACCTGTCCTGACATCCTTAATGTGTTCCAATTAATTATTTAATTATTTAATTCAATTATATATTTTACTTTTATTTTTCTATATTTTATTAACATTATCACAAGTTGCTAGACTCTTTTGAACCTTAGGAATAGAATAAACCTTAGTCACTTACCAGATACTCACCAAATAATTAGCTGCTTCTCCTGTAGCAGAGTATGACCATTTGCTGAAGGCTGAGAAAGTTAGAACGTAGAAAGCTCTTTCCCTTCCTTCCCTAACTCCCTTAATTAGTCATTTCCCAGCACTCTATTCTAAGTCGCACTTCTTGCAATAAACCTTGTAGATCTGCTTGCGAGTTCCATGGCTCTCTCAGATTACTGTGAGGTTTTGTATACCTTCCTCCGTGAAGACAGACACAAAGTATTTGTTTCGTTTCTCTGCCATTTCCTTACCTCCCCCATTATAAATCCTCCTGTCTCTGCCTCTAATGGGCCCGCATGTGTCTTTACTAATCTTTTCCTTTTTACTTAACAATGGAAGATTTTACAGTCCATTTTTATGTTTCTTGCTTGTTTACTTCCATATTCTGTTTTCTCTTTCTTTATCAGTTTCTTGGGCCTCCTTTGCTGGGTTCTAAAATGCGTCGAGTCTTCAGGCTAATTACTTTTATTTCCGAGCCCTTTCCTTTGATGCAATACAGTCTTAAACTTGTATTAGTCATGGTTTCTTGCTGGATTTTTGTGCCTCAAAGGAGAATAAATTTGTTGTGACTATGTATCAATTCTTAAAATGTTCACTATTGCCTGTCTACCTTGAAACCTTTTAATGTAGTTTCCCAATCTGCCCAAGCAATTTGCCCCCATAGCTTTGTAGTTTGCTTTGTTTAGATTTTAGGCCTTAGTTTTGGATTGAGCTACACCACTTTCAAACTTATTGTAAAATTCCATCATATTATGATCACTGTTCCCTAAAGGCTCTTTTACAATGAGATTATTAATTAGCCCTTTCTCATTGCACAATACCAGATCTGAAATGACCATTATCTTGTTGGTTCCACAACATACTGCTCTAGAAAACCATCTGGTATACATTCCAGGTTTCGCCCTGCACAGCATTAGTGCTCATGAGGTTTACCCAGTCTATCTGTCGATTGAAGTACCCCATGTTTATGGCATTACCCCTGTTACATGCACCTCTAATTTCTTGATGTATACCATGCTCTACATCATCACTGTTGTTTGTTGGCCTTAAACAACTCTTATCAATGTTTGTTGTTTCTTAGCTACACCCAAACTGATCCTACATTTTGATCTTCCAATCTTTTGTAACAGCACTACCCCACCTCCTTTTTCTTTGTGCCTATCCTTCCTAAGTTTTGAATACCCTGGAACATTCAGATCCCAGCCTTGGTCACCCTGCAGCCACGTCTCCTCAATGGCAATTAGATCATATCTGTTTACTTTTATTTGTCAATTCATCCACTTTTAGCGAATTGTGTGTATTCAGATAGAGTGCCTATAATTCTGTCATCTTATTATTTTTGTAACGTTTAGCCTTATTTTCTTGTGCACTTTTAAATTTGTACATTCTGTCAGTCCCTGTCACACTCAGATTATCAATTCCTGTATTGCTGCCTTGCTCTCCTGCCTTGTTCTCTCTACTTAATTTATCACGTCTTATCTCACTTGATCCCTTGCCACCACTATCTACCACCATAGTTATGCGACATGCCAGAACATTGGTCCCAGTATGGTTCAGGTGAAGACCATCCCAATGGTGCATCTCCCACTTGGCTCAGTACTGGTTCCAGTGCCCCATGAATTGAAATCATTTCTCTCCCACAAACCTTTGAGCCACACATTTAACTCTCTTAACTGATTTAGCCTACCCAAATTTGTGCATGGCTCAGGTAGTAATCCAGAGATTATTATCTTTGAGGTTCAGCTTTTTAATCCAGCCCCTAGCTTCTTTGCTCCCTAAACAGAATCTCTTTCCGAGTCCTGCCCATGCCCTTGACACCTCTGTGGACCACCATCACTGGATCAGACTCAAGTTTCTTTCCAGCTCAGAGATGTCCCAAACCCTGGCACCAAGCAGGCAACACAGCCTTCTGGACTCTCGCTCTCAACTGCAAGGAACTGTGTCTATCGCCCTGATGATACAATACAGTACTGCCACTACATTCCTTTTAACTCCGCCTGCTTGAATGACTTCCTGTAGCATGATGCTGTGGTCAGTTCACTCATCCAACCTGTAGCCCCAGCTTTCATCCATACAGGCTTCAAGAACCTTGAACCTGTGGGACATTAGCAAGGCTGAGGCTCCTCTCACTTCTACTTTCTCGATTTCTGTAACCGCCTCACTTGCAGTCACATCTTCCTGTCGCTGACCATGGATCAAATCAGATAAACCTACCTAAGGAATGTGACTGCCTCCTGCAACAAAGATTTCAGGTAACTTTTCCCCTCCCTGATGTGTTGAATGTCCACAGCACGGCCTCTAGTTCAGTGACTCTTCACCAAAGTTTCTCAAGCCGCAGTCATTTAGGACAGACGTGTTTGCTTTGGATCACACAGGAGTCCATTATCCCCACATTCTGCAGCTACTACACATCACCTGACCTGTCATCTTTATGGCATTTAACTAATTAATTATTTTACTGATTAAATTTTAGTTCATATCTTGAGTCCTGCCTGTGCTTATATTATTATTTCAGCAAAAAATTCTCCTTGCCCACAATTAAAATTCCCTCGTTATGGCAAATAGGAAAGACTTACCAGTCAATCTAATAAGGTTTACTACTATTACTAAACCTGACTATTACTAATGAAACCTTCTCATTACTAAAATGACCCAAGTTTGGAAAAATAAATGAGAAAAATATTCAGCAACCAATCAACTACCTATTTTCGTGTAGTGTCACACTTGGATTTTTCTTAGAATGCAGTCCATCCATTCTGCAGCCATGGTTTGGACTGGACCAGATAGTTCTTCTGGATGTTTCTAACTGTCTGTGGACCCTCCTTTCTTTCTCACTCTTCTGTCATTGTCTGGGAAGGGTGAGATCTGCTTTTCAGGAACGAGATTTTCCGCTTGGTTTGAAAGAATGTTTGGACAAATCGTTGTTGAGAACCTAACAAAAAAACATGTTTATACTTCATTACCCATGCATGATATGGCAACAGTTAGGTCCCTGTACCTGCTGAGAATGGGGTACAAGTCAGTGGTTTGATATTGTGTGCATGCAGGCTGGTGTTATAACTCTTGGGTTTCGGGAGGCATGTTCGGGTGCAGTATAAGGGTGTTCAGCACCCTTCGGACTGGAGAACAGTACTGCCCATGGTATGATGTGGAGAGTCACATGCTGGTCAACAGTGTGTTGAGTAGAATTTGAAAGGAGCCAGCATGGAGACACTACCCATGCATGGCAGTACCATGGATGTGTATATAGTTTGTACATAAACCGTTTATGTTCAATTGTACAAGCCTCCAGACCTCTTAGTGAGACACAAAACAATGTTACAACATGGTGGCAGTGAAGGATGAACCCCAAAATCCCAAAGAAGCTAGAAAAGGAACCCAGAATCTCAAAACATGAAGAAGTAAAGAAACTGAAACCTGACCTGAGAGAAACGTGCCTCAATTGAAGATACAGTTGGAGATCTGATAAGAAGAAGCTGCATTGCAGATGTGGAAGCTGAAGGGCTTCACCAGAGCATGTGAAGGTCCATTGCCAGACCTGATCGAATGCAGAGGCAGAATCAAGGGACCCAGCTAGATCACAAAAAGGCTGAGCAAAGTTAAAAAAAAAAGGCAGAAAGGCAGCAGAAGAATTTAATGTGCGGATGAAAAGCCAGACCTGATCAAATGCAGAGGCAGAGTCAAAGGGCCTGGTCAGATCACAAAAGGCTGAACAAAATTTAAAAAAGGAACAAAGGCTGAAAGGCAGAAGAATCCACCTTACAGATGGAAAAAGAACCTGAGTGAATGCGGAGTCAAGAGACCTCACAAAATCACAGAAACGTGAGCAAAATACAGTAAAATAGTTGAAATTACTTCTTAAAATAGGCAGGACAGGATCAGCACATTTGGAGCACGGCTGCAAGAAAGCTGCAGCATCAGGTCCACAGCCGGCACCATAACGTGGTGGCCGAGCTGGACTGAAGGAAAAATTACTTTTTCCTAAATGGCAGACAGAGTTAAAAAATCACATTCCAGTTGCTTTCCAGGCTTGGAGGGGCAGTTGGTGGCTTAACCTACTAGTTGATGTTTCCTGGAGTATCAATTAGTTTGGGAAAAAAAACGGTTGTGTTGGCGCAGTGGGAGCCCGCTGAAACCTGACAAAGTGTGAGAAGAACAGAGAAGGAATAAAAGCAGCCGAGGCATCTTGAAGAAGGAAAACAAAATGAAAGAGGTACTCACTCACCTGTTATTAAAAAAAAGCTATGGATAGTAGATTAAAATGACCAAACCAATTTAGGCGAAGGCAAGGGACAAAACAGACCCAAAATTGGGTATCTTGGAGAAGAACATTTTAGCTTATTGGAGTACATCAGGATTAAGCAAGGAATCAGAAACAATACAAGTTAATATGTTTTTATACTTGTTTGGTGTTTTTGTGGGTGGACTAATCCTAAGATAAGGTTTAGATGAATCCTCAACCACATTTGGTGAGGTATTAAAAGCCTTTGACAAATATTTTAAACTGCAAATTGTGGAGAGTGCAGTTGTTAAAGAGAAAGGCAACTTGAAGGAGAGTAAAAAGCGAATCAAACTGAGAGCAGCAAGTACTAGAAACACCGAGTGCTACCATTTCAACGCCAAACTGACAAAGTCAACCCGAAACCATTGAGACCAACATTTCTTCAAACTTGACAGTATGAGATCTGGAAGAATTGTCAAGCCTCCAGACTGTCTGAATTTATAAAGTCAGAGTCCTGAGTTGGGGAGAGTGGGGAGCAAGTAAAGAAGATTGTATCTTAAAAATATTTGGGTAAATACTTGGGGGGGCTGGGGGAGGTGTAGTTTAAAGGTGTTCGGCAGAGCAAGGGTTTATGTGGGACGGTAGTTCCACACACGGTATGATGTAGAGAGTTACATGATGGTAGACAGCGTATCAAGTTGGAAGGAGCCAGCATGCAGACAGCTCCCATGCATGGCAGCACCTTGGATATGTATATAGTTATGAATTACCAATGAACAGTTGATGTTCAACCACATAAGCCTCCAGACCTCTTAGTGAGACACCATACAACCTTACACAAGGGCCTCATTAAAATGCAATACTCAGGTCCAATGAGATCAGTTTAATGTCGACACGATTTCAGCTTTGTGTTGCAAGATTGACACCTCTTGGGGGAAACCTCATGCAAAGAAGCAGCAGGCCTAAAAGTAGGCTGAAAACTTAGATTTTTTAAGAAGCAAGATCACCTTGTGGGCTGTTACAATACCAAGAGCCCCAGACTTCCTGACCCAATTGCAATCCTCTATTTTTCACCTGCCACCTGCCTCCCATCCCATACCCCAGCCCCCTGCCACCGGATTTGGACCTGGTATGTTAAATTAGTTCCAGGGATTAAAATGGTCCAAGAATTGGATCAGCTCGCTGCTGCCCCCAGTTAAAATCATATTTCTGAATTCACCCCTGTCACCTCACCCCCTCAGTTAATGAATAGGAAAAGAAAATTATTGCTATGCGACATACCAGAGTTGACTGCTTAGAAATTTATAATATGGTCATTTGAGTCACCTCACACAGTAAAAAAAATAGGCCTCCCACATCATCACAGAAAATAAGATGAAGGCAAGAAATCTGTCTGATCGAGATTACTTTTTTTTAATCCCAGTGTTCTCCAGCTGTAATTCAAATAACTAATTAATACCTTAGTTCTTGTTTGTTTACTTGCAAGAGAATTCCAGAAATAGCCAGAGCTATAAAACATTACAAAATTGGTTACTGTTATTTTACTTTCACCACTGAAAATGGAAACTATTTTGGCCAAATTGCTGTAAGACATTTGCTTTCATCTTATTTTCTGTGATGATGTGGGAGGCCTATTTTTTACTGTGTGAGGTGACTCAAATGACCAAATAACAATTGCAGAAATGAACCAATACTTAGAGAGGAAGTGGCTTGTTGCAATGGATCGCAAAGAAAAGGACCAGTTTGCTTTAGAGGTTGCTCCGAATCATCATATACACCAGGATCAGCAAACAGTGTGCAAAGGGGCTGGCAAGTCTCAAATATACCAGGCAAGATGCCCGCTTGTGACTGATAACTTAAGAAGCATTGCTCCAAAGTGCTGTCAATGGACAAAATTGTATGCTCTTCAGTCTGAAAGGGACAGTTGATGAACAATGCTGTTAACTCCGGTTTAAATAACTCTTCAGCCAATTATCCTTGGTGCTTCTTGACAGTATACATTATGGAACAGTTGAGTTTGTCATTTACAAGATAATATATTCCTCAATGATCAAATATAATTGACTGTTACACCTCTTTGTTCTATTGTTGAGAACTTATACCAGTTTTCAAATTAAAGTCAGAAATTTCATTTCTTGCTGTCGCAAAAGCCTTCCAAGAAGTTACCAGCTAATTCCCCCTGCATCATTACTTCTTCACTGTCCTCACCCCAGTAAAGTAATTCATTCTGTAGTATAATTCCACAGGTCCTGGCAACTCTGCTGGTGCCTTGTGTAAATGACTGTCCTCATGTGATATCACAGTGGAGCCTGATCCTCACCGTGTCATTTCATAAAATGTCCTGACCGAAACTTTCAACCTGAGTGTCATTTGATAATTGTCAAAATCGGGAATCCTTGTCATCCCCTTGGATAAAATGTTCAGCTGAAGTCTTGTCTGCCTGTTAAAGTTATGTTCAAGATCTGAGGAGGCTTTCGTGCTCCTGAAATTGTAGAAGTGGGTTAACGTTTCATACTTGTGACAGTTTAAAACAGAAGGTTGAAAGTTATTATTGCACCAGACCACGTTTTTCAGAACAAAAGCGCGACCTGGCATACCTACTATAATAAAACCACTTTCACAGCTCGCAGATTGCTACAGATGATGCTAATTGGTGTTGCCATGTGACACATTTGTTCATTTAATTTGTCATGTGAGTAGAGTGCCAAAGCTGGCAATGTGTCCAATAGTCAGTCAGCTTATTTTTTTTTTAATTTCCAGTATTGTAACTCAATCAGTGTGAATAGCAGGCATATATTCAAGAAAATAAAATTGAATTGATGTTTATTAACTGATTTTCTCTTGTGAACATCCTGAGGACTGTATGTGATTGAATTTAAACCTAGACAACAGTTGTACTTGCGGAATCTCCTGCAATTCTGTTAGCCCCTCTCCCTATCTTTCTTGAAATTTAATGTTGCGAGTTAATTATTCAAAGCAAGAATTTCCTGCTGTTCTTCGAACCATATCAAGCTGTTGCTAATGTTTCTAATATAATTTCTAGAAGCTACTGATGGAGTTATAATAAAGTCTGGAAGCTCCAGGGCTTCATTGCTCCTCCTTAGCTTGAAGCTGACAATTCTGGGCCCAATCTGGCCTGTTTCTGACTTTCCTCTGCATTGAACTCGCATCTTCTCACTCCTTCGGTCTAAACGTAACTAATTTTCAGGCCTCAGTTTGATTTCTCTGAAAATTTCAAACCTTCCTCCCCCTTCCCTGCCAGTAGAGTTTGATGTGAAATATTGCAGCTAATAATTTGATGAGCCTTATTTTGGAATAAAATGGGAAACCTCACTTTGCTATTATGAAGTGTTAGATGATCCAATTAGCAATTTTTTTTATTTCTCAAAGGAAGCAGAGTGATTTCACCTTTGAATATTTACCAAGTTATCGTGGGAATATTATCAAAAATAGTAATTTTTAGGGGCCAGTTTTCATATGCTATTTGGATAAATGCATGTTGATAGTTGATAGCTCAGACTAGGGTTGCTTTTTCAGATACAGTGTTGCTTTTCATTTGTTATCAGATTAACAGCTGTAAGCACTTGATTTTTAAAAATTAATTGGCATAATCATCTGTTATGGCTTTAATAAGTGCAGCATATATTTTCTTTTCCCAGAACAGATAAAGCAGAACTAAAATAATGATTTCAACAGCTTTATCATGCTCCCCTGTTGTACTTTGCAATTGGTTGTAGTGAGAAGCTCAAACTGTCAGTATCCTCAATACATCTGATAGCTTAGATTCAGTTTATGTTCAGTTGCAATGTAACTGCCAATCTGGCTTGTTCTAACAATGGATGCTTTCTCAGTGGGAACAACTGGTTTAAAGAAACCTTCTGGTATAAATTCTCCACACTGAATATTTGTTGATCTTTAAATAGATTTCCTTTCATTGCAATTCTATTTTTCTGTGGTTTTTTAAAAAAAGTGTACCAATTGTGCGTGACAGGGGTGATTTTCTGCACCCATGTAATGGCAAGTCCTTATGCTGTTTGTTGAGGGGGAAATTGGAGGCAGACTTTTTGCACTAGAAACATGTCGGGTGCATGTTCTGGAAGCAACAAGAAGATGTTGCACACTCCCTGGTAGATTGCAGTTAGGTCAAGGTTTGTGGACCTAGGGATGAAATTCTGCTGGTCCTATGCAGACTTGTGTTGCTTCCCTGGGGCATTGATATCATTAAAGGACACCGTGCAGGCTGTGTAGGTAATGGCCCAATGGCGCTGCCTGCCTCTGTGAAACTGGTGGAGTCTGCTTAATGCTGCTTGAGAGAATTTCTCCCCAGTTGTGTTTTGCACAATCTCAGTGGACTCAATGAATTGATGGTGCTAAGAAAGTGGGATTATTTTGTAATTGATTATGCCATCACTGAAACTCGGGCTCCCAGCTCTGTTGTATCGAGTCATTACAGCTCAGAAGGAGGCCATTCAGCTAATTGAGTCCATGCCAGCCCTCTTCAGAACAATCTAGCCAGTCCCATTCCCCCACTCGACCTCCGTAGCCCTGCAAGTTTATTTCCCTCAAATGCCTATCCAATTTCCTTTTGAAATCATTGATCGTCTCCACTTCCACCAATTTTGTAAGCAATAAATTTACACAGGTTCCTGGAGCTGTCATCACATGACCTCCTGCACCCAATGCACTGCCTCCCCATCAGCCAAACAGCCTTTTTCCTCCATCTCTTACATATTAATAATTGATAAAGAAAATGAAAAGGAAGCCCAGATTTTTTGTGATTCTCCTTTTAATTTTCACCTGGGTTTCTACCAGCAGTGCCCAGTTGATGACAGTAAATCCTTGCTTCACGTTAACTCACTTAACAACGTTAAAGTGAAACATCTTTAATAAAGTAGTGACAGTATATCCATTTAACATTGACAGTTTCACTTTAATGACATTTGCCACAGACTCCCTCTTTTGTGGCCTTCTTGTACACATGACCTTTCCCACAGTGCTTCCGCTGTCATTGTTAGTCCCTCTTCTGCTGCCGGTCTTGCCTCTCAGCGTTGCTCATTGGTCTCGTTTCTGCCCGGTCTTGCCTCTGACCAGCTTTGCCTCCTGGCATTGCTCCCCGGCCTTGCCATCCGGCATTGCTGCCTGGCATTGTTTCCCGCCTTTACCTCCCGGCCTCGCCTCCCTCCCTCTGTTCTTACCTTCGTCCTTGAGGCCTGTTATTGCTGCTCCATTGCTGGCTCATGGCTCTGCTTCTGGCTTCGCTCCTGGCTCCGCTCCTGGCTCCTCTGCTGCTGAACTTGAACTAAAGTCCTGGGCTCAGTCTCGTGGTAGAAGTCGGTCAGTGCAGGTCGTCAGGACTTCAGCTGCTACCTGCACCAGCCAGCCTCTGCCACTAGACGGAGCTTGGCCAATCTATAAGGACTGTTATGTAAGTGAGTGCACTGCAATTCTTTTAAACATTTTATGGTTTACAGTATTGTGTATTATATTTCTTTTATATTTAGTGATGCATTTTATTTTGCAAGTTATTTCAGCTAGGAATGCGCAATGCCACACAAGTATGATACAGTGTTTCAGCTTGTTCATTGGCATTTCTGGGTGAGAAATGTCTGGAGTAATCTAACTCTGGCTTTAACATTGATTCCTATGGAAACCTATGATTCGCTTATAGTCATTTCACTTAAGTCATGATTTTCAGGAATGCAATCACAACTTGAAGTGGGGACTCCTTGTAATCCAGAATTTCCGGAGACACCAGGACAATCGTGGAGGCTTGCCAAACCTTACTGAAACTCAGCATTGCCCAGAGCTGTTGCTGATCAGCACCTTGCTGCTGCTCCTTTATTGCTGCCTGCACCTGAGCCACGCTGTGTGTATCATATGATGTTTCCTGACTGTCCCTGTACATCTCAACACCGGAAAATCACCTTCAAGTGGATGTTCCTGGGATGATGTTTGCTGCAAGTGAGATGAGCCAGACTGTGATGTGAGATGGTTGTCCCTGCAGCCTCTGACTCAGCCGTATCTATGGAAGCACAAAAGAAGAAGCATTTTTTGATTTCAGCAACACAAACCTTGTAAAAATATCACTGACATTGTGGCTTGGATGAGAATTGCAATGGTGGGGTGAACCAAGCCTTGTCCTGCTGTGCAACAGGCATATTTGATAGAGTAAATACGGAGAAACTATTTCCCGTGGCACAGCGGTCAGTAACCAGAGGGCACACTTGCAAGGTCATTGGCAGAAGAATCAGAGACGAGATGAGAATTTTTTTTTGATGCAGCGACTAAAGATCTGGAAGGCATTGCCTGAAAGTTTGGTGGAACCAGATTCAACATTATCTTTCAAAAAGTAATTGCATATTTACTTTAGAGAAATTGCAGCATTGTGGGAAAAGTGCAGGGGAGTAGAACTAATTGAATGACTCTTTGAAATAACTGGCACAGTCATGATCAGCTGAATGGCCTCATTCTCTACTGTTTGGTTCCATCAGCCACCATTGTTTGTGTGTTCTAATTTGTATTTAATTGCTGAAGTACAAATCGGTCATTGCATTACTAATCACATTTCTTTGTGAAATACTGCATCGTGGCTTTTCAGTGCAGCAATATTAAAAAGAGCACCAGGAGTTCAAGCTGCAGCAATATTCATTTGGAAGGTCTACAGCCAAGTGAGCAGGGAAAAGAGAAGGAAGGCAAAGATAGAGAAGAGACAGGTGATGAGTAGGAAAACGTAGCCGTGCCTTCAATCCTGAGAGGATAGAATGGACACAGCTTGATGCCTTTGTTAATGCCTCATGAATAAAAATCTCAAATCTAGAATTTTTCCAATGTTTGCCATCACAGTAGATTGCACAATCCTGGACTAGGTGAGGCTAGTCATAGGCCAGGATTTTCTGTCGGGAGCCGCTGCAGGAAATTTGGCGGCCCAGCCAAAAGCCCATTGACTTTCGACAGGATAGGACGATCCTGGCGGTGGGCAAGGCCAGAAAACCCCGCCCTGTGTTTATTCCTTCTCAGACTGATGTCTGCTGTTGTTATTAGTTGAGATTTCAGGCTTTGACTAAAAATGTTGCCATTAATTCAGCCTTAGCCTCTTTAGCATTCATCTGTCTGAAGCTTTGTGTACTGTGTATCAAAATAAGATACTGAGGTACTTTCACATGGAATTTGTGAGGGTTTGCCTTAATTACTATTCCTATCTTTCGTTCCTCAGTTACCTCATAGCTAGATGTGGTAAAGTGGAGTGCTATGCATCTTTAAGAGATTATAGTTAGTTGACCATGTGACTGTATTGACCAGTCGCTACACAATGCGGGCTTCTTGGGTAACTGTACAACCTAGAGCTGGAGGTGAATGAAGAAGCACACATAGTGTTAGTACTCTGTTCTTCGTTGCAATAAACCACCAGTGTTTGTTCAGTTAATCGGTCTCTCTGCCTGTACTATTTCAAGCATCAACTAACGTGTTAATATCAAGGGCACAGCTGGCGTTTGCTGGACAAAGCGAACTTGATAACCAAAAACATAAAACTAGACATTCAGTTTTTTTTGTCGCAAAGGTACTCAGGAAGTAATTTTATACTAACAATTCCCCTCTCGATTGAACTGCCCTAAACAGGGTGTTGTTTCAGTTTTATCAATGTAAGAGTTTTTGATGTACTATCCCAGATATACACAATTTCTTTTTATATATTGTACCTGTTTGGTTGCCTTATGAGAGAGGCTAGACAGCTTGGGCCTGGATCCATTGGCGTTCAGAAGAATGAGAGGTGATCGTATTAAAACATCAGATTCTGAGGGAACTTGACAGGCCAGATGCTGAAAGTATGTTCTCCCTTATGAGAGAGACTAGAACTAGTGGAAACTGTTTAAACATTAGTGGACTCCCATTTAAGATGGATATGAGAATTCTTTCTTGCAGAGGGTCTTGAACCTGTGGAATTCTCTCCTCCAGGGGGGAGTGCAGGCTGTGTCTTTGAATATTTTTAAGCCTGAGTTAGATTCTTGATTGACAAGGGAGTATAAGGGGTAGATAGGAAATGAGAGACCACAATCAGATAAGCCATGATCTTAACGATAGGCAGAGCAGGCTCGAGGGGCCAAACGGCCTACTCCTTCTAATTCGTATTTTCCCATTCTTAAAATAATTATCAACTGTGTTCTGCTTTAGAGCAGGTGCTAACAAATCTGTTGCCTGAGATTGTTGAGCCACTTACTGGGAAGAGCCGCTGAGGTGATTACCCATTGCTTTCCAGCAGTTTTTATTTTCAGGCTACTTTCTCAGAGATGTGCTACATTCATAGCTAAAGAGCCCCTCCTATATTTTACAGTTTGAAAGGTCAGCATCCACACTTAGACCCATACCCTTTGGTTGCTGGTATCCTGCTGGAAGTCAACCAGTATTTAGAGCCAGAACTCTGGTTTCTGCTCACCAGGGCTGTCAAGAGTGGAGCAGAAATCCAACTCTGCTGACTGGGAGGCAGGAATGCTAACATGGAGTCAGTCCAGATGCAAGTCCCCTGCTGGAGGGCAAGCCAGTCATGAGTAAGCAGATTGTGGAGTGGAGTGGTGCTATAACCCTTCACCTTTTCACCCAAAGGTGGGAATGCTGCCATTAAGCCAAAGGTTCTCTCCGACCTTAGGGCAGCGAATACCAAAAATTTGGCTTGCATTCATTGTCATGTACAACTGGGATAGAAGATGCTGCATTTCCAAATCAAGACGTGCAACAATGTACCCCAAAGAGCTGGAACAAGACCAATTAAGAAGATTTCCATAATCAAAATAAACATCACAATACAGAGTGGCCAATTTCTCCCAATCCAAAATTTGTGATGAATATTGTAAAAGTAGTGTTGCAAAATTGTTTATTTCATTAGGTTACCATTTCAACGCAATCTACCTTGATTGTATGAAAATCAAAATTGCCTTAAAAATGTTAGATATGACACAGCATATTCACCACCTAAAGTGGAAAAAAATGTCAGATAGCTGAAGAGTTGTCACAGAAAAGATTGGAATAATATCAATGCAATTACAGTTTGATTACATTTAAATGTTATAAAAATATCCTTTGTAAGTCCAACAAGATCACCCTCTTCGTCTGTCCTCCGTTCCATTTAGGTGGCTTGCCTTTACAGCTGATATTTATTGTGTTCTATTTGTACCCATCTGCTGTTGGAATATTACAGTTAAGAGCATTTGAGAGCTGCACATTAACAATTATAGCTTCACATCGGACACTGCTGTCTTTCCACAAGTTCAGTGTATCTTGATGTTTTTGTGAACATAACAGAATGGGACTTTTAGAGCTAATGTTTGAAAAGAAATGCCCTGATCGTACTTGGGCATGAAATGGATGAAAGGTAGCAATTTTATGATATCTGTGTTGCATGACTTGTGCATGGCTTTCAAGATGCTGGAAACTGGGTACATTGTGTGCTTTGTGTAACAGAAGAGCAATTTATTGGAGATCAGCACAAACTGGCCATCGAAGATCTACATTTATTTACCAATATAGATGGTTCACACAACTCTGTATATTGGTCAGATATGCTGCTTGTTTTTGTTAGGCAATGGTGCTAGGGGCTATGGAGCAATGTTGGGTTGATGGAGTTGACACAGATCAACCATGAACTCGTTGAATGGAGGAATGCTCCAGGAGCTGAATGATCTGATCTTGTTCCTATGCTCACATACCAGTATGAACTTGTATGTGCGATGTTCTGTATGTTTAAGCCACAAATTCTCTGAAAGCCATTACAAATTCCCCATGTGCTTTTTATGAAAATTTGTTCTGATCAATTACATGCAGTGAAAAAAACTTTTCTGAGGTAACAGATTTTGAGTTTTTTGTCTGAGGGACAGTTTTGAAAATATTTTTGCATAAAGACATATTTTCACAATCTTCATTGCTTAAGCGACTGTGCTTTCAACACTGCTGCTGAAGGAATTTTGATTGTCAAATGAAATTCAAATATTTGACACAGGCATAGCAGAATGTACTGCAGCTTAACAACACAGCAAATCTTTGCTCATCATGATTTTCATCTCTTATATCTTCCTGGTATCTAGGATCAAAAAAGGACAATGTCTGGACTATATCCTAAGAAGAATGGTTTGTGTTTGTTGATCAAATTGATTTTGTAGCAGGTTTGAAGGTGAACTGGTTAATCTTTCTGGATTTTCAACAGTAGTATTTGAAATAAAATTCCTTTTGGAGTTTGTAATTATAAATTGCGCGAGGGGTTTCCCTTGACATGAAGGCAACGTTTGACTGAGTGTGGCATCAAGGAACCCCAGTAAATTGGAAGTTGGTGCGAATCAGGGAAATCTCTCCACTGTCTGCAGTCATATCTAGTACTAGGGAAGATGGTTCTGTTTT
Source organism: Cetorhinus maximus (assembly GCF_964194155.1). Taxonomy (NCBI): domain Eukaryota; kingdom Metazoa; phylum Chordata; class Chondrichthyes; order Lamniformes; family Cetorhinidae; genus Cetorhinus; species Cetorhinus maximus. The sequence continues at coordinate 6,625,255 of NC_135898.1, read as the reverse complement.
TTGGAGACCAATCATCTCAACCCCAGGACATCGTTGCAAGCATTCGCCAAGATAGTGTCCCAGGTCTGAATACCTTCACAGAATTGCAGACCTGTTACGGCACAAAAGGAGGCCATTCAGCCCCTCATGCCTGCACCAGCTGTCTAAATGAGCATTATGACTTAATGCCATTCTCCTGCCTTTTTCCTGTACCCATGCACATTGTTTCTATTCAAATAATCATCTAATGCCCACTTGAATGTCTCGATTGAACCTGCCTCCACCGCACTTTCTGGCATTGCATTCCAGACTTGGACCATTCACTGCGTGAAAAAGTTTTTTCTCACATCACATTTGTTTCTTTTGCAAATCACTTGAAATCTGTCCCCGCTTGTTCTCGATCTTTTTACGAGCGGGAACAGTTTCTCCCAATCTACTCTGTCCAACCTCCTCATGATTTTGAACACCCCTATCAAATCTCCTCTTAGCCGTCTCCTCTCCAAGGAGAACAGCCCCAACCTCTCCAATCTACCTTCATCACTGCAGTTTTTCATCCCTGGAACAATTCTTGTAAACCTCTTCTGCAATCTTTCCAATGAGTTCACATCCTTCCTATGGTGTGGCGCCCAGAAATGTACGCAGTAATCCAGCTAAGGTCTGGTTAGTGTCTTATATAAGTTCAGCATAACCTCCTTGCTCTTGAACTCTATGCCCCTATTAATAATGCCCAGGATACTGTGTGCTTTATTAACTGCTCTCTGCACCTATCCTACCACCTTCAATGACCTATGCATATATACACCCAGGTCCCTCTGCTCATGCGCCCCCTTAAGAATCGTACCCCTTATTTTATATTGTCTCTCCATGTTCTTCCTACCAAAATGTATCACCTCATGCTTTTCCTCATTGTACTTCATCTGCCAGTTATTTGCCCACTCCACCAACTTGCCTATGTCCTTTTGAACTTCTACACTGTCTTCCTCACAATTCACAATGCTTGCAAATTTCGTATCATCTACAAACTTTAAAATTGGCCCCTGCACACCAGGATCTGGATCATTATATCAAGAAAAGCAAGGCTTCCAATACGGACGCCTGGGGAACTCCATTACAAACCTTCCCCCAGCCTGAAAAATATCCATTGACTATTACTCCCTGCTTCCTATTACTCAGCCAATTTTGTATCTATGTTGCTACTGTCCCTTTTATTCCATGAGTTATAACTTTTCTCACAAGTCTGTTGTGTGGCACTGTATCGAATGCCTTTTGAAAGTCCATGTACACCACATCCACAGCGTTATCCTCATCAGCCATTTCTGTTACCTCTTCAAAAAGCTCCAGCAAGTTAGTTAAACACAATTTCCCCTTTAGAAATCCATGCTGGCTCTTCCTTATCCAACCATATTTTTCCATATGACCACTCATTCTATCCTGAATAATTGTTTCCAGAAGCTTCCCCACCACTGGTTCAACTGACTGGTCTGCAATTGCTGGGCTTACCCTTTTTTGAACAAGGGCGTAATGTTTGCAATTCTCCAGCCCTCTGGCACCTCCCCTGAGTCTAGGAAGTCTCAAAGATTGTGGCCAGTGCCCCTGCAATTTCCCCTCTTACTTCCTTCAATATTCTTGAGTGCATCTCATCCGATCCCAGGGCTTGTCAACTTTAAGTACTGATAGTTTATCCAAAACTAACTTCGAAGCAATTTTGAACCCTTATTATGACAGAGTTTCCTCCTCTGTCACCATGGCCTAGATAGCATCTGCTTCCTTGTAAAGGCAGATGCAAAGTATTCATTTGATACCTCAGTCATCCTCCCTGCCTGCATGTGTAAATCCCCTTTTTGACCCTTAATCGGCCCCACTCCTCCTTTTACTAGCCTTTTACTATTTATGAGCCTATAGCAGGCTTTGGGATTTCCCTTCATGTTGGCTGCCAGTCTTTTCTCATAATCCCTCTTTGCTTCCTTTATTTGCTTCCTCATCTCTCCTCTGAACCTTCTGCATTGCGCTTGGTTCTCAATTGTATTTTCTACCTGCCACCTGTCATAAGCACACTTTCTCTTCTTTATCTTAATTTCTATTGCCTTTTTCATCCAGGGAGCTCTGGATTTATTTATCCTACCTTTCTCTTTTGAGGGAATATACCTTGACTGTACCTGAACTGTTTCTTCTTTGAACGCAGTCCATCGTTCAGCTACAGTTTTTCCCACCAACCTATTCAGTCTATCCGGTTCAGCTCTGTTCTAGCCCCATTGAAGTCGGGCCTCCCCCAGTTAATTATTCTTAACCTGGATTGCCTATTGTCCTTTTTTACCATCATCCTAAACCTTCTGATACAGTGATCATTGACTCCGAAATGTTCTCCCACTGACACTTGATCTACATGGCCCACCTCATTTCCAAGAACCGGGTCTAGCAGTGCATTCTTTCTTGTTGGCAATATATACTGCTGTAGAAAATTCTGCTGAACACAGTCTAGGAACACTTGTCCCTCTCCGCCCTTTACACTACCACTGTCCCAGTCTGCATTCGGGTAATTAAAGTCCCCCATTATAACTGCTGTATAATGTTTGCATCTCTTTGTAATTTCCCTGCAGATTTGTTCCGCTACATCATTGTCATGAGTTGGCAGTCTATAGGCTATATCGAGAAATGTAATAGCAGTCTTTTTGTTCCCTAGCTCTAACCAAGTTGATTCTGCCCTTGAACCATCTGGGACATCCTCTTTCTCCAGCACTGCAATGCTCTCCTTAACCAGTACCACCGCCCATCTTCCTTTCCTATCTATTCTGAATGTCTTGAACCCAGGAATATTTAACACCCAGTCCTGCCCTTCTTTGAGCCAGGTCTCTGTTATCGCCAAAACATCAAATTTCCACATGGCAATCTGCGTCTGTAACTCCCCAATCTTATTTGCTATACTCCACGCATTCACATACATGCACAGTTACCCTGATTTAGATTTCATGACTTTCTCCCTTACTTGGACTCCCAATCTCTCCCAGTATTTTGTGGTATTCCTCTCTAATATTCTATCCTTGCTCCCACACCCCTGTCCAGTTAGCATGAGCAAAACGCTTCACAAGGAACTCAGTCCCGGCTCTGTTCAGGTGCAATCCATCTGGCTTGTACAGGTGCCAACTTCCCAGAGCCAGTTCCAGTGTCCCAGGAATCTAAAGCCCTCTCTCTTGTACCATCTTCCAGCCACGCATTCATATACCTTAGCCTCCTATTTCTGTATTCGCATGTGGCACTCAGAGTAATCTGCAGATTACTACATTTGAGGTCCTGCTTGCTAATTTTCGACTTTGCTCCTAAATTCAGAATACAGGATCACACTCCCCTAAATCATTGATAGCAATGTGGACCACGACCTCTGGCTGTTTACCCTGCCCCAGAAAAATGTCCTGCAGCTGCTCAGTGACATCCTTGACCCTGGCACACCGGAGGCAATAGGCCATTCCTGGCGTCATTTCTACCGTCATGGAAACACCTGTCTTTTCCCCTAATTAATGAATCTTCTATCACTATTGCTTTGCCTTTCTTCTTATTCTTCTCCTGTATAACCTAGCTGCTCGTGATGCTACAAACCTGGCTCTGTCTGCACTCCTTTGAGGAACCAGCACTCTCACCAGCTTCCAAAATGGAAAACCAATTTGTGAACAGGACCCCAGGGGACTCCTGCACTACCTACTTGGTTCTCTTCGATTGCCTGGCGATCACCCATTCCGTTCCTGCCTCCAGGCTCCTAAGCTGCAGTGTGACCACCTCTCTGAACATGCTATCCTTGGTCCCGATTTATATTCTCCCGCCCTGGGCTGCTCCCTCGCAGGTCCACCGCCTCTCTGACTTCCAAGATAAGTCTCCAGCTGCTTCACTGACTATCTTCCCTCTATCATAAGGTCAGAAGTGGGGATGTTCACTCATGCTTGCACAATGTTCACTTCTATTTGCAACTCCCCTGATAATGAAACAATCTGTGCCCACAGATAGCAAGACCTGGTATCATTCAGGCTTGTGCTGATAAATGGCAAGTAATTTTTGTGCCACGCATACGCCAGGAAAGATCCTGGAACTCATTTTGACATGCAATGAAGTCAGCATCATCAAACAAGGTGGTGGAAGCAGACTCTTTGAATATTTTTAAGGCAGAGCTAGATAGGTTCTTGATTAGCAAGGGGGTGAAAGGCTATCGGGAGTAAGCAGGAATGTGGGGTTGAGGTTACAATCAGATCAGCCATGATCTTATTGAATGGCGGAGCAGGCTCGAGGGGCCGAGTGGCCTACTCCTGCTCCTAATTCTTTTGTTTCTATAAATACTGTGGCTCCAGAACAGCTCAGAAGCTAGGTATTCTGTGGTGAGTGACTCACTTCTTGACTCTCCAAAGCCATTTTTTGGCACAAGTCAAAATGATGTGATGGAATACTCTGCACTAAACTGGATAAGTGCAGCTCCAACAACACTTGAAGAACTCCCACAGGACACAGTAACCTGCTTGATTGCAGTAAGTTAGTGTTGAGGTAAAAGTTCAGCCATGTTCACATTAAATGGCAGAGGAAATTTGAAGGGCCAAATGGCTTTTTCCTCCTATTTCATATGTTCTTAACCGTTGACTTCATCAGGTTGGCACTGGTACATCATGGCTGCACTATGTACCATTTACAAGGTGCACTGCAGCAGCTTTCTAAGATTTCATCAGCACCTCTCAAATTACTGATCTCTGCCAACTAGAAGATCAAGGGCAGCAGGTGCACCTCAGGTATACCTCAGCACTATGTACCATTTACAAGGTGCACTGCAGCAGCTTTCTAAGATTTCATCAGCACCTCTCAAATTACTGATCTCTGCCAACTAGAAGATCAAGGGCAGCAGGTGCACCTCAGGTATACCTCAGCACTACCAGGTGCAGTGTTTCTCCCCTACTCTTATTCATGGGAATAAAGTGAAGAAGTGTAGAGATGATTTGGAAGCTCATCTCATTCTCTCCAGCCTCCATGATCTCTTTGATGGATTGACAGGCTACAGGGATATTACACTCTTGAGCTACCATGAGAGCTTGTATTGAAGCTGAGCCCACTATCAGAACTTTAACCAGAGGCTCCATCGTTATGGGAGTATTCATAGAGCTGGTCACTCAATCTGTGATTGAACTGCTTGATCTGAAAGTCTTGCCGGGGTGACCCTATATAGCTAGAGTGGACTCCCCCATTGTGCGCAAGTTCACTGCCCATTGCACCTAAAAGATCCTAGTACAACGGTGATCAGTCTTTGAAAATTGGATGTGCACATTAAGGTTGAATAATAGTGTGAACGTGTGAAGGGTGGCAAAATTGTAATAAAGTTAAGGCTGATTTAAGGAGGAGAATAGGTGTCGAATGTGGCAGCTGGAGGAGAAGAAGGTGGAGTGAAATGCCCTCGAGTGAATGGAGGCAAGTGCTAGGGCTTCTGGTAGTATAGACGTATGCATAGTGAAGCAAGCGTGGAGTCAGGAGCCTGAGCTTAGCAACTCGTGTTGTTATTAAACTTTTTTACATTGGAACTAGGCCCATCAGGCAATGCTCTTGGCATTAACTCATTATCGTGTTCTCCAACCTGTACCCACTGCTTCTTAACAGTGTGTGATGTCTCCCTAGTGTTCAGTGGGAAGAGAATCTCACTCGACCTGACTATCTCCTCCACCAGGGACGTGCATTGTAGTATCAGAAGAGGGGAAGCCTCTTGAAACACCTGCTTTTCCTGCCATCTCCTGAGCTGCCTTCAACCAAGTACATCTCCCCTTTAAGCTTCTCAGGCTGTCTTTAAATAATGACCAAAACACCACAAAATTGAAGACCTTGAGTAGGCAAGCTACCAATCAAGTGTGGGCCTCACACTGGCAGCCCATGAATTTAGTGATGACAAAGGTCCCATATCAATTTACCAGTCTGGTCCTGACCACATGATTAGATGCATGCAGCTGATGTCCCAAATTTTTCCTGTCAGATGAGCTAAAACCATGACTTTGAAATTGCTTCTCCCAATGGTAGGATGATTTATGGAGATGATTCACCATTTATGAGTAGGATAGAATGAAGAGAATTTTTTTAAGCAAAGGCTGAACCTTCAGTTTAAAAAGAAATGAGTGCTCTGTACAGGATGGGCATGCAAAGTTCTGGAAAACCAAGGAAAAGATTTGTCAGGCCAGTGCACAATCTACTTCCTTTACTTCTCAAAAAGTGATTTCTTCATTGGACTGTTTTGCTGCAAGTGAAGTCATTGGGCAAATAAGTAAGATTGAAATTCTATATCTGAGCAAAATCAATCTTTTCAGGTGACCCTAAAGCGGTGACTTTGTCTGAACTTATCTTTAACCGGGCACAGGGAGGTGAGGGGGCTTTCTCTATAAGGGAGAAAGTGCACAGTGAAATGGTTGGACTGTGACACTGTTCAGTGTGAGGTGCATGGAAATGCTTAAACTCGTTAACTTTAATGACAGAAATGTAACTCATTGAATTTTGCCCTCCAAATTCAATTACAGTTTCCTGTTAGAGTAAGTTCCAACTTAATCCAACCTGTCCCCTGTGACTCAGGTCTCGATCCATCCAAATAACCTATATACTATCATATTATATATTGGTTGAATTAATCCTTTGGGAGATGAATTTTCTTCAGTCGTTTGAGGCTGACCCGCTTCCCCCTCTACATGCTGTTTGAATTAAGTAATGTTTCTCCTGATGGGGAAATGAACGGTTGAGACATTTTCTCCAGTTTCCACCATTTACAAATTGGATGCCAGGAAATGCATGATTATAGTACTCTGATCTAATTTTGTTCCTTGCTGCTGTTAGTTGAAATGTATAATTCCCTTACATTGTTTGATATTTTGTGGCATAACATATCAATCACCTAAGAATTAAGGAATTGTAAAAGCATCTTAAAAACTCAGCTGCATTTTTTCATCATAGATTTTAACCAATGCCCTCTCTTTTAATTGTACCTTTTCACTTGAAATGTACTTACAGGGATAGCTCCACAGGTTTTTCTACTTAGACATCAAGAAGGGGAAGAAATTTTGGGCAGAGACTGCTAAAGGCTGATAAGAGTCCTGGATAAAGTGAGATTGTGCAGGAGGTCATGAAAATCCCTCAACTGAGATTATTGAGAATGGAGGAATGTGAGTGACCCGAAATAAGATGGGTATAAAGCTTACAGTGCAGAAGAACAATGTTAAATAAGGTAAATGGGAACTGTTTAGAATGCTTTCAGGACAACTCTAGCATTGTGTTTTCAGTCAGCTTTCTCCCTTTAGAGACGTACCAATTAATTTTTTATGATCCGTTTGTTAACTTAACTTTTGACCTAAAATCGAAGAAGCAAGATGGACATTGGGACTGTCCAAAAGGATTTTTCCCAGAATCTTACTTATCCAGAACTATAGAGTGTAGTGATTTGTAAAACCTTAAGGAAGAAAGTTTAAGCAAGGAAGGCAGGTAACTGCTCCAATTATTCTGCCAAGATAACTTTTTAACTACTCTCCAGAAGATGAGTAGTAAAGTTTCTGATGACGTAATACCCCATTATTTTGGGGATAGCGCCCTGCATTCACTTGCTATCTCTGATTGATAACATTGTTACCAAACTATCATATTTTTCATAATCTTATTGCATACTTATGGGTGTGAATGTGGAATGGTTCTGTCTGTGTGACTGATTTAATTGAATTAGAGTCAGATAGATTGCAAGGCTGAAATTATCAGAAGAGTCAGATGTAAAAAGCGTATTTGAAATGCTAATGGGTGAGCTAAACTATGAGTCAATAGATAAGGTGTGAATGAAATTTGCATTTTAAGATAAGTGGGGAGTTGTTTGAGTTTCAAAGGGATGGTGGGATGTTTACAACTAAAATGATAAATAGTACAAGGTTATTATGTTTACTTTTCCCAAGAGGAAAAAGGATAGGTTGACAACATGAAAGATTTTTATATTATGAGAAAAGTAAGTTTCCAAAGACACTAAGAACATTGGGTTTTACACATTAAAAAGAGAGAAACATATATAAAGAAAGGTGGAAGGCTATGGGGGTTGTGGCCGTGTAAAATCTCGAAAGGTACACTGTGTGACATAGACTTGGAAGAAGCCCTAACCATGCCCTGAAGAAGTGCTGCTCCAGTAACTAAAGTTGTGTTAGGAGCCTTTGGAACTCCATTGTCAAGTGGGTGCTGTGGTAACCTTGCTGGATGGCTATTTAAATTTAAAATCTATTTTGGACTGTTGCCTTAAAGGGGTTGTGTAGTTGGGAGTCAAGTTCATTAGGAATTTTGGGATTTGTTATAATATCAAGTAATTGTAATTTTATGTATGTGTTTGAATTCTTTTCTTTTGCTAATAACTGTTTTAGTTTAATTTTTAAAATCACTAAAGGTGTTAGCGGACTCATTACTTCTGAATTCAACGTACGAATCTTCTCATAATAAATACAAATTGCAAAACTGTTGTGATAGTGTGGCCAAGATTCCCTTGTCAATTTGGTCCGCCTGGCACCTATCACCTGCCACATCATAACAACATTATACAGTTCAGCTGGTCCTATGCCTCAGCCATTATTCTATATTCGGAGTTTGGTGCATGCAGTTTCTTTACTAGAAGTTTTAGGTTCTGTGTGTCATAACATTATCACTGTACTTGGACCAGCTCAAAATTGATGCAAATTAAGCAAGGAAACAAGTAGCTCAGCAAATGCAAAATTGCCCAGCTTAGATAAATTAAGGGTTGGGAATGGTTTTTGACCCTCATTCTCCTCCACACTAACTGGATGTATATTGTATCCTTTAATGCTTCTGGGCATAAAAAACGTGGGCTTTTACTATTTATTCTTTTTGTGTTTGGTCATCCCACTTGTATGAATGTGACAACACATTTCTAACCACATAAAGCATGGACAAATGCAAAATACAAAGGCATCTTGATTGAAACATATAACATCATGATGGGACTTGACAGGATGGATGTGGAAAGGATGTTTCCTCTAGTGGAAGAATCTAGAACTGGAGTCACTGCTTAAAAATAAGGGGTCGCCCATTTAAAACAGAAATATTTTCTATCAGAGGGTTGAGTGTCTTTGGATCTCTCTTCTTCAAAAGGTGGTGAAAGCAGAGTCTTTGAACATTTTTAAGGCAGAGGTAGATTCTTGATAAGCAAGACAGGGAAAGGTTATCAGGGGTAGGCAGGAATGTGGAGTTGAGGTTAAAATCAGATCAGCCATGATCTTATTAAATGATGGAGCAGGCTCGAAGGGCCAAGTGGCCTACACCTGCTCCTAATTCATATGTATGTTCATATATGTAAAAACAAAAGCTGCTCTGTTCAGATTTAACTATGTTCTTTAAGTTCAAGCTCCAAAGAGGTGTCTCCATACATTATAAGTAGTGCCACAGTAATGATTGGAGCGATAGGAAGAATATCCACCATGGCACAAAATAAAAATGATTAAATCCATGTTCATGCACTTGCATTGATGACTCTCAGCATATTAGAGGTCAACAGTGCTTTTTGGTACAAAGCAGGATATTGGTGTTGTAGTACTTTCAAGGAAGACTGAATACCGACATTCTCACAGAATTGCAGAGATTGTGAGGATAAATTGGGGTGACTGGAGGACAAAGAGACAGATATGTGAAGACAGAAGTTATTGAGACTGACCTTGTTATTAGTTGGCACCTGCACTGCTGCTTTGTAATAGGATAGATTGGGATGGTCTATTCCATCAATACTTCAACATATCATTACTTCAAAGTATTTAAATGAGGGTAGAACTGTTTTGAAGTTATTGATTGTGGGCTTTGAAATTCCAGAAAATTCTACAATGTTGTTTAGTTAAGGTAATGGTTTCTTTGTTGAATATATAATGTATCGAATTGCAGTATCTATTGAAGATCAAGATTAAATTCCTTCAAGATTGAAGTATTGGAATAACTGTTCTTCAAAAACTAATTGATGTCTGAGAACGATTACTGTGAAAATAATGTTTTAGGTTTCAGAAGACAATTTGCTCATTGACAGCAGTTCCATTTTATGTCATAATTTGAGCCTAGTAATTAAATTATTATCCGTACTTCAGTTACCTGAACACCTCACTTCTCAAATGACTTCCTCATTTGCCTCCCAAACTCCTCCCGATATAAGCTCCAATTTGTGCAAAATTCTGCTGCCCACATAATTATTGAATATGATATTCACCTGTACTTTAGAGGAAATAAATAATAACATTTCAGTTCATGAGTATAATTTTCTAAACTGCTTCATTTTCAATATAGCCAAATACTCATCATTTTTCCTTTTATTCCTGATAATTATAGTCAGTGAGTACATACCTGGTGTATTGCTCCAATCAACATTAGTGCTATGGAAGCACTAAAGTGAATGTTATTTTTATTCATTTACGGGATGTGGGTGTCTCTGGCTAGGCCAGCATTCATTGCCCATCCCTAAGGTGGTGGTGAGCTGCCACCTTAAACTACCGCAGTCCATGTGGTGTAGGTACACCCACAGTGCTGTTAGGAAGGGAGTCCCAGGATTTTGACCCAGCGACAGTGAAGGAACAGTGATATATTTCCAAGTCAGGATGGTGAGTGGCTTGAAGAGGGACTTGCAGGTGTTGGTGTCCCCAATTATCTGCTGCCCTTGTCCTTCCAGATGGGGGTTTGGAAATTGCTGTCGAAGGAGCCTTGATGAGTTGCTGCATTGCATCTTGTAGATGGTACACACTGCTGCCACTGTGAATCGGTGGTGGAGGGAGTGAATGTTTGTGGATATAGTGCCAATCAAGCTTTGTCCTGGATGGTGTCAAGCTGCTTGAGCGTTGTTGGAGCTGTACTCATCCAGGCAAGTGGAGGTATTTTATTACACTCCTGACTTGTGCCTTGTACATGGTGGACAGGCTTTGGGGAGTCAGGAAGTGAGTTACTTGCCTCAGTATTCCTAGCCTCTGACCTGCTGTTGTAGCCACAGTATTTATATGGCTATTCCAGTTCAGTTTCTGGTCAATGGTAACCCCCCCCAGGATGTTGATAGTGGGGGATTCAGCGATGGTAATGCCTTTGAATTCAGTGTCAAGGGGCAATGGTTAGATTCTCTCTTATTGGAGATGGTCATTGCCTGGTACTTGTGTGATGCAAATGTTAGTTGCCACTTGTCAGCCCAAGCCTGGATATTTTCCAAGTCTTGCTGCATTTGGACATGGACTGCTTCAGTATCTGGGGAGTCGCAAATGGTGCTGAACATTGTGCAATCATCAGCGAACTTCCCCATTTTTGACCTTATGATGGAAGGAAGGTTATGGATGAAGCAGCTGAAGATGGTTGGGCCTAGGACACAGCCCTGAGGAACTCCTGCTGAGATATCCTGGAACTGAGATGATTGAATAAGTTTAATGAGGGACTTTTACCACTACAGTTATTAGTTGAAGAAAAATATGCATACCTTCAGCAAGTCCTTTCCTACAGTTGTATTAATTATCTTGTAATTATTTCTCAGTTCAGTACAGCATGATGGGAATCATGGAGCAGGCAGTCCGCATTCATATGTAATTATAGTTATTCTGTTTGACTTTTGACGTCTCTGTCTTGCAACACTGTTGTTCCGGCCTTCTTCGTCTCATTTGGCTCAATTTTCCATTTGCTGTGGTTATCTACAAGAACAAGTTACTTAGGCTTGCATACATACGAGATAGAGTACAGTCTATGCCGGCATCCCTAGAAGCCTCCTCCCATCTTTCTTCACCTAAATCATAAGAACATAAGAAATAGGAGCAGGAGTAGGCCATTCAGCCCCTTAAGCCTATCCCACCATTCAATAAGATCATGGCTGATCTTCCCCAGGTTTGAACTCCTCTTTCGTGCCAGCTCCTCATAGCTCTCAACTCCCCAATATTTCAAAAATCTATCCACCTCCTCTTTAAATACTCTCAATGATCTAGCCTCCACAACTCTCTGGGGTAGAGAATTCCAGACATTCACTACCCTGTGAGAGAAGAAATTCCCTTGCATCTCAGTTTTAAATGAGTGTCCTCTTATTCTGTAACTATGTCCCCTTGTTCGAAATTCCCCCACTAGTGGAAACATCTTCTCAACATCTACCCTGTCAAGCCCCCTCAAAATCTTGTACGTTTCAATAAGATCACTGCTCATTTTTCTAAACGCTAATGAATAAAGGCCGAACCTGTTTCGCTGTTCTTGATAAGTCAACCCCTTCATCCCAGGAATCAGCCTAGTGAATCTCTTTTGAACTGCCTCCAATGCAGTATACCCTTTCTTAAGTACGGGGACTACAACTGTACACAGTACTCCAGGTGCGGCTTCACCAATACCCTGCTGCGTTGTAATAAGACTTCCCTATTTTTAAGCTCCAGCCCCCTAGCAATACAGGCCAAAATTCCATTTGCCTTCTTAATTACTTGCTGCACCTGCATGCAAACTTTTTGTGTTTCATGCACAAGAACACCCCCTGTGTGCTGCACTTTTTTGGAGTCTCTCTCTATTTAAATAACAGTCAGCCTTTAGATTCTTCGTACTAAAGTGTTTGACCTCACACTTTCCTACATTAAACTCCATCTGCCAAATTTTTGCCCACACATGCAACCTATCTGTATCCCCTTTCAGACTCCTTATGTCCCCATCACAATAAGCCCTCCCACCTATTTTTCTATCGTCAGCATATTTGGATACATTACACTCTGCCCCCTCCTCCAAGTCATTAATATAGATAGTAAATAATTGAGGACCTAGGACTGATCCTTGTGGCACTCCACTAGTTATGTCTTTCCAACCTGAAAAAGACCCATTTATCCCGACTCTCTGTCTTCTGTGTGTTAACCAACCCTCAATCCGTGCTAATACATTATCCCCAATACTGTGAGCTCTTATGTTGTGCAATAACCTTTTATGTGACACCTTATCAAATGCCTTCTGGAAATCCAAATACACTACATTAACCGGTTCCCCTTTATCAACTCTGCTTGTTATATCCTCAAAGAACTCTAGCAAATTTGTCAAACATGATTTCCCTTTCATAAAACCATGTTGACTTTGTTTGATTGCGTTAAGCTTTCTAAATGTCCTGCTACTTCTTCCTTAATAATGGATTCTAGCATTTTCCCAACGCCAGATGTTAGGGTGACTGGCCTATAGTTGCCTACTTTTTGTCTCCCTCCCTTCTTGAACAGGAGTGTCACATTCCAATCCGCTGGGGCCCTCCTGGAATCCAGTGAGTTCTGGAATATTTCGACCAATGCCTGCAGCCATTTCTTTGAAAACCCTTGGATGCAGGCCATCAGGTCCTAGCAATTTGTCTGCCTTTAGTTCCATTAGTTTGTCAAATACTTTGTCCCTTATGACAGAGACTGTTACAGGATCTTTCCTCCCATTAGCTCCTTGCTTATCTGATATCTTTGGGATGCTCATTGTGTCCTCCACCGTGAAGATCGATGCAAAATATTAGTTTAAGTTATCTGCCATTTCCCTGTTCCCCGTCATCAATTCTCCAGTTGCATCCTCCAAGGGTCCCACTCTCTTTTTAGATATCCTGTAGAAGCTCTTGCTGTTTATTTTTATATTTCTTGCCAATTTACTTTCATAATCAATTTTCTCACTTTTTATTAGCTTTTTAGGCATCTGCTGATGGTTCCTAAATCTACCATAGTAGCCTTCTATTTCCTTCTCTCTCACATGCAAGCTTCTCCTAAAATACAACTCTTCTATTTGCTTCAACCACTCCCTGTGGTAGCAAGTTCCACATGTTCACCACTCTTGGGATAAGGATTTGTACATAAAGTTATGAGGGGCATAGGTAGGGTAGACAGGAAGGAACTTTTCCCCTTGGTGGAGGGATCAATAACCATGGGGCATAGATTTAAGGTAAGGGGCAGGAGGTTTAGAGAGGATGTGAGGAAGAATTTTTTCACCCAGAGGGTGGTGGGAATCTGGAACTCACTGCTTGAAAGGGTGGTAGAGGCAGAAACCCTCATAACATTTAAGAAGTATTTGGATGTGCACTTGCGATGTCATGGCATACAAGGCTATGGGCCTAGTGCTGGAAAATGGGATTAGAATAGTTAGGTACTTGTTTGACCGGCGCAGACTCGATGGGCCGAAGGGTCTTTTTCTGTGCTGTAGACCTCTGTGTCTCTATGACTCTAAGGATGTTTCTTCTGAATTCTTTAGAACCATTGCAGGTCATTTGGTGTAGGTACACCCACAGTGCTTTTAGGAGGTGAGTTCCAGATTTTGACCCAGTGACAATGAAGGTATGGTTATATAGTTCCAAGTCAGGATGGTGCGTGGCTTCGAGGGGTACTTAACGGTGGTGGTGTTCTCATACCTTCCTACCTTGCTAACAGCACTGTGGACATATCTGCACCACATGGCCTGCAGCTCTTCAAGAAGGTGGCTTACCACCACCACCTCAAGGGATGGGCAATAAATGTTGGCCTAACCAGCAAATGGAGCTGAACACAGATAAACGCCAAGTTGCACATTTATGTTAGAAGAATAAGGAGATCACATATCACTTGGAGGGTGCAAGTAAGGTTGAGATGGAGGAACAAAGGCATCTTGGAGTACAAATACACCAATCATTACAAGGTGAGGCAAAATTTAGCAAGGGCATAAATGTAGATACTGGGAGGATGATTCCACTTGTGGGAGAGACTCAAACCAGGGAACAATTTAAGAATAAGAGGTCTCCTGTTTAAGATGGAGATGTGGAAAACATTTTTTCTCTCAAAAGGTGGTTAGTATTTGGAATTCTCTTCCTCAGAAAGCAGTGGAGACTGGGTCATTGAATTTATTCAAGGCAGACTCAGGCAGATTTTTGATGGACAGGGGAGTCAAGAATTAGGGGGGCAGACAGCAAAGTGGAGTTGAGATACAACCAGAAGAGCCATGATCTTACCGAATGGTCTCATGCTCCTAAACCCTATGTTCCATGCATCTTCTGCCCTTGCCCTTCAAGGTGGTAGAGGTCACGGGTTTGGAACATGCTGTCGAAGGAGCCTTGGTGAGTTGCTGCAGTGCATCTCTGTAGATGGGACACACTGCTGCCATTGTGCGTTGGTAGTGGAGGGAGTGAATGTTTACAGATGGGGTGCCAATCAAGTGTTCTGCTTTGTCCTGGATGGCATCGAGCTTTTTTAGTGTTGTGGAAACTGCACTCATCCAGGCAAGTGGAGAGTATTCCCTCACACTCCTGACTTCTGCCTTGTAAATGGTGGACAGGCTTTGGGGAGTCAGGAGGTGAGTTACTTGCCATGGAATTCCCAGCCTCTGATCCGCTCTTGTAGCCAGAGTATATATATATGGCTGGTTCAGTTCAGTTTCTGGTCATTGGCAATCCCCAAGATGTTGATAGTGGGGGTTCAGTGATGGAAAAGGCATTGAATAACAAAGGGGGATAGTTAGATTCTGATTTGTTGGAGATGGCCATTGCCTGTTATTTGCCACTGAGCATCTCCTGTCTGAATGTTGTCCGGATCTTGCTGCATGTGGACAAGGACTGCTTTAGTACCTGAGGAGTCGGGAATAGTGTTGAACGTGGTGCTATCACAGGCAAACATCCCCACTTGTGACCTTATGATGGAGGGAAGATCATTGATAATGCATAACGCGAAACATCTGGCCTGGGGGTTTTATACCCTTTGAGTTATTAGTTTGTTCAATATATGCCCCCATTTTTTATTTTAAACGCACTTATCTCATTATACCATTAAATGATATGTCTACCTGTTCTATCTCCCTGGTAAATACTGAAGTGAAATAATTGTTTAATATTTCTGCCATCTCTCTCTCATTAGCTGTGGTATTATCCTGTAATAGTTCTTTTCCCATCTCACCCTCCCTTGGCATTGTTTCTGGAAACATTCAAAACGTCAACAATTCTTAAATCTCTAAGTGAAGAATTTTTGCAGTATACTTTGAACTTACCACCTAGATGTGAAACTGGCAGAATGGAGTATACAGTGCTAAAGCAGACATTTTCAAAAAAAAAATCGTGGAATACAAATATAGATGCTTTTTCTGTAATGGTTTAATTTTTAAGAATGGAATTTGCAGTAATCTTGCACACTGACCTTTCCTCTGAAAACTGAGGTAGAATCCAGTTCCAAATTATGAAATGAAAACCTTTCCTTCTGCCAACTGGAAAGGCGTGATATGGAACTGAGTGGCTTAGAAATTGGAAAGCACTGCAACTGTTTTCTATGATACAAAGTGCTTAAGAGTCCAGTATTGTGAGCGTGTGCACTCTGCTTCCAAAACAAAAGTGCATGTCTGTCTTTTGGATAGGGCTGCTCAGTGGGTGTCCAAAACATTCACCTTAAACTGGTATTGGGCTTCCCCAATTTGTATGTGCAATGAGCCGAACACCAGTTTCGGGCCCTTTGGAGAAATTAATTTGTGTCAGTTTTTTTTTAGGAATTCAGTAATTGAGCCAATGATCCTTATGTTATTTGGTCTTCAAGGCAAAGATGACCATGTCCACGTCCATTATCCAGGGTATTTGGTGGGGTTCCAGTGAGTATGTTGGTGACTCTTAAGGCCAATCTGTGCCCAGAAGGTTCTGCTGCAAACAGAAAAGGAAACTGCAGACGTTTGAGTTTTGGATGAGCTGCTGGCTGGGTATTTCCTCTCCTTGTGTTTTCCCTCTGCCTCTGATATGCTTTTGCTTTTGAAGGAGGCTAAATAATTTTTTATTTGTTGTGCAAGCTCCCAGGACTCGGGGTCAATGCCAAAACTCCTAAGCAAAATATTTAGTGTATCCTAGTAATGCTTCCTTAGACAGTGATGGGAGTGCAACCCAGACTTGAGCTCTCTATAGAAGATTCAATTTCGTAAATCAGGCATTCTAACCACATGATCAACCCAATTCAGTTGTGACTGTCTCAATATGGTGTGGATGCTTGGCATGCCAGCTCGGGTAAGCACCTTAATGCCTGTCTTTTGTGATACCATCTGATCTTAAGAAGTTTCCAAAGGGAGATCAAGTTGACACTGGTACACAATCCAAGTCTTGCATGCATAGAGAAAAGTGGGCAGATTTAACTCCACTGATGTTTTAAGTCTGCCAAAGGTGACACTTACTTTGGCAATTCTTGCCTATGCCTCTTCATCAACAAAGATAGCTCGAGAGAGTGTGCTGCCAAGATAAGTGAACTTATCCACTGCTGACAGGTTCTGGTCATGGACTGAAATTTTGGGTTTGAGATTGGGCTTTCCTGGAGCAGGCTGATATAATATTTCAGGTTTCTTCATGCTGATCATAAGGTCAAAGTTGTCAAATGGATTGGAGAACAGGTCCCCATGCTATGTTGCATATACAGTTCTGATCTACCAGCTAGAAGCACAGTCATGTGCAAACCAGAAATTGCAAAGTATGTCCTTGGAGACCTCAGTCTTGGCCCGGAGTCATCTTGGATTGAGCAGCTTCCTGTCCATGCGATACCGAAATTTCGATGCCAAGATCATCATGGAAGGCACTGGAGAGCATGGCGGAGAAAAACGTGCTGAAGACAGCTGGTACCAGCATGTAGCCCTGTTTAACTCCACTAATGGCTAGAAATGGGTCAGAAGAATCACTATAATTCAGGACACATCTAAGCATGCTGTCATGGACCTGTTAACCATTATGATGAATTTCTCAGAACAGCCAAATTTCCCCAAAGGCCCTCACGGCTGACTGTGTCGAAGGCCTTGGTCAGGTCAGACTGTAGTCATAGAGTCATAGAGGTCTACAGCACAGAAAAAGGCCCTTCGGCCCATTGACTCTGTGCTGTTCAAACAAGTACCTAACTATTCTACTCCCATTTTTCAGCACTAGGCCCATAGCCTTGTATGCCATGGCATCGCTAGTGTACACCCAAATACTTCTTAAATGTTATGAGGGTTTCTGCCTCTATCACCCTTTCAGGCAGCGGGTTCCAGGCTCCCACCACCCTCTGGGTGAAAAAATTCTTCCTCACATTCCCTCTAAACCCCCTGCCCCTTACCTTAAATCTATGCCACCTGGTTATTGATCCCTCCACCAAGGGGAGAGGTTCCTTCCTGTCTACCCTATTGATGCCCCTCATAATCTTATACACATCAATCATGCCCCCCCTCAATCTCCTCTGCTCCAAGGAAAATAACTCCAGTCTATCCAATCTCTCCTCATAACTAAAACTCTCCAGCCCAAGCAACATCCTGGTAAATCTCCTCTGCACTCTTTCTAGTGCAATCACATCCTTCTTATAATGCAGATTCTAGAACTGCACGCAACACTCTAGCTGTAGCCTAACCAGCGTTTTATACAGTTCCAGCATAACCTCCCTGTTCTTGTATTCTATGCCTCGGCTAATAAAGGCAAGTATCCTATATGCCTTCTTAACCACCTGTCCCGCTACCTTAAGGGACCGGTGGACATGCACACCAAGGTCCCTCTGATCCTCGGCACTTCCCAGGGTCCTACCATTCATCGTTTATTCCCGTGCCATGTTTGTCCTGCCCAAGTGCATCATCTCACACTTATTTGGATTAAATTCCATTTGCCACTGATCAGCCCATCTGACCAGCCCGTCTCTATCCTCCTGTAATCTAAGGCTATCCTCCTCACTATTTACCATCCCACTAATTTTTGTGTCATCCGCAAACTTACTGATCAACCCTCCTGCATTCAAGTCTAAATCATTTATATATACCACAAACAGCAAGGGACCCAACACCAATCCCTGTGGAACCCCACTGGACACAGGCATCCAGTCACAAAAACACCCCTCAACCATCAGCCTCTGCTTCCTGCCACTCAGCCAATTCTGGATCCAATTTGCCAAATTGCCTTGGATCCCATGGGCTCTTACCTTCATTATCAGTCTCCCATGTGGGACCTTATCAAAAGCCTTGCTGAAGTCCAAGTAAACTACGTCAAATGCATTGCCCTCATCTCCACACCTGGTCACCCCTTCGAAAAATTCAATCAAATTGGTCAGCCATGACCTCCCCTTAACAAAACCATGCTGACTGTCCTTGATTAATCCCTGCATCTCCAAGTGTAGATTAATTCTGTCCCTCAGAATTGCTTCCAATAGTTTCCCCACCACTGAGGTTAGACTGACTGGGCTGTAGTTCCCTGGTTTATCCCTTCCTCCCTTCTTGAATAATGGTAGAGGTCCATGTTCTTTTCTTGGCATTTCTCCTGAGCTGTCTAACTGTGAACACCATATCAATGGTTCCTCGATCATCTCTGAAATTGCACTGACTCTCTGGCAGCAGATCTTGGTTGAGATGCTGCACTATGTGGTTCAGAGGATTCTGGAGAAGATTTCGCCAGTGATGAAGAGAAGTGAGATGGGTGTGAGGGAGGGGTAGCACCTTTCTCAGCCGGGCTCACCACACTCTTTGGAGTGGCTCACCCTGCATTGGTCTTCATCTTCACCCAGCTCTCACTGATGTCTCCAAGTACCTGTTAACGTGTGACAGCGGCCACACCCTGGTAAATGGCTTTGATGGATAGGCCACACCAGATAAGGGTAGAGGTCAGGTCTCCTAACCTCGGCAATTTAGGGATTTGTCTGTCCTGTGTCATGGCTGCAGCTGATATGTTATTGCTGAGCAAGTCAGGTCCCAGAGAGAAGCCTGTCTCACTGATCATAAACCGTTTTTTATTATGAAAACGAGGATGAAGAACTACTGACCTCAGAAGCATAAAGCTCCAGTAACACCTTGAGAATTAAAAAAAATTCGAAGATTTATTAAAAAGGGAAAAAAAACTTAAGCAAACAATATAAAAGTTACACAGTTAAAACAGCCTTACAAAACAAACCTCAAAAAACATGCTTGGCCAAAAGTACACAATTAAACTACCTTCTGGCACCAACCCCTTATAGATTTTTAACCATAAAAATCTAGTAAGTATTACCCCCCAAGTCAAAGAATTATTGTTTTTTTAATAAAGGTGCACCTCCACTCTGTGGAATTCCAAAAGGAGATTCAGAAACAAACTGTTTCCCAAAACAAACACTCTCTTGGTTTAACACTGGGTGGCTGCTTCCAATTCCAAATTTCCATAGCCTCTCAGCAGGTCGAACACAAAGAAGCTGTCCTTCAGTGGGTTCCCCCATGGCAACTCTCAACAGTTAAATATCCCTTTCCTTAAATGTCTTTTCCCCCTTTCATCCCAGGTTCCATTGTCCTCAAACATCTCTTTGAAACTCAACTTCTCCAACTATAAAAATCTTTAATCTTTTCTATTTTGCCTCTACTTTTGGGTCAATAAAATTTAATACACTTTCCCCTAATAACTCCTGGAACCCCTGTAAGATGCAAATGTTCCTTGTTGCGTCTGAACTCCCTTTTGAAATTCAACAGCTGAAAAATCAATTTCTTAACTTAACTCAAAATGCAAATTTCAGATCCAACCTACTTACTTGTAACTCAAACCCACTCTCACCTCTCATTACAAATACACAAACCTAACACCTTCAACCATTCACTTCTTAGACCTCACACACAACCTGTTTCCAGTAACCTTGCCCTTGTTTAATTAACCCTGGACACACACCCCACCACAGCTTTTCTGCACAGACAACATAATCAGAAAAATATAAACATATACATATCTCATCACACCTCCCTCAAAGCAAAAAATGAAACATCATATTTCTAAAGACGTTTTCATTTTCTTATCCTCCTTCTTATCACTCAATATCCTTCTCTATACAAAATAATACCACACTATAGTGTACATGCATGAAACATGAAAATATACACAAATCTTTGGCAAGAATAAAGTTCATTCCGGTCCATTTTTCAATTTCTGACATCCAAGTCCTTTTGAATTTAAGCTCTTGACAAGGCATCCACAATGATATTATCCTGTCCAGCCACATGTATAATTTTCATATTGAATGGTTGTAATAATTAACTCCACCGGAACAGTCTGGCGTTTTTATCCTGAAATTTCTCACGAAACTTCAAAGGATTATGGTCAGTATACACAGTCATTTCTAAGGAGTTGCTTGCAACATACACTTCAAAAAGCCTTCGTAAATTCACTTTTAGCCAAATTTATAACCAAATTGGTCTCTTGTAGTCGGCAAATAGTTCCTTCAAATGTTGTAGATGTTCTTCTCAGGTCTGACTGAATACTACTAAGTCATCAGTATTACTTACTCCTCCAACCACATTGTTAGTTAGTCTCTGAAATGTTGCTGGCGCATTTTTCATACCAAAGGGCATTACCTTAAATTGATACAGACTGTCGGAGTCACAGAAACTGATTTCTCTTTTGCCCTTCCTGGAATGGTACTTGGCAGCATCCCCAAAATAAATCAATTTACGTAATAAAGACTGATTGTCCAATTCTTTCGATGCAATCTTACAACCGTGGAATTGGATACGAATCCACCTTTGTTGCTGCATCTGCTTTGCGATAATCAAAACACCTTCTTTGCGACCCATTTGGTTTTGGCACCATTGTGACGGGTGAACTCCAATTCTGTGACTGGGTTCTGTTATATCATTTTGAAGCATAAATTCAATTTCTTTCTGCACTTGATCCAATTTTACTGGATTTAACCTATATGGATGTTGCCTTATTGAAACTGAATCCCCCCCCACATTAACATCGTGCATAGCTAAAGCCGTCTTTCCTGACCTATTCCTACAAATTGCTTTTTGTCATTCACTTTGACAGTTTTCTGAAAGACATTCTTAAGTACTTTCTCACTTTCCCATTTAATCAGAGGAAGGTCAGTTTCAGAATCTTTAATTTCTGTTTCTTCTTCTTTACCTGCAGTTACTAGCACCTCCTTGTTTATCCTCCCTGTCAAAGTACCATTTGAGCATGTTCACATAGCACATTCACTGACTCTTTTATCTGGAGTATTCACTGCATAGTTTACCTCATTCAGTCTCTTTTCGATTTCGTAAGGCCCCCCAAACAGCATCCAACACTTCGCCTGAGACCGGCAACAATACCAGCACTTTTTCCCCAGCCACAAAACTATAAGTCTTTGCCCTTTTATCTGCATTTGCCTTCATTACTTGCTGAGGTACTTTTAAACATTCCCTGGCTCACTCACTCGCCCTACTTAATCTTTCTCTGAATTTTGTTACATAATCCAAGAGTATAGTTTCAGAACTCTAATTCACTAATTTCTCCGGAATCAGTTTGAGTGGTCCCTTTACTTTGTGACCATAAATGAACTCGAAGTGCTGAACTCTGTTGACTCATTTGGGGTGTCCCTAGTAGCAAACAGCAAGAATGAAATTCCCCAATCCCAATCATAAGAGTAGTCTTGATTATACGCTGTAATCATGGTTTTTAAAGTTTGATGCCACCTTTCCAAACCACCTTGTTATTCAGGATGATAAGCTGATGACCTGAATTGCTTTGTTCCCAGACTGTTCTTCAATTATTTAAACAGCTACAACGTGAAACTCAATGCCTGATCAGTTTGTATTTCTTTTGGCAACCCGTATCTTGCAAAGAAATTGGTTATTTCTTCTCCAATCACCTTTGCTGTGATTTTCCTAAAAGATATTGCTTCTGGAAATCTTGTGGACGCATCCATCATTGACAGTAAATACTGATTCCCAGTGTTAGTCCTCAGGAGGGGCCCTACGCAATCAATCAGGACCCGGTTAAAAGGTTTCTCAAATGCTGGAATAGGAACTGAAGGTGCAGGTTGCATCACTGCTTGAGGTTTTGGCGTGTCCGACAAAATTTAACTCCATCTTTGTGTTGTCCAGGTCAATAGAAATGTTTTTGTATCTTAGCTTGGGTTTTCCTAATTCCCAAATGTCCAGCCATTGGGATTTCATGAGCCACTCTTAAAATTTCCTTCCAATATCCAGCTGGGATTACTGCCTGGTGAACTGTGGCCCACTTCTCATCTGCAGGGACAAGAGGCAGTCTCCATTTCCTCAGCGCATTGTCTTTCAGATAATAACGCTCTGGAATGTGTATTGCCTTGGTTTCAGAATAAGCTTTCCGATATAGCTGTTTTAGGTCGGGGTCCTTCTGCTGTAACTCCACTAAATTCGATAGGCTAAACACGTCAGCCTCATTCTCTCTAATCTTCTCGTCCTGAGCAATCTTTTCAAAAATAGACCCAACCAATTGAGGTTCGGCATTCTTCCCCTGTCTTTTAGGTTCTTCCTCTTCCTGTCTAAGTTTATATGCCTATGACTTTGTCACTAGTCTTGGAACAACCCAGAATGGTCTTTTTGTATAACCTCCATTGATTGTATTTCAGTAGATTTTTGTACCACTTGAGGGAGAGCCAATATTTGAGATCCAGTTATATCGTTTCATAAAATGAATTCAGCCCCTGCAAGGGGCAATTTCTCTCCCACCTCCAACAATTACTTCTCCTGATTTCAAATCACTTTTCAAATAGTGAGATAGGTTTAAATCCTACAAGTATTCCACTAACTAATCATTTCTCCTGCAATAACCCTTCTGGACAACAGATGGCACATTAGTGATTGACTGGCAATTGTATCCCTCAAAATTTTGACAGATTTCCCTTCTTTTCCTGCAAAACAAGGATATACTTCTTTCTCGCGTATAAAATCTTCTAACATCTCTATAACCTGCCCTTCAGAATCTCCTTGGGTAGGTTGAGAACACATTCCCACCTCTCTGGCTAATTATGACTCTTCCATTTTCACCCATACGAATGCTCCTGGTTTATCTCTCATTTGGGACTCAGAGCCCAAAATACTCTTATTTACATATCTCTTGTGAGTTCCTTTCACTGCAGTCGGTCTCCCATTTAACTTCCAGCAATTCGACATTGTATGCCCTGTAAAGAAGATATAATATTGTCAATAATCTTATAGGAAATTATTCTAAAATAGAGTAGTGGTGTCTGTGTCTGTGTGTGTATGTACATGTGCCTTAATTGGATTAAAACCAGCTGGTCTGGAGGCTTTGATGTACAGAAGAGAAGTAGGTTTGAAATGGTAATTAGATAAACATAGGGAAATAGAAGGTGAGGTGTAAAGGGGGCAATTTGTATTTTTAAATAGACCATTCAAAAGAACAGGTGAAATATTACACCTAACCAGGCGAAGGTCAGAAACAATGTGTTTTTTTTTCAAACCTTAGTAGCAAAGTGGGTATTGTGAAAGGTTTTTATTGTTAGAAGATTTAAAAAAAACCTAGTGACAATGAGAATTTGCATTCAAAGAGGAAATATTGTATAAAGGAAGAGAAGGCTGTTGGTAAAAGGAAGAGGGATTTTAAGATCTAAAGTCTCCAACCTGTAAGCCTGAAGTCTGTCTGCAAGGACCCAGAGATGAAAGAAACTAATTTTGAATGTGACTGCCCAGGGTGTGCTTTGCCACAGGTCTATTTAGATCTGTGTTTTACTCTTGCCTTACTGTGGGTCTGACTGAGAGTCAGATTAATTAGGGGATTTTTGTAGTTATTATAGTAGTAATTTTGTAGACATATGTATGTGCTTACAATCTTCATACTCAACTGTCTGTGTGAAATATCATAAGTATCGGCTAAAACTGCAGCTTCTCTTATCTTTTTACTTTGTCTTTCGTCTAAATAAGTTTTGATAGTTACTGGAATACTATTTCTGAATTCTTCCATGATCATAATTTCCCTTACATTTTCAAAAGTTTTATCTAACTTGAGTGATCAAAACTATTGATCCCATTGAGTTTCTAAATAGATCCGACCTGTTTACTTGTAACTCAAATTCACTATAATCTTTCATTACAAATGCACAAACCTAACATCTTTAACCTTTCAGGTCTCACAGACAACCTACCTCTAGTAACCTTCCCCTGTTTAATTAACCCTGGAAACACACACACACCCAAAGATTTCTACACAGGCAACACAATCACAAACATATAAAAATATACATCACTCATCACACCTGCATGCAATGAATGATTCCAGCGGATTGGGCAGAAGGCAGTTCAGCACCATGTTGTGGAAACCGTAGAGTACAACAAGGCACAGATGATATCCTGGTCAACTACTGCATCTGGATCTATCTCCAGCTGTCCACCCACATCTTTCCTCTGGACCAATTTAGATCAGGACAAGAGTGGTCCTTAAAGTGACTGCTGGAGGCAGAAAGTGAAAACATTAGTTTCATTTCTGACACTTCACTGCAGTACTGAAGAAGTGCTACACTGTAAGAGCCGTCATCTTTTGCAAGATATGTTAAACCAAGGCCTCCACTTGAGTATGAGGTGAACATAAAAATACTTAAGGCACTAGTTCAAAGAAATGCAGGGGAGTTTGTCCCAGTGTCCTGACCAATACCTCTTCCTCAAATGACATTGGTAAAAATACAGATTATCCAGTCAATATCCTCTTGCTGTTTGTGGGATCTTGCTGAACAGAAATTCAATTCAAGTTGTTTATTTCTTCATGTTTTTGACCTACCGTATTGTGGAGTCAGGAGGAGTCTTTATTGCCCCTCCCACATGAGGCCTTCTATGCCTCTCGACTAGTGGTGGCTGAATCTGCTGGCCTCTGCTGCTGCACAATTGGGGAGCTGGGTTTTATAAGCTGCAAACAATGCCTACATCTTAATAAGGCTGGCAGACCAATTTGCTATGGTTCTGCTACCAGCCTTAAGAGGTGTGTACAGTATGTGCTGGACCAAGATTGCACCTCATTTAGGTACACTCCAATTTTTTTAACCAGTTTATGTAATCTAGTTCCTTGTATAACTAAACACTCTTCTTGTATTTAAGGAAAAAATATACTCAGAAAAATATTATTTATCCTGTTGGCCTTGCAGAACGGTTGAATTGACCTCAACTTGGGCTCAGATTGAAATGTTTTACTTGAAATAAAATGTATGAATTGCTACCCAGCATCAGAGGAATGTGATGAGTAATGACATCAAACATAATTTTATTAAACAATGTTCAAGCATCTCCCCGAGTGTCTGACATTCTGCTGAGTAGCCAAGAATGATCGTGTAAAATACACCAACTATACCTAAACTAAGAATAGAAGTGCTTCACCGATAGCCAAACTAGCAACCAAAAAGGGTTTGAGAAGGGACTCAGCTTGGGAATTGCAAGCTACTTGTTAGGGTAGATTTGAGGTTTTCCTTTTCTCCATCAGTGGTGTTTTGGGTACAGAGTTCAACTTCTGAATAATATTCAGTGAATCCCAATGATATATGATTCTCAAGATCTAGTCATGTAATTAGAAAACTACTGAACTGAATTGTTTTGGCAGTTTACTGGAAATTTATTTTCATCTAGTTCAGTTCAAATTCAGAACAATATGTTGATGTTGTAAGTACATATGAAGCTTTCTAAGTAATATTGCAATGCATTCATGAATATCAACAGAGCAGTGAACAGCCCTGTCAATACTATCATTGTTATTGGAGCTCTATCTTGAAGAAACAACCACAGATAACATACTGAAATAAAATTTTGAGACAGTGAATGTCATATGTCTTTGTTGCTCCCTTTTGGTCACAATACATTTAACCCTGCATACGTATGCACCCACATCCAGGCCACTCCCCCATAACTACTCACCACCATATGGGCACTCAGAAACAAATGCCCAGCTCCTTTCTGAGAAATTGCACACTGGCTGAGACAGGGTTTATTTGTTTACTGCACATTTGTTCTCATTTCCCTTGCCATTCGAATGCACCCATATTATCACTCTTGCCAAAATAATAATAGGCAGTAAGAATTGAAATTTGAGATCTTAAGACAGAATGGGTTGTGGCTCTGCCTCTAAGCCAGAAGCTCCAGCTTCGAGTCACACACCAAGACTTTTTTGGCCAAGGAAAGCATGTTCATAACGTGGCCAAACAGATTGGGAATCACCCTGCACATCCTTCCAATCCATACAACAATGTCAGGCAGTGAAAGTAGGAGAGATTTCTGGTCAATCATGTAATTCAACAAGTGTTTTAGCCTTTATCATTGCTACCCATAGCTCCAGACCGGAACATGCAACTCAGACTTCCTGATTGAACTGTAACACCACTACCACAATTGAAATGTATGTTAGTTGTGACATCTTTGAATTCTGACTGATTTAAATTAACTAATATCGAGAACATGATATGAAAGTTTACATTATCTCTCAGTAATCTGATTTAAAAGGCCCATTAACCAAGGGTGATCAAAATACGAGCCTATCTCAACACTGTACTGAATTTGTATACATTTATTTGAAAACTGTTCCCCTTTCCTATTTTTTTTCAAGTCTTATTTTCTATCACCTTTAACTGGGAGGTCAGAATAGCCTTGGCTTTAAATTTCTATGTGGTGATCCTGAATGCCACTATGCAATCATTCATGACTGCGAGTTGAGTAAGACAGCCAATCTTAATTTTTCTTATCCCTCTATCCCTAATGGAACTGCCTCCTACTGAGTAGCGGTGAATCTGGGAAATTTGAGAAATGGTCAGTCACATGACTGAGCTACCCAAGGTGTAGGGTTGCTAGTAACTTTGCGGCTTCAGGAGCTTCATTGCTAAGCCATTCGAGTTATAAAACACCACATATTTCCTTTTTTTTTCATGCTTTTGAAGGTCAACATTACAGTTTGTAGCAAGATTAAAAATTGAGGAGTGTTGTGACATAATCATTTTCATTTAAAGGTGATTTAAGTTTGATTACAGTACCCTGTTCACTGAGGGTCACGTTGCAATGATAAGTCAGGCAAAGTATGAGGAAATCAGTAATGGTTTGATTTTTGAACAAATGAATTTGACCTGGAATTAAGAAGTAGATCATTTGAAAGGAATAATGCAACTTTAACCAAAACCATCTTGAATCCAGATGGAGCCCAGTCACTAAAATTGAGTTTATTAAATGAGGCACGTTCAGTATTTTTGGTTACCATGGAAACCATTTGCAGAACAGGGTCTTGTCATATAATCCTATTAGAGGTGGTAGTTTTAAGGCTTTAGGGACTTAATTTGGTAAATTTGTGCTTAATTGGAAGTGTCCTCCATAATTAACGTTTTAGCAGGGAATAAATTACTATTTGGAAAGTGATAAAATTTTGTATTATATTGTACAGTGCAATGCAATTATCTGGGAAATGCATTGAAGTCTGGAGAAAAAGCAACATAATTTTAGCTGTACATTAGTTTCAGAAGTTGTGCTAGGAACATACTTGTTTAATTTAATAAAAATTACTCAGTTTGAACATTAATATGTCAAACAGTCTTTATTCTCTTTCTGTCAACTTTGAAGTTTAGATCTTTCCCCCACATCCTGCCCCACCCATAGTTTGAACTGAGATAACAAGGCAGAATGGAAGTGTCCATCTTTTGAAGATGATCACTCTTCCCACCAAAACACCACTTTCCATTGTTTATAATGTGCAGAAAGGAAGTTGAGATGAGGGATGCACTCAGAAGGAAGTTCCAATAATACTGGTATCAGCTGGATCTGGTTCTGAATGAGGAAATGAAAACCAGTTCTAAACTGGTGTTCTAGTAATACTGGTGGCGGTGCCAGTGATGCTGGAAAGGGCCTGTCAGAACTGCCTGATAGTTGTGATATTCCCAGTATTGGTCCAAACTGATTATTTTTCCAGTTTATTCGGTGGCCTTTATTTCTGGTTCACTCAAATAAATGCATAAGCAATAAAAACATTACATTTATTGCTGGGGAAGACTCGAGTGAGCATCAACTGATGTCAAAAACTTGGAAGGATGTATAGAAACATAGAAACTAGGAGCAGGAGTAGGTCATTCGGCCCTTCGAGCCTGCTCCGCCATTCATTATGATCATGGCTGATCATCCAACTCAATAGCCTGCTCTGCTTTCTCCCCATACCCTTTGATCCCTTTCGCCCCAAGAGCTATATCTAACTCCTTCTTGAAAGCATACAATGTTTTGGTCTCAACTACTTTCTGTGGTAACGAATTCCACAGGCTCACCACTCTCTGGGTGAAGAAATTTCTCCTCATCTCAGTCCTAAATGGTCTACCCCCTATCCTTCCTGCATCTACCCTGTCTAGTCGTGTTAGAATTTTAAATTTTTTTCTCCACCAACTGCCATGGTGGGATTTGAACCCATGTCCCCCAGCCATTAGGATTACTAGCCCAGTGACATTACCACTATGCCACCACCACCACCACTTCCCCTCCCAGTGTGTATTTGTGTGGATGAAAGCGCTCAAGATTAATAACTGTGATTCTGAAAATTTGGAGGACATATCGGACAAAACACTCAAAAGTTTGCTTGAAAGCTGTCCAAATTTTATTGTGAAAAAATGGCAACCATGCACAATTGAAATACAGAATTGGCCCCAGACAAAGAAACTCAGGATAAAGGCTTCGGTAAAACTACACCTATTTTGCTGGAAAAAAGGAGCAAACACCACTAACTGCACATTATCACTGTACTGTTGATTGATTTTGGGCCAATTTTGATTTCCTGTTAAGATCCACGATCTTCTCCATGATATCATTGTTCAGCCTGCCTAGCAACTTCAAGACAGAGAGTATGCATAAGTGGGTCTTTTCTGATTGGCACGATGTGATGAGTGGAGTCCACAGGGGTCTGTACTGAGGCCTCAACTTTTTACAGTTTAAATCAATGACTTCGATGAGGGAAGTGAAGGCATGGGAGCTAAATTTTCAGATGACACAAAGATAAATAGGAAAGTACGTTGTCAAGAGGACATAAGGAGGTTGCAGATGGATATAGATAGGTTGAGTGAGTGGGCAAAAATCTAGCAGATGGAGTATAATATAGGAAAATATGAAGTTGTTCTCTTTGGCAGGAAGATTAAAAAAGCAGAGTATTATTTAAACAGAGAACGGTTGCAGAATTCCGAGGTGCGGAAGGATCTAGGTGTTCCAGTGCGTAAGTTACAAGAAGTTATTATACAGGTGCAGCAGGTAATTAAGAAGGCTAATGGAATGCTATCCTTCATTGTGAGAGGAATTGAGCATAACAGTAAGGATGTTATACTTCAGTTATACAGGGCATTGGTAAGAACACATCTCAAATATTGTGTGCACTTTTGGTCTCCTTATTTAAGGAAGGATGTAAATGTGCTGGAGGCGGTTCAGAGGAGTTTACTAGATTGATAGCTGGAATGAGCGGGTTGTCTTATGAGGAAAGGTTAGACATACTGGGCTTGTTTCCACTGGAGTTTAGAAGAGTGAGGTGTTACTTGATTGAAGTATTTAAGATTTTCAACAGTATTGAAAGGGTGTTTCCTCTTGTGGGTGAGTCCAGAACTAGAGGGCACTGTTTTAAAATTACGGGTTGCCCTTTTAGGACAGAGATGAGGAGAATTTTTCCTCTCTGAGGGTTGTGCCCCTTTGGAACTCTCTGCCTCCTAAGGGGTCATTGAATATCTTAATGGCGGAGGTAGATGGGAATGTGGAATTTGAAACACAAACAGATCAGCCATGATTTTGTTGAATGGCGGAGCAGGCTCGAGGGGCCGAATGGCCTACCTCTCCTATTTCCTATGTTCATATGTTCGTAAGACCTCCTTGCCCAACCCCTTTGCCTTCAAGTGATGGGTGAAACATGCTGCAGATGGGGAGGGAAGAGGAAAAACATGAGCATCGACTCATTGAAACCACTAAAGTCACAACTGCAGTCACAATTGAGTTAGCAGCGACATATATCACAGGGAGAGACATTAAAACAGAAATAGAAACATGGACATCTACAATGAATGCAATCTAAAAAAATAGTGCTATGTCTGACAACGATCATCTTCCAACGATCTGGGTGAGAGCAGGGGTTTTGTTGTGTCATGTGTGCAAACATCAGGATAAGGACACTGAATACTTTTCCTGAAGAAATATTTGAAAACACCAAAACACACCATTGAAAGGCAATGATCTTATAAATAAATCCCACTGGAAAGATTGTCAAATAAAATGAAATAAAAGCCCTGGTTGCCTTAAAGTTTAGATATGGAGTTTGAATAGATGTTTGAAAATATTTGATCTACTATCACCCAAATTTAAGCTAGATAAATGGAGCTGATCATGTCGAAGAAGAAATTGCATTTATACATCACCTTCTATGACCTCAGGATGCCCTAAAGCACTTTACAGCCAGTGAAGGACTTCTGAACAGTAATTACGACAGTGATGTAAGAAACAAGCCAGCCAACTTGCCACAAAGGGCAATGCGATAATGATCATTTGAGGAATAAATGTTGACTGGGTCACTGGATGAACTCACCTGTTCTTCTTTGAAATAATGTAATGGGATCTTTTATGTCAACCAAAGAGCCTTTAATGTTTAATCTGAAAGGCACCGCCTCTGACAATGCATCACTTGCTCAGTATTATAATGAAGTGTCAGTCTAGACTTTATGTTTAAGGTTATGGAGTTGGCGGTGAACCCACAATCATGAGAGGTGAGAGTGCTATCTGCAGAACCACAGTTGCCACATCACGTTACATGAATTTTATGTAATCAGATGATGCAGAATAATTGATTACTATTTTGCAGTTATTTTTTACTTAAGTTTTGCAGGCTTTCTTTCACGCATAGCACTCCATAACATGCACCAGGACCACTTCATAACTTCCCTTTGCAAATAAATAATCGTCTAATTCCCACTTGAATTCTGTTTATTATTTTAGTAAACCAATGTCCAAAATCACACTTTTTTGATAGTTTCAAATGCATTTGACTGTGGAGGAAATTAAATTGAATAAAATGATTCAGAACATGCTGTACTGTACTTGAGCTACAAGACTGCAAAGGAACCTAAGTAGAGATGAGAAGAAGGTTAACCTTTTTTGTTTAAGAAGTTCTGATTTTGAAAAAAAATGGCGCTATTTATTTTTTGTATAATCATGCTTTAAAATATTAACTGGATTATTCTTCGCAAAATGCACTCCAAGTGTGGATAAAGTTAAACTACTGTGATTGGGGTTTCGTGAAACTCATACTTTCAAAAAAAAACCTTCTACAACCACCCCCTGCCCCCAAAGCGTTACCCTGGCTGTATAACACTCTCTTGCCAGCACTTTTCTTTAACAAGTTAAACCTCTGTGCTTGAGTAACTCAAATTACATTGGCTCATTTAAGGGAAATATCCTGCCTCTGCTTGCCATCTCTCCAGACAGGTTTCTCTGGCTGAGGTCAGGAACTCAGCTAATAGACCATTTCAGCCAAGAACTTGTGTTTGAGAGACAAAAAATACAGATTTTCTCTTTTGAAAAAGTAGCAACCCATTTTTGCCCCAAACAATGAGTCTCACTTAACTCAGGGATTCACAGTACATTAACTTTTTTCCACCTCATTATTTCTTCCATTGAAAGCAATGGGAGGTCATGATCTAAGTTTTAGATGCTGCGAGACATAGATGAAGTTGATATAAGCAGTCTACTCGACTTGGCCTGTGTCAATAGAGGAAACGGGATTTAAATTAACAGGTTTCAAACAAGACCAGAGATCAGAAAAATGACCTAAAGCTAGGTGGGACAGAAGGTATGGGGGTAGGAAGTTGCAAGGGATATAGACAGTTCAAGTAAGTAGGAAAGATCGCATCCAAAATGGAGTTCATGATGAACAAGTGTAAGGTCATCCACTTAGAGCCCAAAAAAGATAAGCCAGAGTACTTTCTAAATGTGAGAAATTAAGAAATATAGATGAACAAAGACTTGCAAGTGCAATTTCACAAATCAAAGCTTGTAGACTGGTATAAAAAGCAATCAAAAAGGCTAATGGAATGGTTGTCTTCATCTCCAGGGGATTTGAATACAAAATAGAATAAGTTGCACTTCAGTTGTAGAGCCTTGGTCAGACTCCATTTGGAGTATTGAGTTCAATTCTGGGCACTACACCTCAGGAAGGATATACTGACCTTGGAAAGCGTGCAGAGCAGATTAACCAGACGAATACCATGGCCTGGGAGGTTACATTGTGAGGACAAATTGCATAAACTTGGCTTGTATTCCCTTGTGTGTAAAAGATTCATAAGTGATCTGACTGAGGTATTTAAAATGCGAAAAGGATTGAAGAGTGTAGTGATGGAGAAATTATTTCCTCTGGTGAGAAAATCAAAAACAATGATACGTAAACTTAATATTAGAGCCTGATGATTCAGGAGTGAAATTAAAGCAATTTTATTAGAAGAGGCAAGAACAATGTAACACTCTTTCCCAAAAGGCTATGGATGTGAGACAATTGGTGCATACAAGAACAAGACAGGTAGAGTTTGTTAGGCAAGTGTCCCGTCCAGAAGATAGGAAGGAAAATATATACTTACATCAACCTAGATGCTTGATAAAATTATTTTATTTTTAAAATGGGCAAAGGCTTTACCCTGACATGGATGACAAGCTATGACTCAGGCGAGAGGAATTTCTAACCTTCAGAAACAAGCAGGGACCTCATTACCTTTAAAGCGGCGCTAATGCCCCCGTAACTGCAGAAAATCAAATACCTGAGAATTGCACTAACACCTTTTACATTTCTAAGGCAGAGCTATGGCAACGGAGATGGTGGGTGGAATTTTCCATTTATGAGACGAAGTGCGGTGGTGGGCAGATTCGGCGGCGCCCACCTCTTTGGCTGGAGTGGCGTGAACTTGTGCCTGATTCTACATTTGAAAGCTTATGAATTATGCACAGGCGAGTGTTGGGCCGAAACACCTGGCAGGTCAGGAGCCGATTCGTCTGCCCGCCGTCAGCTGGCAGGGTTAAGGTCTGGGCATCACGTTTAAATGCCAGTCCAACACTTACATCTCACTCTCTCCAGCCCACCTGTCTTCAGGACATGTGCAGAGATGTCTTCCAGATACAAGATGGCAACCCAAAAGCCTCAAAAAGAAGGCAGCACCTGCCTTCATCCACCAGGCCATCCAGGCATTGATCAGAGGAGTGCAGGCGCACAGGCATGTCTGTAGCCCAGGCATCGCTCCAAGAAGCACAGCAGCCTCACGCCTCTGGCCTGGGAGATCGTTGCAGAGTAGGTGAGCGCAGCTGACAACCACATCCAAAACGCCATCCAGCACAGGAAGAGGGTGAATGATCTCATCTGCTCTGCCAGGGTAAGTCATCCTTCAACTCCCTCCAATATCAAGCTCTCATCATGGCATCATGCACTCAAATGGTGGATGTACTCTACTTAAATTTCTAGAAGGCATTTGATAAAGTGCCACATCAAAGGTTATTGTGGGAAATAAAAGATCATGATATAGTGGGTAACATGGGGGCATGGATAGAAGATTGGCTAGCTAACAGGAAGCAGAGAATTGGCGTAAATGGGTCTTTTTCTGGTTGGCAGGATCTGATGAGTGGTGTGCCACAGGGATCAATGCTGGGGCCTCAGCTTTTTACAATTTATATAAATGACTTGGATGAAGGGACTGAAAGAATGGTTGCTAAATTTGCTGATAACACAAAGATAGGTAGGAAAGTAAATTGTGAAGAGAGTGTAAGGAGGCTCCAAAGGGACATAGATAGGTTTAGTGACTGAGCAAAGGTCTGGCAGATGGAGTACAATGTGGGAAAATGTGAAATTGTCCACTTTGACAGAAAGAATAAAAAAGAAGCTTAGTATCAAATGGTGAGAGATTTCTGAGCTCTGAGACTCAGAGGGACCTGGATGTCCTAGTGCATGAATCACAAAAGGCTAGTTTGCAGGTGCAGCAAGTAATTAGGAAAGCTAATAGAATTTTCTTGTTTATTGCAAGGGAAATTGAATACAAAAGTAGGGAGGTTATGCTTCAGTTGTGCAGGGCACTGGTGAGACCACGTCTGGATTATTCTGTACAGTGCTGGTCCCCTTTATTTAAGGAAAGATGAAATGCATTAGAAGCAGCTCAGAAAAGGTTTACTGGACCAATACCAGAAATGGGCAGGTTGTCTTATGAGGAAAGATTAGACAG
Source organism: Cetorhinus maximus (assembly GCF_964194155.1). Classification (NCBI taxonomy): domain Eukaryota; kingdom Metazoa; phylum Chordata; class Chondrichthyes; order Lamniformes; family Cetorhinidae; genus Cetorhinus; species Cetorhinus maximus. Next base: position 6,590,417 of record NC_135898.1, on the reverse strand, counting down.
GTAAGGTTTGTACCCACTGAAGTTTAGAAGAGTAACAGGCGACTTGTTTGAAACCTTCGACATCCAAGGTCGCCAAGGGAAGGCTGGCAACCACCATGGAGACCTTGGTCCAGCAGGTGTTGCTGGATTTGAGCTCAGCCCTGCACTCCAAGGCCACACACCCTGGTAGGCACTGTCAAGGTGTAGGCAACTTGGAGATGAGGCATTTTGACTTCCCTCTACATGCACCATCTTTTGCAGGAGTCAGGGCGGGGCCCTCGGGGCCCCCACAGGGAGGATAAGTGGGCCTCCTCTCAGGACGCTCCAAGGGTGTGCAGCTGTTCACAGTCCCCTCTGCCTGTGACCCCATCCACTCAAGCTGCTCAGGCCGCTGAGATCACTTGTGCCCCTGAACAGGAGACCCTTATCAGGCCGGAGCCTCCAGGCTTCGGGCCACCAGGGGCTGTCTGTCAAGGTCAACACAGACTTAGCAATCAGCAGGCTGCCTTCACCTCTGCTGCAGATATCATGGCCTGACGATTCACGAGGTCAGAATGCACAAGTATGGATGCAGGACTTGTTCTCGCTGAAAGTGGTTGAACATCCCCCGAGATGAAAGGGAATGGCATTGAGAGTTGAGAGATACGTGGCCATATGCCCTCACTTAACTTTACTCTTCCTGGAATCTGTCAGCAATTAAAGTATCATGGGCCTGTCTCCCGCGACTTCCTTCCTTGGTGGCGTGATCGCGCTCATACTGATGCTCAGCAGCCTCCTGAGGTTCTTGGGACTCCGGATCTTCATCCTCCAATGAGCTCTCATCCTCCTCTAGTTCACCCTCTGGCAGGGGTCCACCTCTTGGCATTGCCAGATTGTGAAGGAGGCAACAACTATGATGATGCGGGAAACTTTAACCGAAGTGTATTGTAGTGAGCCACCTGACTGGTCTAAACATCTGAAATGCATCTTCCGAAGCCCTCTGATCTGCTCTATAAGGGACAGTGTGGAGCTGTGAGCAATATTGTACCTCTCCTCAGAACGACTCACCGGTGTCATCAGCTAGCGTTTCAGTGGGCACCCCTTATCCCCAAGCAGCCATCCCTGCAGATGTAATGGCCCCTCCGAAAGCTCAGGCACCTGCGAGTGACTCAGGATTTGGGAGTCACGGCAACTCCCAGGGTACCATAAGACCATAAGACGTAGGAGCAGAAGTAGGCCATTCGGCCCATCGAGTCTGCTCAGCCATTCAATGGGATCATGGCTGACCTGATAATCTTCAACTCCACTTTCCTGCCTTTTCCCCATAACCCTTGATTCCCTTCCTGATTAAAAATCTGTCTATCTCAGCCTTGAAAATACTTAATGACCCAGCCGCTATAGCCCTTTGTGGTAAAGAATTCCACTCACTCCCCTCTGAGAAGAAATTCCTCCTCAGTTCTGTCTTAAATGGGCGCCCCCTTCCTCTGAAATTATGCCCTCTGGTCCTAGACCCTCGCACAAGGGGAAACAACCTCTCAGCATCTACCCTGTCAAGTCCCCTAAGAATCTTATATGTTTCAATAAGGTCGCCTCTCATTCTTCTAAACTCCAATGAGTACAGGCTCAACCCACTCAACCTCTCCTCATAAGAAAACCCTTTCATCCCTGGGATCAACCTAGTGAACCTTCTCTAGACTGCCTCCAATACCAGTATATCTTTCCTGTTCACAGTATTCTAGGCGTGGCCTAACTAGTGCCTTGTATAGTTTTAGCAAGACTTCCCTATTTTTATAGTCCATTCCCTTTGAAATAAAGGCCAGCATTCCATTTGCCTTCCCTATTACCTGCTGAACTTGTATGCTAGCTTTTTGGGATTTATGCACGAGGACCCCCAAATCTCTCTGTGCTGCTCAGTCTCTCTCCATTTAAATAATATTTAGCTCCTCTATTCTTCCTGCCAAAGTGCATAACCTCACACTTTCCCACATTATGTTCCATCTTCCACGTTTTTGCCCACTCACTTAACCTGTATATATCCCTCTGCAGACTCTTTGTGTCATCCTTACCATTTGCCTTCCCACCAATTTTTGTGTCATCCACAAACTTGGTGATAGTACATTCATTTCCCTCATCCAAATCAGTAATATATATTGTGAATAATTGTGGCCCCAGCACTGTTCCCTGTGGCATTCCACTAGTTACAGGTTGCCGTCCTGAAAATGCCCCCCCGTATCCCAACTCTCTGTCTTCTATTAGTTAGCCAGTCCTCTATCCATGCTGATACACTACACCCAACACCATAGGCTCTTATCTTATTAAGTAGCCTTATGTGTGGTACCTTATCAAACACCTTTTGGAAATCCAAATATATTGCATCTACTGGTTTCCCTTTATCTATCCTGCTTGATACTTCCTCAAAGAATGCTAATAAATTTGTCAGGCATGATTTCCCCTTCATGAAGCCAAATTGACTCTGCTTGATTAGATTATGCATTTCTAAATGCTTTGCTATCACATCCTTTATAATAGACTCCAATATCTTCTCAATGACAGATGTTAAGCTAACTGGCCTATAATTACCTGCTTTTTTGTCTGCCTCCCTTTTTGAATAAGGGTGTTACATTGGCAGTTTTCCAATCCTCTGGGACTGTTCCAGAATCTAAGGACTCTTGGAAGATTTCCACCAGTGCATCCATTATCTCTGCAGCTATTTCCTTTAATATCCAAGGATGCAACCCATCAGGTCCAGGTGACTTATCAGCCTTTAGCCCCATTAGTTTCCATACCATACACAAATTTGCAGAATGTGCCTCAGACGATCTCACACACCAGTTGTACATAGATGGAATGGTAGCCCTTACGGTTCATGAACATTAGGGCCTGCTGCCATGGAGTCCTTGTAGCCACATGGGTGCAGTCTATTGCACCCTGCACTCTTGGGAAGTCTGAGATGGCAACGAAGCCGGTGAATTTCGCAACCTGGCTGTCTTCATCCAGAGCAAACCTGACATAATGATGGGCCTTCCTGTAAAGTGCATCTGTGACCTCCTTTATGCATTGATGTGTTGTGGACTGAGAGATGCTGCATTGGTCCCCTGTTGATCCCTGAGGCAAAGAAATTGAGCATGGTGGTCACCTTCAAAGCCACTGGCAGGGGATACCTTCCAACTCCATGTGGCGGCAGGTCTTTATGAAGAATGTGGCATCTGTGATATACCAGAGCTCGGGACAAGAACAAATGTGCACGGTACTCCCTCTCACCCTTTTGTAAATAGGAGAGTCTTCCACAATAAAGCCTGGGTCTGGCGATTCACCACCATTGTTTGGGTCTCTACTCCTGATCCTCCTGTTCATGCTTTGGCTCCACTTGACCATCTCCCTCAGGCGTGGCCTCCTGCTGGAGCTGCACATGGCGTCGTCTCCCCTTCCTTCGCCTGTTCCATTGCATTAGAACCCTGGCAAAGACAGCATTGAGCTCTGGATCCATATGTGCTTATGCCTTCTCTCTGAACCCTGGATCTATTTGTGCTTTTGCCTTCTCTCTGAAAGGCAACGTTGAAGACATTAATGATTCATGGGACAAGAAAGTGAAGCTCAGAAGATGAAATGTATGGAAACTGTAGAGGTCCATAGATTTTCCTGCCCTATTTGCATGGTGGCCGCCTTGTCCCCGAGACATTAGCACGCACATCAAAGTGACCAAGACGGCATCGTAGATACGTAACATCTTGAGCCCAGTGTGGGATGCTCAGGTTTAGTTGAGATGAATGACCCAACCTAGCTCTGTGCTCCAATCTCTGATGTGGCATATTAATGACCAATCAGTTGCTCATGATCAATGAGTGGATGCTCTTTGGCTCGTTTGGAATGTCAAATCTGGTGAACACATGACAGGCCTTCATTGATGGAATGCCATAAATGATGCAGCAGTGCCTTCTTTGCTAGTGCCTGCATTCCCAAATTCTAAATTCCCCTGTGTTACTCTTGAGATGCAGCGACTGGGATGTGAAGCAACTGAGTTCTGAGTAGCCCTTTAATAGTGCTAATGAAGCCGTTGGCTTTCAGTGACTTTCATTGCAAGGAGGTCTTCCTCCTTTCCTTCTAAGCAGACTCCTGTTCACTTTTGCGGCAACAAGTACCCCAAAAGCCTTTACCCCTCACAGCCATTCCACAGCCCTCCCTCCCTTGGCTCCCCTCGTGTTCACCTTTCCCTCACAGCCCTTCCATAGCCTTCCTTCCCCATTGCCCACCTTGTGTTTGTCATCCCCACTCTCGCCTCTCACCCCAACCAACCCCCAGTTGAAGTGCTGGTTTCTGAAAGTGGAGTTCTGCCTGACTACCACTCCTACCTCTCTTTAGCTCCGAAGAAGAGTCATACGGACTCGAAATGTTAACTCTGTTCCTCTGTCCACAGATGCTGCCAGACCTGCTGAGCATTTCCAACATTTCCTGTTTTCGTACCACTGCACAGTCGTGTCCTTGCGGGCAATGGTCTCAGCCATCGGGTGTAGGAGGCCCCTGCACTCCTCAACCCCGGCCGCAGTACTGGTCACTGTCTGAAAGTGGAGGCCTGCATGTGTGCTGCTGCACAATGGTGTCCTTCGGGACAACGTAGGCAAAGATCAGGAGCAGACCAAATCTACAGCCCCAGCAGTATGGCATTCATTTCAACAAGACTGGTGCAGCGCTATGGCAGATTGGCTATGTATGTTGCACTCACCTTGAAGTTACGTGTGAACTGAGGTCCAACTTGTGCACGCCACTCCTTTTCAAAGGGTTTGAAGCCGACGTAATCTCCTGCAAGATTGGAAGGTGTGACAAGATTCCATCAAGCAGCTGTTTTAATGAGCATTCTTGACATGTTAATGAATGCTAAAGGCGTTTCCGCCACTAGTCAGTGAGATAACTGATGCGCTATAAACCCACCATTGGGAGAATTGTAAGCTGTTTTACATTGGCAGATTTCTGACTTTTTGCTGGAGTCAGTGCTCCTGCCTGCTGCAGGCAGGATGGGAAAATTTCACCCAGTATATCTGCAAGGACAAAAGGGAAACTGACTCTCCTATTGAACCTCTCAAGATTACAGACCTTAAAAAATTCATCCTTTGTCCAAAACCCACGAGAAGAAGTGGGAGGTATGTCACATCCTCTGAGTCCTCAACATGGACTCCAGACTCCATGAAGTCTCAAGGCATCAGGTCAAACATCGGCAAGGAAATGTTCTTCTGATTACTACCTCCCCAACATCCCCAACAGCTGATGAGTCAGCACTGCTCCATGTTGAACACTGCTTGGAGGAAGCACTGAGGGTGGCAAGGGCGCAGAATGTACTCTGGGTGGGGGGACTTCAGTGTCCATCACCAAGAGTGGCTTGGTAGCACCACCACTGACCGAGCTGGTTGAATCCTAAAGGACATAGATGCTAGGCTGATCTGCGGCAGGTGATGAGAGAACAAACAAGAGAGAAAAACATTCTCGATCTCATCCTCACCTATCTGCCTGCTGCAGATGCATCTGTCCATGACCACACAGTCCTTGGAAAGATGAAGTCCTGTCTTTACATTGTGGATACCCTCCATCATGTTGTGTGGCACTAACACCGTGCTAATTGGGATAGATTTCAAACAGATCCAGCAACTCAAGGTTGGGCATTCATGAGGTGCTGTGGGCCGTAAAGAGCAGCAGTATTACACAATCAGTAACCTTATGGCCTGGCATATCCCCCACTCTACCCTTACCATCAGGCCAGGGGATCAACCCTGGTTCATTGAAGAGTACAGGAGAGTATGCCAGGATCAGCACCAGGCCTACCCTAAAAATGAGGTGTCAACCTGTTGAGGTTGCAAAGCAGGATTACTTGCGTGCCAGATGGTGTAGGTTGCAGGCAATAGACAGAGCTAAGTGACCCCACAACCAGCAGAACAGATCTAAGCTCTGCAGTCCTGCGACATCCAGTTGTGAATGGTGGGGGACAATTAAACAACTCACTGGAAGAGGAGGCTCCACAAATATCCCCGTCCTCAATGATGAAGGAGCCCAGCACATCAGTGCAAAAGATAAGGCTGAAGCATTTGCTACAATCTTCAGGTGGAAGTGCCGAGTAGATGATCCCTCTCTGCTTCCTCTGGAGATCCCCAGCATCACAATGTCAGTGTTCAGTCAATTTGATTCACTCCCTGTGATACCAAGAAACTGCTGAAGGCATTGGATCTGCAAAGGCAATGAGCCCTGACAATATTCTAGCAATAGTACTGAAGACTTGTGCTCCAGAACTTGCCGCACCCCTAAGATGTTCCACTACAACTATGCTGGCATCTACCCGGCAATGTGGAAAATTGCCCAGGTATTTGCTATCCACAAAAACTGGACAAATCCAATCTGGCCAGTTACTGCCCTCTTGATCATCAGTAAAGTGATGGAAGGGGTCATCAACAATGTTATCAAGTGGCACTTGCTCAGAAATAACCTGCTCACTGGCACTCACTTTGGGTTCCGCCAGGATCACTCAGCTCCTGACCTCATTATAACCTTGGTTCAAACATGGACTAAAGATCTGAACTCCAGAGGTGAGGTGAGAGTGATTGCCCTTGATATCAAGGCTGCAATTGACTGAGTGTGACATCAAGGAGCCCTAGCGAAGCTGGAGTCAGTGGGAACCGGGGAAAACTCTCCACTGATTAGAGTCATACCCAGCACAAAGGAAGATGGTTGTGGTTGTTGGAGGTCAATCATCTCAGTTCCCAGACATCACTGCAGGAGTTCCTCAGAGGAGTGTCCTTGGCCCAACCATCTTCAGCTGCATCATCAATGACCTTCCTTCCATCATAAGGTCAGAAATGGGGATGTTCACTTATGATTGCACAATGTTCAGCACCATTTGCAACTCCTCAGATACTGCAGCAGTCCATGCCCAAATGCAGTAAGACCTGGACAATATCCAGGCTGGGCTGGCAAGTGGCAAATAACATTCGCGCCACGCAAGTACCAAGCAATAACCATCTCCAACAAGAGAGAATCAAACCATTGCCCCTTGATATTCAATGACATTGCCATCACTGAATCCCCCCACAATCAACATCCTGGGGGTTACCATTGACCAGAAATTGAACTGGAGTAGCCATTTAAATACTGCAGCTACAAGAGCAGATCAGTGGCTTGGAATCCTGCGGTGAGTAACTCACCTCCTGACTTCCCAAAGCCTGCCCACCATTTACAAAGCACAAGTCAGGAGTGTGATGGAATACTCTCCACTTGGCTGGATGAGTGCAGCTCGCACAACACTCAAGAAGCTCGACATCATCCAGCGCAAAGCAGCCCGCTTGATTGGCACCCCATCTACAAACATTCACTCCCTCCACCACCGACACACAATGGGAGCAGTGTGTATCATCGCCAAGATGTACTGCAGGAACTGACCAAGTCTCCTTAGACAGCACCTTCCAAACCCACGGCCGCTACCATCTAGAAGGACAAGGGCAGCAGATGCACGGGCATGCCACTACCTGGAAGCTCCCCTCCAAGCCACACACGTTCCTGATTTGGAATTATATTGTCGTTACTTCGTGGTGCTGGGTCCAAATCGTGGAACTCCCTCCCTAACAGCACTGTGGGTGTACCTACTCCGCATGGACTGCAGTGGTTCAAAACAGCAGCTCATCACCACCTTTTCAAGGGCAATTGGAGATGGACAATAAATGCTGGCCTAGTTAGTGACACCCACATCCCGTGAATGAATAAAAAAAAGCCTTCCAAGCTGCTAGAACCTGTAATATTCCGGTGTAGAATGGAACCCAGGCAGTCTTCCATTTTACCACCAACCAGGTAGCAACAGAAAGAGCTCTGTCCAGGTCAATTGCCTGGCTTTCCACTACATTGCGCACTCCTGTATCTGTGCCTATAAGACTCATTTATTTCTGCGTGTGCGCAACTTCTTCCATTGGGGAAGTCATCACTTCTGGGAAGACGGATCACTCTGTAATAGAATGTAATGGAAAAATTTATTAATTTTGCTTCCAATCTCCACCCCTCCATCATTTTCACATGGTCCATCTCTGACACTTCCCTTCCTTGACCTCTCTGTCTCAATTTCTGGTGATAGACTGTCCACCAATATCCATTACAAGCCTACCGACTCCCACAGCTACCTCGACTACAGCTCCTCACACCCCCCTTCCTGTAAGGACTCCATCCCATTCTCTCAGTTCCTTCGCCTCCGTCGCATCTGTTCTGATGATGCTACCTTCAAAAACAGTTCCTCTGACATGTCCTCCTTCTTCCTTAACCAAGGTTTTCCACCCACGGTCGTTGACAGGGCCCTCAACTGTGTCCGGCCCATCTCCCGCGCATCCGCCCTCACGCCTTCTCCTCCCTCCCAGAAACATGATAGGGTCCCCCTTGTCCTCACGTATCACCCCACCAGACTCCGCATTAAAAGGATCATCCTCCGCCATTTCCGCCAACGCCAGCATGATGCCACCACCAAACACATCTTCCCTTCACCCCCCCTGGCGGCATTCCGTAGGGATCATTCCCTCCGGGACACCCTGGTCCACTCCTCCATCACCCCCTACTCCTCAACCCCCACCTATGGCACCTCCCCATGCCCACGCAGAAGATGCAACACCTGCCCCTTCACTTCCTCTCTCCTCACCGTCCAAGGGCCCAAACACTCCTTTCAAGTGAAGCAGCATTTCACTTGCATTTCCCCTAACTTAGTCTACTGCATTCGTTGCTCCCAATGCGGTCTCCTCTATATTGGAGAGACCAAACGTAAACTGGGTGACCGCTTTGCAGAACACCTGCGGTCTGTCCGCAAGAAAGACCCAAACCTCCCTGTCGCTTGCCATTTTAACACTCCACCCTGCTCTCTTGCCCACATGTCTGTCCTTGGCTTGCTGCATTGTTCCAGTGAAGCTCGACGCAAACTGAAGGAACAGCACCTCATCTTCCGACTAGGCACTTTACAGCCTTCCGGACTGAATATTGAATTCAACAACTTTAGATCCTGAACTCCCTCCCCCATCCCCACCCCCTTTCCGTTTCTTCCCCCTCCCTTTTGTTTTTTCCAATAATTTATATAGATTTTTCTTTTCCCACCTATTTCCATTATTTTTAAATCTATAACTGTAATGCCCTGTCAGTATTTCCACCCCACCCCCACTAGAGCTGTGCCTTGAGTGTCCTGCCATCCATTCTTAATTAGCACATTCTCTTAGATAATATCACCACCTTTTACACGTCTTTGTTCCTTTGTCTGTGACATCTTTTGATTATCTGCTCCTATCACTGCTTGCTTGTCCCTACTACCCACCCCCCCCAACTTCTCTCCCCCCACCCCACCCCCCACCTTAAACCAGCTTATATTTCACCCCTCTCCTAACTTCACTCAGTTCTGCTGAAGGGTCATGAGGACTCGAAACGTCAACTCTTTTCTTCTCCGCCGATGCTGCCAGACCTGCTGAGTTTTTCCAGGTAATTCTGTTTCTGCTTCTTATCTTTAAGGCTAGAAAATTCTGCATTCCCGATCATTAATTATGGGTGCCCCATCGGCCAAGGACTGCAGCAGTTCAGGGAGAAGGCTCACTACCGCCACTTGAGGCCATCTGTAATAGATGACAAATGCAGTCTTCCCAGTATCATCTACCACCTGAGAGCAAATATACAAAAATGCAAGCATTTAACTTAACAGGAATTGAAATGATCAAATACTTTGTGGGAGAGTAGTCCAAGGCTTCTGGAACAGAGTTGGTGGGTGGTTGTGCATGTCTGTTATCTAATGCAGATCAGCATTAAATAGTGACTGACAAGAGATGAGTCAGTTGGCTGCAGCCTTTTAGTTCCTTGAGTATTTATTCAGAACTTTGCACCTAGAGATTTATTGACTTGGGTGGAGTTCATAGTAGGGTAGATTGCACATGATTTGCAGAAAGAACAGGCTTGATCTATCTCGCAGCTTTTCTCTTTCATATTTTATTGCTGCTTTAAAATCTGGTATAAATAAGTCACTTCTTGTGTATTGCAAAATGGCAACTATGCTTCAAGTTCTAAACTTTTGTAAGTTGTTTGACTCTGTCAGACCTTATATGATGTGTAACGTATGCACATGATTTTAGGCATATTAGGGAATACTATGGAGGGCAGTTTTAGTTTTAATGTAGGATACTTCAGAAATCCAAACTGAGAGTACTTAAGTAACCTGTAATCAATTGTGCATAGTGCATGCAGCGAGGTTCTCATTCTTGTATAGTCCTGTTACTGGAAAAGTGGCAAAGCTGACACTGTTTTATGTCAAATGATCAACTCATCATATGGTTTAGCAGATTGCCGACAGTCAGTCATTAATACTGTGAAGTTTTACTCACACAATATGGTGTGCCCACAAAATGTTTAGACTTCATGTAACACAAATCTATACCAGTAAAATAAACGTGCTGTTATCTCACCAACAGGAAGACATTCTTGTTCTCGACTGTGTGTGTGTTGTACAAAGATTGTACTCTTGGCCTTTTAGTTGTTGCAGCCTAAAATCATTCCTGTGACCAAGAACAGGCTGTTGGGACAAGCAAAGACTTTTGAGAGATGCCTTTCATTTAGCCTGAAGTAGTGTTTTTTTTTTGCACAAATGGCATTTGCATATATTGTTGTATGAACGAAGTGCATAAAAGGAACACGAGTTCCAAGTTTGACTTTTGAAAAATGAACAGATATGCAAACTCTTATGTGCACACAGAACATGCGTATGCTGTATACGTGGCTACCAAACTTGCATTAACAAGATTACTGTTCATAGGTTTGCTGGACCTACACAGTTGTTGTTTTCATATATCTCTATGTGAAAAAGATGTGGGGTTGTGAAAGGATTCACAGTCTGGCAGGCCACAGCATTAATGGCCTTTCACGGCTGTAATCATACTGTTACTGCTCAATTGGTGGTTAGTCTTATTTGGCAGGAGGTTTTATAGGTTTTCACAAGCCATACTATGAGATGGGGGCTATGGACATGAGTACTCGATTGGCTGTGAGCTCTGAAGAAGAGTCAGACGGACTCGAAACGTTAACCCTGTCTTTCTCTGCACAGATGCTGTCAGACCTGCTGAGTTTTTCCAGCATTTTTTGTAAGAATCTGCACTCCCTGGGCTTGCCTGGAGCTGAGTTCTGACTTAAAGACAGGAATGCCACACTAAAGAAAAGTCTTTCTTCATCTTTTGCTCAAAACACATTTGAAGCTGGTGGGTAAATTGAACATTTCAGAAGTGAGATTAATGGATTTCTGTGAGGCAAGGCTATTCAGGGATATGAAATGAAGGAAGGTTAATGGAAGAAAGGTCATCTGTAATATGATTGAACAGGCTCCAGGGTCTGAATGAAATGTATTTCCTTGGGAGCCTAATGGGAAATATTTGATGTATTTTAAAACATAATATGTTTCAGGAAGGAAGGAGATCCAGCTGATCCGAAGGGAAACAGAGGGGAGGAACACCAAGAGAGAGAGCTCAGTAACTTGCATCTTTTCCTGAAAGAAAGAAAAGAAGGAAAGACAACCAGACGTGTCTAAGCACTTTACAGCCAATGAAGAGCTTTTTTCAAGTGTAGTCATTGTTGTAATCTGGGAAAAGAGGCAACTAATTTGTGCACAGCAAACTCCTCCAAACAGCAAAGTGATAATGACCAGGTTATCTCTTTTCCCTGATGTTGATTGAGGGATAAATATTGGACAGGACACCAGGGATAACCCCCACTGCTCTTCTTTGAAATACTGCCTTAGGATCTTTTACATACCTGAGCAGGCAGATGGGGCCTCAGTTTGACATGTCACCCAAAAGAAAACACCTCTGATATTGCAGCACTCCCTCAGTATTGCACTGGAGTGTAAGTGTATATTTCTGCTTTCAAGCCCTGGAGCAGAACTTGAACTCAGAAACTTGTGACTCAGAAGCAAGAATTGTACCAACCAAGCCATTGCTGACACTAATGCATGTTTATAACATGCCTTTTTATATGTTTTTCCTTTGGCACAAGTGGTGTGACAAGTTCTATCATGGAGTATAGACTCATGGTTGCTTTTACACAAGATGTTACAACGAGACAGAGTTAGTATGCTGTGTTCTGGGATCGAGGATAAAATTCAGCCTGGATTGATACAATTACAATGTTATGCTCTTAACTGCAGAGATTCTATGTGACATAAGTTGGACATTCTTGTTCAAATATGAATGTATCTACAGCACAAGTTGCTAATCCATCAGTCAGAGATATTATTAAATGGTTAGTGTGAGAAAATACAATCAATATTACTTAGGGAATTGGGGAATGTTCTTTTGGGTTTAAGGTTGAAAAAGCTTTTCTGTATTTTACAAGTTTCTTGGAAGGAGCGTGCACTATCAGCTCCGGCCCTAATCCTGAAGCTTCAGCAATGCTCCAGAGCAAGCGTGGAGTAATGCATGTGGAAAGTTTGCCTGTACCATTAGACACAACTAATCCAACACCCCCTTGAATAAATCAGGAGGCGTGTGATGTGTTATTTGCTCAACCAGTAATAAGCCCAAAACAAAAACAAAAGTACCTGGAAAAACTCAGCAGGTCTGGCAGCATCTGCGGAGAGGAACACAGTTAACGTTTCGAGTCCGAATGACCCTTCAACAGAACTAAGTAAAAATAGAAGAGAGATGAAATATAAGCTGGTTTAAGGGGGGGTGGGACAAGTAGAGCTGGTAGAGGGCCAGTGATAGGTGGAGATAACCAAAAGATGTCACAGACAAAAGCACAAAGAGGTGTTGAAGGTGGTGATATTATCTAAGGAATGTGCATTCATTTCAAAAGAATGAAATGGTTTTTCACCGTCCAAGATGGTGCAGTCATTTGGCCGATTTACTCAGTATTTCTTTGTAACTTAGATTGAATTGCTGCTGATGATCATGATAGATTAACTGATAATGGGACAATAAAATGATCATAAAGGATGGCATCGCAGACTGAGTGGCTGAATGCCTGATCAGGTGGTTACTGGCTGAGCCTTAGGGCAGCACTTAATTGAACTTACTCGCCAACAGGGACATGTTTTGTAATTCCACCTTCTTCTGGAAAAATCATGGCTTAAAATTCATGGCTGCTTGACGCATTTTCAGCAATTTTCTTCCACCTGAATCAATGTCTCACTGAACAATCTTGGTTAAAAAAAAGAAAATATATCTTTCGCGATGCACACGCAGTTGGACAGTGAATAGAGAAGGGTGAGGTTGATGTGATTGAGAAAGCCTTTGAAAGTTCAAAACTACCAGGAACATGGAGAAGGGAATCAGAGAAAGGAAGAAAGTCACTGATGTTGCACTCACACGCAATGCAGTCCTTGCTTTTCAGCTTGATGTCTTGCCAAATGCAAGATACACATTTTATCACTGGATGAGAGGAAGGAAGAGCTGACATGATCCAATTTGAAACATAGGTCTCTTGACTGTTCCTGAAACCTGATTTAAATGCAAACTCTGCTTTTTTGTTTCTGTTGATTTGACTCGTCACTGAATTTCAATAGTTTCGGCAAAATTTTGGCTATCAATCATGGTTGGAGACCCAATTGAACACAGACAGGTAAATGCACAATTTTGTGTGTTTGCAGGCCTCAGTTTAAAATTTCGGATAAAATAAGCTTAACCAAAGAAGGACCGTTTGTTTTTCCAAAAACAATGATCTTTGCAAACAAAAAAATTGTAAGCTCCTTAATTGCAGGAATATTTTCTTTTGGACAAACAACAGCATATTTAGGCCTTTACCAAATGGAACTTTGCAGAACTTTTCTTTAAAGCATTATCGGACTGAACCTGGAAGAAAATGAGTTCATCTATGAGAAAACCAGTATATTTATTTTTCCATATTCTAGGGAATTCAAATGTTGAATTTTGACCTGTACTGGTTGAGAGAAAGTGAAATTATGATTCAAGACAACAAGCTGGACTGCAAAATCATAGGCTTTATGTCTAACTGCAATGTCTACAAATAACTCCTGTGAGTGGTATTGTAAAATAAAAATATTCGAACGTCTGCACACATTCATTTTATTTGATTTTGGCAGCAAGAAAATAGGATGTGTTGAATTCATATTTAAGAACAAACATCTGCTTAGTAATTTGCCCTCTATCTTAAAATACAACCTGATCCTTCCTAATAGCTTTCAAAGTCACATGATTGTAATATGGTGATTGATGTTGTGTTGGTGCAGAGCAATGCTTCTAATTGTGTCCACCATATTTATCTAACAGGACAAGAACTACATCTTGATAATGGTGGATCCAGATGCCCCTAACAAGAAAAATCCTGAATACCGTTACTGGAGACATTGGTTGGTGACCAACATCTCTGTAAGTGTGTCTAATCGTAACTTGCGAGCCATGATTAACTTCCTCACGATGCAGCGCTTTACGTTTTAAAAATTTGCTTTGAGATCTGTTTTTATACTTGTGCTTTAACTAAATTGTTTTTAGATCTTGATGGCTCTATTAATGGAGTGCAGCTCTCCTAACCACCAACCACTAATTCTGATCCCAGTGTTCCCCGTTATGTATGGTCCATTTAGCTCATGTAAACCAAGTGCGATCTCCTTCAGTGTTCTTGTTAATGAACCTGATGGAAATTATGGTTGTTAGTATTCTCATAATCAGGTGATACAGCCGACTAAGATGCTTAGATCTGGTCTCTTAGGCAAGGCATCACAACTGTGATTTTAATCCTGGAAGGGGAAGGGCATTAATGTGCTGATACTGGGTTTTGGGTTTTGCATTTGGAGAAACATCCCGCTTTGGCCTGTATGTGAATTCACACCTTTGACCCATGCAGCATGGTTTTATTGATTACCTTTCAATGTATTACACAGCATCATCAGAGTTATTTGGGTGGGTACATTACTGATTTTATTACAGCTCTGACATTGATTGTAATTGCGATGGCTTCAAGTCATCATTGTTAGGTGCTGTGGTAGAGGGGTGGTGTGACAATCACATTTTGTCCAAGGGTGGACAGTAACCTAGGGATCCTGTAGAATTGACCTACAGTTCAAAAATAGTTGTTGAACTGAATCTGTTGGATATTTTCCTCAATTATATTCTTGTTTATTAACTTTAGCCTCTATTCTACACATTTGGCAAATGAACTCGCAGAATATCCTTTCACCTATGGGATCTGGGCACGACAGTGGAATGAAACCCACTCATTTCTGCCTGCTTCGCGGGTCTCCTTGAAATAAGCTTAAACAACCCAGTCCCCAGTGAATATGTATTCCCAACACAAGTTCCCAGAAGTCAGTATGAACTGGCATAATTTGGTAATTTTAGATGGTTAATACTGGGTGACAATTGGGAATAAACTCTCACTCTCTGTGCTCTGCAGTATGGGGTTTAGGAATGTAATTGGGCAGACCTGTTCCATGCAAAGCTGTAAATCAAGGTTTCCTTCTCCTGTACTGACATCCCTTACCTTGATGAGCATGAAAAATGACAATTCATCAACAGGTAATTTGCAAAAACATTGACTCAACAGGCTCAAATTTGCAATCCTGGCATCAGCCTTAACTGGCTTGGGACCCTGCAAGTGATTGTGGCGAGACGTCAGGCGTAATCTTCCCTTAACTGTGGCAGATTTACAAGTTGCATTTGGGTGCCCTGTGCAATTAGGGATGGCTGGTTCTAATGCCTGGAGGTCCATTGAGAGGGGAGGAGATGGCGTAGCTGTATTGTCGCTGGACTAGTAATCCAGAGACCCAGGGTAAATGCTCTGAGAATCCGGGTTTGAATCTCGCCACGGCAGATGGTGGAATTTGAATTCAATAAAAATCTGGAATTAAAGTCTAATGATGACCATGAAACCATTGTCGATTGTTGTAAAAACCCATCTGGTTCACTAATGTCCTTTAGGGAAGGAAATCTGCCGTCCTTACCTGGTCTGGCCTACATGTGACTCCAGATCCACAGCAATGTGGTTGACTCTTAAGTGCCCTCTGAAATTACCTAGCAAGCCACTTGGTCATATCAACCTGCTACAAAGTCACAAAAAAAGAATGAAACTGGACAGACCACCCGGCATCGACCTAGGCACCGGAAACAACAATGGCAATCTCAGCTTTGTCAACCCTGCAAAGTCCTCCTCACTAACATCTGGGGGCGAGTGCCAAAATTGGGAGAGCTGTCTCACAGACTAGTCAAACAACAGCCTGACATAGTCATTCTCATGGAATCATATCTTACAGATAATATCCCAGACACCACCATCACCAACCCTGGGTATGTCCTGTCCCACCGGCAGGACAGATGCAGCAGAGGTGGCAGCACAGTGGTATACAGTCGGGAGGGAGTTGCCCTGGGAGTCCTCAACATGGACTCCAGACCCCATGAAGTCGCATGGCATCAGGTCAAACATGGACAAGGAAACCTCCTGCTGATTGCCACTACCGCACCCCTCCTCTCCCCCCCCAGCTGATGAATCAGTGCTCCTCTGTGTTGAACATCACTTGGAGGAAGCACTGAGGGTGGAAAGGGTGCAGAATGCAGAATGTTCTCTGGGTGGGGGACTTCAAAGTCCATCACCGAGAGTGGCTCGGTAGCACCACTGCTGACCAAGCTGGCCGAGTCCTAAAGGACATAGATGCTAGACTGGGTCTGCAGCAGGTGGTGAGGGAACCAACAAGGGGGAAGAACACAATTGACCTCATCCTCACCAACCTGCCTGTCGCAGATGCATCTGTCCATGACAGTATCGGTAGGAGTGATCATCGCACAGCACAGTCCTTGTGGAGACGAAGTCCCATCTGCACATTGAGGATACCCTCCATCGTGTTGTGTGGCACTACCACCGTGCTAAGTGGGATAGATTTCAAACAAATCTAGCAACTCAAGACTGGGCATCCATGAGGCGCTGTGGGCCATCAGCAGCAGCAGAATTGTACTCAACCACAATCTGTAACCTCATGGCCCAGCATATCCCCCACTCTACCATTACCATCAAGCCAGAGGATCAATCCAGGTTCAATGAAGAGTGCAGGAGAACATGCCAGGAGCAGCACCAAGCATACCTAAAAATGAGGTGTCAACCTGGTGCAGATATAACACAGGACTCCTTGCGTGCCAAACAGCATAAGCAGCAAGTGATAGATAGAGCTAAGCAATCCCATAACCAACAGATCAGTTCTAAGCTCTGCAGTCCTGCCACATCCAGTCGTGAATGGTGCTGGACAATTTAACAACTCACTGGAGGAGGAGGCTCCACAAATAACCCCATCCTCAATGATGAGAGAGTACAGCGCATCAGTGCAAAAGATAAGGCTGAAGCATTTGCTACAATCTTCAGTCAGAAATGCTGAGTGGATGATCCATCTTGGCCTCCCCCGGAGGTCCCAAGTATCACAGATTCCAGTCTTGAGCCAACTCAATTCACTCCACGTGATATCAAGAAACGGCTGAAGGCGCTAAATACTGCAAAGGCTATGGGGCCTGACAGTATTCTGGCAAAAGTACGGAAGACTTGTGCTCCAGAACTTACTGTGCCCCTAGCTAAGCTGTTCCAGTACAGCAACAATACTGGCATCTACCCAGCTTTGTGGAAAATTGCCATGGTATGTCCTGTATACACAAAGCAGGACAAATCCAACTCGGCCAATTACCACCCCATCAGTCTATTCTTGACCATCAGTAAAGTAATGGAAGACGTCATCAACAGTGCTTATAAGCGGCACTTGAATAGCAATAACCTGCTCACTGATGCCCAGTTTGGGTTCCGCCAGGGCCACTCAGCCCCTGAACCCATTCCAGCCTTGGTACAAATGTGGACAAAAGAGCTGAACTCTCGAAGTGAGGCAAGAGTGACTGCCCTTGACATCAAGGCAGCATTTGACCGAGTGTGGCATCAAGGAGCCGGAGCAAAACTGGAGTCAATGAGAATCGGGGGGAAAACTCTCCACTGGTTGGATTCATACCTAGCACAAAGGAAGATGGTTGTGGTTGTTGGAGGTCAGTCATCTCAGCTCCAGGACATCACTGCAAGAGTACCTCAGGATAGTGTCCTCAACCCAGCCATCTTCAGCTGCTTCATCAATGACCTTCCTTCCACCATAAGGTCAGAAGCAGGGATGTTTGCTGATGATTGCACAGTGTTCAACACCATTCATGACTCTTCAGACACTGAAGCAGTCCATGCCCAAATGCAGCAAGACCTGGACAATATCCAGGCTTGGGCTGACAAGTGGCAAGTAACATTCGCGCCACACAAGTGCCAGGCAATGAACAGCTCCAAGAAGAGAGAATCTGACCATCACCCCTTGATGTTCAATGGCATCACCATCACTGAATCCCCCTCTATCAACACCCTGGGGGGGTTACCATTTACCAGAAACTGAACTGGACAAACTGTATAAGTACTGTGGCTGCAAGAGCAGGTCAGAGTGTAGGAATCTTGTGTTGATTAACCCACCTCCTGACTCCCCAAAGCCTGTCCATCATCTACAAGGCACAAGTCAAGAGTGTGATGGAATACTCCCCACTTACCTGGATGAGTGCAGCTCCCACAACACTCAAGAAGCTTGACACCACCCTGGACAAAGCAGCCCACTTGATTGGCACCCCTTCCACAAACATTCACTTCCTCTACCACCAGCACAGTAGCAGCAGTGTTTCCACTTACAAGATGCACTGCAGGAATTCGCCAAGGTTCCTTCGACAGCACCTTCCAAACCCACGACCACTACCATCTAGAAGTACAAGGCCAACAGATAGATGGGAACACCATCTCCTGGAACTTCCCCTCCAAGTCACTCACCATCCTGACTTGGAAATATATCGCCGTTCCTTCACTGTCGCTGGGTCAAAATCCTGGAACTCCCTCCCTAACAGCACTGTGGGTGTACCTACACCACATAAGAACATAAGAACTAGGAGCAGGAGTAGGCAATTCAGCCCCTCGAGCCTGCCCTGCCATTCAGTACGATTATGGCTGATCTCATTTCGGCCTCAATTACAACTTCCTGCCCTCTCCCCATAACCTTTCAACCCATTACTAATTAAAAACCTGTCTATCTCCTCCTTAAATTTATTCAGCGTCCCGGCATCCACTGCACTCTGAGGTAGTGAATTCCACAGATTCACGACCCTTTGAGAAAAGTAATTCTTCCTCATCTCTGACTTAAATCTACCATCCCTTAGCCTAAAACTATGGCCTCTTGTTCTAGAATGCCCCACAAAGGGAAACATCCGCTCCACGTCTACTTTGTCTATCCCCTTTAGCATCTTATATACCTCAATTAGATCTCCTCTGATCCTTCTAAAGTCTAGTGAATATAGGCCTAAACTGCTCAATCTCTCCTCATAAGACAAGCCCCGCATCTCTGAAATCAATCTAGTGAACCTCCTCTGAACCACCTCCAATGTAACTACATCCTTCCTCAAGTAAGGGGAGCAAAACTGTGCACAGTACTCCAGGTGCGGTCTCACCAATGCCTTGTACAGTTGCAACAATACTTCCCTGTTTTTATACTCTATTCCTTTAGCAATAAATGCCAAAATTCCATTTGCCTTCCTTATTACCTGCTGTACCTGCATACTAGCTTTCAGCGATTCATGCACGAGGACACCCAGATCCCTCTGCACTGAAGCATTCTGAAGTTTCTCTCCATTTAAATAATGTCGCCTTTTTATTCTTCCGACCAAAATGGATAACTTCACACTTATCCTCGTTAAACTCCATCTCCAAATTTTGGCCTGTTCACCTAACCTGTCCATATCCATTTGCAAATTTCTCATTTCTTCATTACAACTTACTTTCCCACCTATTTTGGTGTCATCTGCAAATTTAGCTATAGTACCTTCTATCCCTGAATCCAAGTCATCAATATAGATTGTAAATAGTTGGGGCCCAAGGACCGAACCCTGTAGCACCCCACTAGTGACAGCTTGCCATCCAGAAAAAGACCCATTTATCCCGACTCTCTGCTTTCTGTTGGTTAGCCAATCCTCTATCCAAGCTAATATATTACCCCTAACTCCGTGTGATCTTATCTTGTGTATTAATCTTTTGTGCGGCACCTTATCAAAGGCCTTCTGGAAGTCCAGATACATTACATCTACAGGATCCCCATTATCCACTTTGCTTGTCACATCTTCAATGAACATGGACTGCAGCAGTTCAAGAAGGCAGCTCACCACCACATTCTGAAGACAACGAGGGATGGGCAATAAATGCTGGCCCAGCCAGCAAAGCCCACATCCCGTGAATGAATTTTAAAAAAGCCCGTTGACAGTGCTGCTGGCCTCATTTGCACTGTGAGCCCTGACGATGGACCAGCAACAGGAGTGGCAGCGACACCATGGAGCTGCCCTCTATCGGAGTGCAGTGGATATCGTTGCAGCAAGAGCTACATGAGCAGAGATATCAGCCTCTTTACAATGGTACAATGGCATGCCATTTGGGAGACCTAAACACTGCAGTTGAACGTTGGCAGCTTAATAAAGGGCCTCACATGGTTTGCGGCTCAGATCATCCTTTGTGGAGCTGCTATCCGGCCTTCTATTTCGGGGTTCGTGACAAAGCGACGGGCCTGTAAGCCTGAAAAACTTCACCCCATTTTCACGATAGGGGCTAATTGCCTATTAAGTATCCTAATTGGCTACCTGCCACTCCTGGGGAAAACGCATCAAGCCAAGAACATGTTGTGGAGCTGGCCGAATGCAAATTGATCGAATTTTTCTCCCATTGCACTCCCCTCCCCCACCGCCCCCACACCCACAGGTTCCGAATCCACCTCTATTAGGCAAGGAAAATTCAAGCCAACATCTTTGGTGGTGCACCTATGACTGAGATCCCACTGTTAGTGAAATTCTGGGCGTAGGGGCCCATGGAGAATCATCCTTAGAATGCGTTTTTAATAACTTTAGTTAGAAAACATTGAAGTGAAAAAGATGAAGGGAAAATGTATTTCTATTTCGAAAAATAATTAATTCAATGCAGTGCATTAATGTATTCAAAAAAGGAACATATTGAACATATGGCCATTTCTATTCCTGTGAATATTTGCTCTGAAAGTTACTATAATATGATAATCATTTCATAGAAATATCCTGTACATATTGTGTTTACAACACTATCTATGTCTGTTACTACACCTGAAACTTTGGAGTGAATCAAAAGATTAACATATAATGAGTTAGAATTCTTGTTGCACTGAGAGTTACTATGTTTCTGAACAGCTTATAGCTGCTGTGAATTTGTGGCCATGATTTTACCAGAAGGGTTAAGTCCTGACTTGGGGACAAATGGGGTCCTGAGTTGCAGCTGGAACACGGTGGCTATCTTCCCAGTTCCAGCTTCTGACATGGCTGCCGTCATCTAATTAAGGATGGCAGGCTGGCTTTCCATGCTGCCAGCCCAATCAGAAAGCAGCTCTTGTGCTGATATCAGAAAGCAAGGGAGGTTGCCGCTGCCTAGGCTCCAAGGAGAACCAGAAGGCACCTCCGCTTTGGGGGCATCCTTAATTGCAGGGGAGGAAGAAAAATCAGACATACAGGCAAACCCTGGTGATGGGAGAGGCAACCTCCATGTAGCTGCTGGCCAACTCATGTGATGGGGGCCAGCCAAGCCACGATTGTTTCGGCCACTGGTAAAAAGATCCGGCGGTAGGACTGCATCAGGAAGCCCTTCCAACATGGCTTCCTGGCACTCTATTGTTCACACCGCTGTCCGTGTCCCATTTCTTAGCCTGCCACCTGAGGGGGCTGGTAAAATCTTGCCCGATGCATATTAAATTTGTGTGTTGGTGACTTTGCACAAATGTAAAATTGTAAAATCATGGTATTGCGTAGTGAGTATTTTAACATTGGTCCATCCTCACCAGACCCCATGTACCAATCAGTTTGTTGGAAAAAAGTTTCAACTAATTCTTTGCCACCTTGCTTCCCACATGCTCATCTTGCATTCTGGGTACTTGACCCACTCTGCCCAGTTATGCTCTGTTCCCCTAACCTCCCCACACAGACCTATTCAAGGTGCTTCAATCTGACTTCACACCTTACCTCCCAGAGCCACAATATTCTTGGTACTGCATGCAGCTGTCTACAGCTGAAAATACTCCCCACTCTGTTCCTCACTACTTTATTCAACAGCCTCTGGCCCAACTCCGTAATAATGCAGCTAGAAAAACCTCCTCTGCATGATACAGGGATAACAAACAGCACCGCAGGAGATTGTATAGTAACGATTAAAACCCTTTGAATGCGGCAACATCTTTTTAGCTGTCAAAGTAGATGGGTCTTTGGTTTTGTGAACTAATCCACAAGAATGATTTTCTTAAGATTGCTGCTATTGAGTTCAGTAGAATTCGTGAACTGCTTGGAATACAGACCAGTTTTTGATTTCATAAGGTTTTGTGCATAAATATTTTTAAAGAAAAATAATTCATGCTATTTTTGGTATGTCTTGGGCATGCCACTGTATTCTTGAAAGGGTTGATATTTGTTATCTATGTTTTAGTCAAGTCTGATTTTTTCAGACAACAGTGTGAAATCTGTGGTATCAATCAGCTGCAGGTGTGAAGAGAAAAAAACTTGCAACAACAAGGTGCAACTTGTGTGTTGGAGGGAGACGAATGGAGAAATAGCAAGTATGCTGTTCACCCAGCCTTTATATTGATTTAGCCTTCGTGACTCTTAAAGGAAAACTAAACTCAGAGAATTGGAAGAATTATTGGTGGTCAGCACTTTGCAGCTGCTGTGATTCATGTTACTGAAGTGCTAAAACTTTAATTTCTTTGTTACTTAAGCATAAAATGGGGGTACAACATAATACTAGAGTATCTATCATGTTCTAACTTTTGGCTGGGGCAGGTAACTGAAATTCTTACACGACCTGTCTTGAACTATTTTACCATGTACTCCAGAATATATTTAAGCATTGAATAACAATTTTTAACATCCACAGTTGTTTATCCTGGAAGATTTCAAAAGAATTCTGATTTATTTCTGAGCAGAAACTAGATTCCCCTGTAGGCAGTTTGACTCCAGTACAAGTGCAGTTCCCAGACTGTAAACAGAGAGACCCATTTGAAACAACCTTCTGTATCCAAGCAACAGATATCACACCAGGAAAGTGACATCAAAGGTGCTCTGGCATGCCATCTATGTGCCTTCAAGATACAGAATGCCTTTCTTTGGGAGTCATGCAAAGAAACCTGAGGTGGGCAATGCACATGTCAGCAGGACAAGGATTTGTGACCATAATTTCCCCACACAGTTAAGTATTTTTTTTGCCTATGTCATTGGGGGAGCCAACAAACTCAGGCTAGGCACTCAATCACCAAGGCAAAATGATGATGCCTTGAAGTTGTTCTCACACAACTCATACTGCTCAGTTCAATTTGTATTGACAGAACCTTGAGAGACAGTCACCTGCCAACGTTCTTAACCAAGAAATGTAATTTAGTATAAAAATTGGGGAGGATTAACTGAAACAGTGGAGTAAGACAATAATTTTAAAATGGACCAATAGCAATCCTTGAAGTGAGGGCAACAAAAAAACGTAACAGGGGAGGGAGCAGACATACATCCCATCACTTCGGCTGAATTCAAACTCAAGTCCAAGAGTGACAATGCAGTGCAATAATCCAACAACAACAAGTTTTATTTATGTAACACTTCTAAAGTGACAAAACGTCCTAAGCAAAGTTTGAGACCAAGCCACTTTGTGTGTTATTAGGCAGATGAACAAAAGCTTGGTCTAAGATGTGGGTTTTAAGGAGCATCTTCAAGGAGGAGAGTGAGGTAGAGAGATTTAGGGAGGGAATGCCAGAGCTTACGGCCTGGACAGATGCAAGCACAGCCAGCAATAGTGGAGCAATTAAAATCGAAGATGCTTGACAACCTGGAATTAGATATCTCGAAGTATTGTTGGACTGGAGGAGATTAGAGAAAGAGAGAGGGGTGACGCCATAGGGGAATTTAAATACAAGGATGAGAATTTTAAAATTTTGGCATTGCTTGACTAGGAGTTCAAAGCACTTGGTGCAAGCAAGGGTTCAAGCAACAGGGTTTTGATTGACCTCAAGCTGGACTGGTAATGCAGAGACCCAGGCTACTGCTCCGGGGACATGGGTTCAAATCCCACCATGGCCTCTGGTGGAATTTAAATTCAAGAAATAAATCTGGAATATAAAGCTAGTTTCAGTAATGGTGATCATGACAACTACATCGATTGTCATAAAAACCTGTCTGGTTCACGAATGTCCTTTAGTGAAGGAAATCTGCCATCCTTACCAAGTCTGGCCTACATGTGACTCCGGACCCACAACAATGTGGTTGACTCTTAACAGCTCTCTGAAATGGCCAAGCAAGTCACTCAGTTCAAAGGCTATTAGGGATGGGCAACAAATGCTGGCCCACATCCTATGAAAGAATGAAGAATGTAGGAGGCCAGCCAGGAATGCATTAGAATAATCAAATTTCGAGGTAAAAAAGACATGGACGAGGATTTAAGCAGATCGGCTGAGGCAGGAGCTGAGGTTTGCAATGGTGTGGACGTGGAAATAGGCAGCCTTGGTGTTGGCAGGGATTAGTGGTCGTAAACTCATATCAATAAAACTTGTTGTCGGATTATTGCACTGCATTTTCATTCTTGGACTTGAGTTTGAGTTCAACCAAAGTGATGGGATGCAAGTCTGCTCTCTCCCCTGTTACATTTTTTTGTGCCCTTGCTTCAAGGATTGATTTTGGCCCATTTTAAAATTGTCTTCCTCCACCGTTTCAGTTAATCCTCCCCAAATTTACATACTAAATGACATTTCTTGGTCAAGAATGTTGGCAGGTGACTTTCTCTCAAGCTTCAGTCTATACGAATCGAACTAAGCGGCTTGAGCTGTGTAAGAACAAATTCAGGGGATCATCATTTTTACAAACACTCTGGCTCAGTGTTAAATAATTGCCAGGGAAAGGGATGGAGTCAGTTGCTAGGAAACGGAGTTTGTAACGGTATGCTGAAGATGTTGGCTTCCATGTTTCCATTGTTTAATTGGAGATAAGTTTTGATCATGCGGCACAGGATGTTGGACGAACAGTCTGACAATTTAGCAATGGTGGAGTCAAAAGGGATGGTGGCGAGGTAGAATTAGGAGTCGTAGTGTGCATGTGAAAACTAATGCTGTGCATTTGGACAATGTTGCCTAGGGGCAGCACGTCAATAACAAATAGGGGAGTGGGTGCAATGATGGATCCTTGGGGAACACCAGAGCTAATTGTGAGGGAGCAGGAAGAGAAGCCATTGAAAGTGACTCTCTGATTATGGTTAGATAGATAATGGAACCAATTGAGAACAGTCACTCCCAGCTAGATGATGGTGGAGACGCAGTGTTGGAGGACTTTATCTGGTCCCCGGACTTAATTGAGTTTTAAACAGCTTACAAAGAATCTTCGAGCTTGCGCATTAACAGTGCAAGAAAATTTGGCAAAGCATCCATTGCTCTGCAAGCTGAAGAAGTCAAAGATTGTGGACCATGAGTTTTTTACATAGGATTCTGTAGGATAGACAGCACAGAAACAGGTCATTCGGCCCAACCAGTCCATGCCACTGTTTATACTCCGCTCGAGCCTCCTATGTGACTACCTATTCTCTGCCTCCTCAGGCTTGCTGGTTTCCCCTTAAGTACATCATTCGCTTCAACCACTCCCTGTGGTCGCGAGTTCCACATTCTTACCATTCTCTTGGTGAAGAGGTTTCTTTTGAATTCTCCATTAGATTTCTTGGTGACTATCTTATATATTGATGATTGCTAGTTATACTCTTCCCCACAGAGGAGAAATTCCCTCTCTATATCCGCTCTATCAAAACATTTAATAATTTTAAATACGTCTGTTAGATCACCCCTCAGCCTTCCTTTTTCAAGAGAAAAAAAGACAGCCTGCTCATCCTTTACTGACGGTATATTTTTGCTTTTCTGGCACCATCCTTGTATATCTCCTTTACACCCTCTCCAGTGCCTCCAAATCCTTTTTGTCATATGGTGACAGGAACTGCATACAGTGTTCAATGTGTGGTCTATTAAGGTTTAATACAGGTTTAGCATACCTTCCTGACTTGTCAGTTCTATCCCTTTTGCAGTAAAGCCTAGTGATTGGTTCCTTTTCAAGCCTGTGGCAAAACTTTGAGTTTGTAATGGTTGTATTTGAACTCTGAGATCTCATTTTTCTCTCTCCAACTTGGACTTGCACCTTACAAGTATTAAGTGGCCTCTTTAGTCTTACTAAAGCGAAGTACTACTTCACATTTATCACATTTAACATTTTGCGCATTTAAACTAAAACAAGTAAGTAAGCAGCATTTAGACATCTCCATAAGGTTGCCATTGGAAGAGATTGAAATAATATTTATAGAAACGAATGTGCTCTTGAACACATGTTTTGTATTTCTAATGAAGCTATGGAAAATAGTGTAAGAAATTATGTGGGGAATGTATAAGTGAAATGATGTCATTTAGATATATATTTGAAGCTTTGAGTAGCTGTCAGGAATTGGGTTATTTACAATTTAGAAGTCATGCTTAACATGCCTGTATTATGTATATTTTTGCCATCACTGCAGCGCAGGGATTGTAATGCCACTACAATACTACAGTGCAATTTTGCTTGTGTATGGATCATATGACTGCAAGACCATCTGCTCTTTTCTACCCATTCAAGACACCCACCAACACCATCATTTCTTAGCAGTCAACAGAAAAATCACCATCATCACTGTTGGTTGGTATCTGTCTCCCTCTCCAAACTTTTAAGCTAGTGGAAGAGAACTAAAAACCAGAGAAGTTAAGTTGAACAGGTACAGAACTTGAGTTTGAGCACACTTGGGACTGAATTTTCAAGGCCCCCTGAAGATGGGAATGGAGGCAGGTGGAGCCCGAAAAAATAAAGGCACTGGGCACGGCATATCAATTTGAAGGCGCCAACCCCGGCACTGGCATTAATAAGCAGTGCTGGGAGAGGGTGGGACAGGAATCCAGCCCTTCCTCCAATTCAGGCCAATGAGCACTGTTTACCTCTCCCTCTGGCCCCCTACCTGCTCATGATCTTTTCATTTGAGAACTGTCAGCATGACATCGGCCGTCTTGTTTTCTCTACTCCCCTCACCCATTCCAACCTGTCTCCCTCTGAACTTGCTACATTCTGGTCTCTCAAGTCCAACCCTGACTTTGTTATCAAACCTGCTGGCAAGTGCAGTGTTGTTGTCTGGCATACTGACCTCTAACTTGCGGAGGTTGAGCGCAAAATCTGAGACACTTCTTTCCTACCTTCCCCTGGACCATGGCCCAACCAGTGAACGTCAAGCTTTTGTTTCCAGGACAGTCACTGATCTTATCTCCCTTGGAGATCTTCCCTCCACGACTTTCAAACTCATAGTCCCTCAGCCCCATAAAGCCCGCTTCCCTCTCCTTCCCAAAATCCACAAACAGGGCTGTCCTGCTGAACCCATTGTTTCAGTCTGTTTCTGCCCCACTGAATTTATTTCTAACTACCTTGAGTCTATTTTTTCTCCCCTTGTCCAGTCTCTTCCCATCTACATTGCTGATTTTTCGGACGCCCTACATCATTTCAACAATTTTCAGTTTCCTGGCCCTAACAGCCTCCTCTTCACTTCAGACGTCCCATCCTTCTACACTTCTAACCCCCACCAAGATTTCTGCTTCTAGCTTGGACTGAGCCCCAAACAGTCCCCATCCACCACCACCCTGCTCCGCCAGGCTGAACTTGTTCTCTCATTGAACAATTTCTCTGTTAACTTGTCTCACTTCTTCCAAATGAAAGGGGTGACTGTGGATTCCCGCACTGGCCATTTTTTTGTGGGGTATGTGGAACATTCTTTGTTCCAGTTCTACTCAGGCCCCCTCCCACAACTCTTTTCTCGGCACATCGATGACTGTATCCGTGTCTCTTCCTGCTCTCGTCCAGGACTGGAAAAATTAACCAGTTTTGCTTCCAATTTCCACCCACCTTCAGGTGGTCCATCTCCGACACTTCCCTTCCGTTTCTTGACTTCTCTGTCTCCATTTCTGGGCATAAACTGCCTACTGATATTCATTATAAGCCCACTGACTCCCATAGCTACCTCGACTACACCTCCGACACCCTGTTTCCTGTAAGGGCCCCATTCCATTCTTCTAGTTTCTCCATCTCATATCTGTTCTGATGATGCTACCTTCACTTCCAACATGCCCTTTTTTCCTCAACCAAGGATTCCACCCCCCTCAACCATATCCGACCCAGTTCCCGTACTTCTGCCCTCACCCCTTCCCACCGCTTCCAGAATCATGTTAAAGTTCCGAGTGTCCCTGGCCCACTCTTCTATCACCCCCACCACCTGACCCCCTTGTCAGGAAGAGATATTAATGTATATAACGTTATTGAAATTTTCTTTTTTAAATAAAGGTTTATTCTGTGTATATGTGTTAATTGGATTAAAGCCAGCTAGTCTGCGTGCTTTGATGCGTAGGAAGATGTAGGTTTGAAATGGTAATTGGATAAACATGGGGGAAATTTGCATTTTTAAATAGAGCATTCAAAAACTGGGGGTGAAATCTTGCACCTAGCTAGGAGACACCAAGCAATATGTTTGTACTACTAATAAAATCGATACTATGAAAGGGGTTTTGTTGTTAGAAGTGGTGGAGTTCAAAGGGCCTGTTGATGCAATGAGAATTGACATTCAAGGGGAATGCTAGGTATGTACAGAAAAGAGTTTTGTGTGTGGCTCAGAGACATGTGAGATCTGGTGATACGATGAGAATTTGCATTCAAAGGGAAGGCTAGATATAACCTGAAAATACTTCGTGTATGCAGGTCAGAGGCATGTAAGATCTAAGCCTGTATGCCTACAGCAGTCTGCAAAGGAACAAAATTGAAAGGAACCTCATTTTGAATTCGTAAGGTGAAAAATGCTTTGCCTGGTGTCTGGTTAGGTCTATTGGTTACTGTTGTCTTAGGAGAGTTTAATTTGGGAATTTGTTAGAAGTTATGTTAGTACTAATTTGTAGCCATGTGTATGTGTATAATTTGTTATAAATTAATAAATGTTTCAATTAATTTGATATAAAAACCTCTCGAGATTTGGTGGTCTCATTCCTGAATTTAGAGCTGCAACTCAAAACATACCAATTGAAAATATAGGTTATGACAGTTGTTTAAAGTTTCCCTCTGGGATTTTAAATAACTCGGCCTTTACCAAACTACTGTGCCATAACACCCTTACACCCTTTCCTCAGCACCTTCCCATGCAGTTGCAGGGGATGCAACCCCTGCCTCTTTACCTCCTCCCTCCTCACTGACCAAAACCCAAAACACACCTTATAGGTGAAACAGTTATTTACTCGTACTTCTTTCAACTTAGTCTATTGTATTCGCTACTCACAATGTGGCCGCCTTTATACTGGGCAGACTAAACACAGACTGGGTGACTGCTTTGCAGAATACCTCTATTCAGTCTGCAGGCATGACCCTTCCTTCCTGTTGTTTGCTATTTCAACTCACCACATTGTTCTCATGTTCACATTTCTTGGCCTGCTGAAATGTTCCATTGAAGCCCAATGCAAGCTTCAGGAACAGCACCTCATCTCCCGATTAAGCATTTGACAGCCTTCTGGATACAACATTGAGTTCAACAGTTTCAAACCATGAACTTTGTCCTCCATTTTGTATTTTTATCCCCTTGTGCCAGTCTGTATCTTGTTCTCATGTTTTACTTTTAAACGGCATGACCTATCATACAGTGCTGACCCTTATTCCGTATTAACACCTTGGGCAAAATTTTTAGGTTGGCGCACGAGCGCGTGCCTGACCTGATCGGATGTGAAATCATGCTGCATGACATCATGCGAGTGTCCTGACGTCATCCTGCGCTCGCGCGATATTTTGGTTGGCAGGCACGTACATAAGTCGGGAAAGCGCACCCACCGACAATTAAGACACTGCACTTATGTCAGCGCCTGCCCTCCTCCCACCCCACCCTGGCAGCGCTGAGCATTTCAGTGTGCGCTTCACACTAGCTGGCCGTTAATTGGCCAGCCAGCGTGAAATCGCGGTTGGGGGCTGATCGCGGGTGGCGGTCCTTTTCCTGGGCCTGCCGATCATGCCCGCATGCTAACCTAAAAATCCTGCCCCTAGTCTGGACCGATGTTTTGTTCCATTACTACTACCATTCTATAGTAATCTGGTATGTAATATAGCTTTAAGACAAGTGCTGTCATTTAAGATCACATGATCTTAATACCCAATAGCTGAGTAGTGCAGGCTACCTCTGGGAGAGTCTTGAGTTAGACACTGAAGAGTGAAGACAGAGTTTTGAGTTGTGAGCATACAAATGTAGCTGCTGAGTTTAGTTTCTAAATAAACTGCACGTGTTTATTTTAACAGCGATCTTCTGATGTTCTCTGTCTCTGTACTGACTCCGTTACCCTGAAACAAGCATGCAACCCGGATCCTTTAGCCCCAATAAACCAAAGGACGCTACATCCAACACACTGGCGATGAGAGTAATTTATTTATTTATTTTATTCGTTCAGAGGGCATTTAAGAGTCAATCCCCTAAAGGACATTAGTGAACCAGATGGGTTTTTACAACAATCGGCAATGGTTTTCGTGGTCACCATCAGACTTTTAATTCCAGATTTTTATTGAAATGAAATTTCACCATCTGCCGCGGTGGGATTCGAACCTGAGTCCCCAGAGGATTACCCTAGGCCTCTGGATTACTAGTCCAACAACAGTACCACTATGCCAACGCCTCCTTCTGATAAAAGCATGAAAAGCCACAAGAAAAAAAACGAGGTAAAAAGTGAGGAAGAACAAAGGAAATCAGAAGAACCAAAATTGGGTCGTACCTCGCATGGTATTGTAAGTAAAAGAAAATTTCCCCCTTGATCATCGAAGTGATCCCCTCAGAGCATGCCACAAATTGGAAGAGTGGAGCCTTTCGACCCAACCTCAGGCGACTGGTCTCACTATGTTGAACGCCTCATACTCTTCTTCCAGGTGAATAATATTGCGGGGGAGGAGAAGAGGCACGGGATCCTTCTGTACATGTGTGGGAGTAAGACATACAGAATAATTCAAAATCTGTTGGTGCCCAGTGCCGCAGCTGGAAAAGTTTTGATTGACTTGGTGAACCTCGTAAAGAATCATTACCAGCCCAAGCCGTCGGTGATGATGCAATGGTTTAAATTTAACTCAAGAATTAGAGCTGCAGGGAAGACACTTGCTTGTTATGTGGCAAGTCTAAAGCAATTAACTGAATATTGCGAGTTCAGTAAGTCTATCAATGATATGCTTAGAGATCGTTTGGTGTGCGGTATAAACGAAAATGCAATTCAGAAAAGATTACTGGCTGAAACAAACTTAGATTTTCAGAGGGTATTGAAAATCAATCTGGCAATGGAAGGTGCAGTGCGAGACTTAGACACCATGTGAGGAGTGCAGAATGGCGCCGTGCTCCATGTTGGGTGGGAAGCGCGAAAGTGCAGAAATTTACTCAGAAGCAGGAAGCAGCCACCGCTAGCAGACAAATTAAAACGGATAACTTAGCAGCTAAAACATGGCATAATAGTAACAGAGGTAGAAGCAGACAAGCTTTTAATGAACCACAGTTTATAAAGATTGAATGTTTCTTCTGCCATCGATATCGACACCTCATGAGACATTGTAAAAAAAGAAGATATTAAAGATAAAGATTGCAGACAAAAGCAAAAACCCAATGAGATAAACCGTGTTGAAAGGCCTGAAGTAATAGACCCTGATATCTATTTGTTATATAATTTAAAGGTAGGAAGAACAGAGCCTAGCTACGTAACCATGAGAGTGAATGAGAAGCCTGTCAGAATAGAGGCGGATACTGGTGCAGCCACTACGGTGATCGGTGCACGTACTTTTAAATAATTTAAATAATTAAATAACGTAAGATGAATTAGAAGAAGCTGATGACAAATTAAGAACTTAGACGGGAGAAGACATACAAGCCAACGATGTATGTAAAGTCACAGTACATTATGGCTTTCAAACAGTGAGATTACCTTGATGATAGTAGCAGGCAGAAGACCAAGCATACTAGGACGAAATTGGCTGAGGGAAATCAACCTTTATTTGTCATAGAGATTCCAATAGAAAAGTGAAAACCTGCCTAAAGACCCTTACGCACTACCAGTTTCTCTCCTAAGTATGTACATCTGGAAAAGTATGAAGAAAAACGGGAAGAGTTCTGCACTTCTCTAAGTCAAATGAAGGATGAGTTGGCAGAGAAGACATGACAATGCTTAATTTTCCAGGAGGCAATACACCAATGCAAAAAAGAGATGTAAGAGCTGTAAAATCAGCTACGTGAAACCAAAGAGGCTTTGGAGGCATAAGTCGCAGAAATTTATAAGAAGCAGACAGATGATAAAATTCTGGAAAACTCAACCACTGAGTTCACTCAAGTCATGCTTATACCTGAGATTAGTCTGGCCAATATGGGAGTCGAAAATAAAGTCAGTTTCAGAAAAAAGAACATCCATCGAAAGAAGACACAGAAACAAATAGTACCGTTGATCCTGGCGCATACGAGTATACTTCTATTCATAGACCCGGAAATCAAATTGCACTCAGCTGTTTACCCATGCAAGTAAAAGATGAGGATGTTCCAAATACTCAGGAATTCATTTAGGTATTGAATTTCCTGGACTCATCTCCAATATGTGCAAGACAAATCAAAGTTTGGACAAACTGAGACCCAGTCTTATCCAAAGTGAGAGATCAAGTTCTTCATGGTTGGCCACAAAAACAAGAATTTAATGAAATTAAACCGTATTTCCAGAGAAGAGATGAGATAACCAGCCAAGAAGGCATTTTATTGTGGGGAACTCAAGTGATTGTTCCTCCAAAAGAACGAAAGTCATTGTTACCTGAACTTCACAGTGCACATCCCAGAATTTCCAAAATGAAGGCAATCGCACGTAGCTATATGTGGGAATGGATGGAGAAATAGAAAATTTAGTGAGAAGCTGTATGCAATGTCAAAAAGTACAAAAATTACCTGCAACAGCCCCGTTACACTCCTGGGAGTGGCCAGGAAGACCATGGGTACGAGTACACATCGAGTATGTGGGATCTTTTATGGGAACAATGTTTCTACTTATCATAGATGTGCATTCAAAATGGATATACATATACGAAGTGAGGTCACCCACATCTTCAGTGACAATAGACAAGGTATGACAAAGCTTTGCAATTAATGGATTACCTGAAGTGCTGGATCAAATAGTCGAACAGTGTTCACAAGTGCTGAATTTAACCGATTTGCAAGCCTTAACGGTATTGTTCATGTGAAAACATATCCATACCACCCTTCTTCAAATGGACTCACCGAGAGACGTTCAATCTGGTATGAAGAAATTGTCTGGAGATTCAATAGTGACTTAATTAGCACGATTTCTTTTCCATTATAGAACCACCCCTCGTTTGACAACAGGTGTCACGTCTGTGGAATTGTTGATGAAGCGCCATCCCTGATCGAGACTCAGCCTAATCATATCAAACTTGGGGGCGGGGAAGGTAGAAAGAAGGCAGCAAAGTCAGAAAATGGGACATGATTGTCACAGTCAGGACAGAACATTTAATGTAGGAGAGAAAGCATTTGTGAAAAATTTTAGCGAAGGACCAGCATGGTTGTGAGATAAGTGCAGTAACCGGATCTCTTTCCTACCATGTGAAAGTCAAGGATCGAGTAATTTGGAGACATGTGGATCACATAAGAAGACGAAAAACTAAATATCCAGAGATGATTCCACAAGCGTTCAAGACTGGATCAGCATCTCTTGTTGAAAGAACTCAACCGAGCAGTAATGTGTTTGAAGGGCCGACTGTATCTGAAAGAGTCGAAGAAACAGATTTACAGGTACCTACTGAAGAACCAGAAGCTCAGGCGATTTCAGTACAGGGGGTTCCAAATCAAACTTGAGAAGCTGTAGAGCTGAGACATTCTACACGCATATGGAAACCCCCAGAGAGCCTGACATTGTAAATAATTCATCTGTGTCGATAACTTGATATATTGAAAAAATTGTAAAGTCTATTTTTCAGTAAAGGGGGAGGGATGTAGTAATCTGTAATATACCTTTATACCTAGTAATATACCTAGTAATATGTAATATGCCTTTAAGACAAGTGTTATAATGTAAGATCACAAGATCTTAATACCCAATAGCTGAGATGCAAGGGTGACCTCTGTGGGAGAGTCTTAAGTTAGACACTGAAGAGTGAAGACAAGAGTTTTGATCTGTGAGCACACAAATGTAGCTGCTGAGTTTAGTTTGTAAATAAGCAGCATGTGTTTATTCTAACAATCTCCTGATGTTCTCTGTCTCTGTACCAACTCAGTCACCCTGAAACAAGCGTGCAACCTGAATCTTTTAGTCCCAACAAACCAAATGGCACTAGATCTAACACATTCCCATTCTCTTTTCCTTTAGTTGCATGACATCTTTGTAATTTAATTTCCTCCGCCCTCTGCCCTATCCCTGACCTCCCTTTTTGCTCCACCTGACCTTCCCCCTTTTTAAACAGCATAAAACTCATCACACTTCTGCCTCTCTTCAGTTCTGAAGAAGTCATGTTGGACTAGAAACATGAACTCTGTTTCTCTCTCCAGAGATGCTGCCAGAGTTGAGTTTTTCCAGCACTTTTTGTTTTTATTAACACCGTTTCAAAGCATGTTCAGAACTTTTAAGGAGCTGAAGTTCTGATTTTTAAAGAGGCACACAGGTAAAACCTGTCCGCTGAAACAGAGCAGCTGGATCAGGGGCAAACAGAATGGCTTCCCCAGGCCATCACCCAGGCCCTATAAAAGGGCCAAGGGGACAAAGGGGGACTCAGCTCTTAGTTAGGGGATCCAGGTGACAGGACAAGTGGGCACTCCATGCCCAGCCTTTGAACAGAGTCGGACAAATAGGGGGAAAGGCTGCCAAGGACAATTAGGTGGCCATCTGCCCAGAAGAAAGGGTCTCCTGGAAATGGGGGCAGGCCAGATTTAGGGCCCATTGGTGACTAGGGACAATACCCTCCACATCAAGGGCAGAACCCCAGGCATCAGTAAGGCACGGGAGAG
Source organism: Cetorhinus maximus (assembly GCF_964194155.1). Taxonomy (NCBI): domain Eukaryota; kingdom Metazoa; phylum Chordata; class Chondrichthyes; order Lamniformes; family Cetorhinidae; genus Cetorhinus; species Cetorhinus maximus. The sequence continues at coordinate 6,555,332 of NC_135898.1, read as the reverse complement.
AAAAGAAGGGCAGGAAGGCAACCAAGGCCAACTCTCAACATTGACTACTACTGAAGATGAAGCTACCTGGCGATGACCAAGACCCAGTGCCACAGGATATTTGGACTCTCCAGGCAGGTGGTCACAGACGTCTATGCCTTCATCACCCAAGACCTTGCAGCACTATTCGCCATGCCCGCCAAGGGCCTGTCAAAGTAACTGTGATCTTGAAGTTATTCATCTCTGGCTCTTTGCAAGAAACAGCTGCAGGCCTTGGTGTTATCTCAAAAATGGCTAAATACCATTGCATCTTGCTGGTGACTGATGCCCTCTTTGCCAGAAACAGGCAGTACATTCACTTCAAAATAGACACAGCCTCGTAGGGACAGAGGGTTTCACCTCCATCGCTGGATTCCCCCAAGTGCACTGCATTATCAGTGGTGCCCATTTGGCCATCAAGACACCCAGCAACTAGCCAGTGAGATCCAAAGGGCTTCCACTCCAACAATGTCCAACTGGTCTGCAACCAAAACAAGGGCCTTCTCCATCTTTGCGCTCACTCTTCTGGCAGCTACTATGACTCCTTCAACCTCAGTCAGCCCTTGTTGCTTCAGATCTTCACATCAACCCCAAAGTGCATGGATTGATCCCAGGGGACAATAGATATTCCTGGAAGAGATGGGCACTGACCACTCTGCGGAACTCCAGGCAGAGGTAAGAGGAGATGCAACCAATGCCACCTGCTCGCGAGGACAAGATGCGAAGATGCGAATCCAGTATCTGAACTGGTCTGGTGGTGCCTCCAATACCCTCCTGCCAGGTGCAGTCTTCACAAATGGTCCTCCAAGGTTGTGTAGACCTGAGGGCATTGAAGTCCTGGAAGGAAACAGCTCATTGGTGGAGGAGTAGCAGTAAAGGTGAGAGAGGAGGAAGAGATGCAGTAAGATGAAACTGATCAGAGAGGAGGCCTCTTCCTGCCACCCTTGGGGAAGAGGACCTTCGTCCCCTCCCTCATGGCCTCATGGCATTAGATCCAGATCAAAATTACTGAAATGAGGGGTTGCCTTTCCCTAGGTGCCAGGCCTCTAGCTTGCCTGTGACATCACGCTTCCTTCTGGAAGGCTTTCTCAGAATCCAAGGGTTTCTTCCTTGGGGCAACCACCAGCCTCAGTGATAGCTGCCATGTAACTTTAAATGAGACCCATACTTAATCTGATCTTGATCACTTTCCTTCCCATCCCCACTTGCTCTAAGTGGACACGAAATCCTCTCCATATCAATCAAGGGATCCTCCTGTGAATGTCTGAACTTGAATTAACTTCCCACTGGAAACGGGTTTCTAACTCAAAAACAGACCCGGCTCCTGTTTCTTGCTCCATGCAAAAATACAGCCCTTAAGAGTGCTATACACAGCCTTGGTGTCCTATTATACAAAGGACATGGAGGCATTGGAGAGAGTGCAACAAGAATCATACCAGAACTGAAAGATTCTAACTATCAAGAAGGATTTTATCCTGGGGCTGTGCTTTTTATAAAAGAGAAGGCTGAGGAATGAAGTAATAGAAGTCTTCAAAATTCTGAAGGGGTATGAGGGGTATACCAGGGTAGACGAAGAGAAGGTGTTTCGGTGTAGTCAGTGTTTGCGGGTTGGTGAAGGGTGAGAGGAAGGAGGTCCAAAACCTGGGATCTTAAATATATGGTGGTAGGAAGAGATAATTAAGTATATGAGGGAGAAAAAAGTAGGGTTATATGCTGATAAGGTTACATGGGTTACTTGAGCCCATTCCCATGTTTTCTCACCTAGATTTTTTCACCACCTCCCCAAGAGCAACTGGGGATAGGCAATAAATGCTGGCCCAGCCAGTGAAGCCCACATCCTGTGAATGAAAAAAAAAAGATCTATCATTGTAACCATCTATTCCGTTCCCTCACAAATTGTTCGGTTGGGTTGTGAGATGAAGTAGGGTGAGAAGAGGGTAAATACAGGTAGATGAGCCAGGGCAAATGGCTTATTTCTGTGCTGTAAATTGCATGTCAACTTTTTTCAAGCTCTGCCATCTGAAACTTGATTGTGGTATATGTGGAAAATGTTGCCATTTGTTCCCTATTTATGCCACCATACATGCCAGTCTCTTCAACCTGCGATAACTGCTGGCACATAGCAAAAATACAGAAGAACTATTGGGGAGCTTCTGTTTGTTGACGTTTGTGCCCTTGTGGCACACACGGAGAAGACAATACAGCTATTTTTCTGAGGCGGAATGTGCCTTTAGCATTACTATTAGCCTAAAGAAACTAAGTGTTGTTCCAACTATGGCCCAGAGGAAAGTACAATTCACCACAAAGCATCATTGGCAGCAGCAATCTCAACTTAGTAGAAAGTAGTAGAAGTAGTAGTAGTAGAACCTATCTAGGCAGCATTATCTCAACTAGCCTTCCCATGATCTTTGCCTGTGAAGAATGTCCCATCATCACAGCACCACACAACTGCTCATCCACTGCATCACAGAGCACTTTATCCTGTTGTGGCAGTGCTATCATCTCATGATTCAACAAAATGGCCCGGAATTGGCTCTCACAGAAAATGGATAACTCTCAATGGCCAGCCTGAGGGTAAAGGTTATTCTTTGGGAGTGAGGTGTCTTGGATTCTTCAAACTTTTGCAAATTTATAACAGGGTTGTGCTGACTGTTCTATCGCCAGTAAAACCAAGAGGCTGAAAAGCAGGAGTATTTAGGAAAGCAGAATAAGATCCAATGTTATGAGCTCTGATTCAGTGAAGCTGCAGCGAAGTCAATTCCCAAGTTTCATGCGTGTAGAGTAAACATTACTATATTATAAGTGATACAGATGTTCTTGTTTTTACTATCATGAATAATTACAGGCCATATAGCAATGATTAATACGGAACAATCTGTTTAAAATACTTAATACACAGATGTTAATTTGAACAGCTTTTAATGCTTGTTCGGCTGCAAATTTGTGTTATACACCTAAATATACAATTTATAAAAAGATTTCTAATTAATTGCTGTACATAAAAAGAGAAATCATCAACCACATGCTTAAATCCCAAAAGGAAGGTGAGTGCATGTGGAACTGTGGGCACTTTGGAAGGTTTGCACATTTAAAAGTGAAACACAACCATGGACTTAAAATCACAACAGAAATGGGGAGAAAGCTGTTTAAGGAGTTCATAAATGACACTTTAATGCCACCTCTTGCATGGTAAGCTTTTATTACATACAATATACAGCACAAAAACAAACCATTTGGTCCAATTAAACACTGCCCATGGTTGTGTTACAAACGAGCCTTCTCCCACCCTTCCCCACTTCACCCTGTCAATATGTCCTTCTATTCCTTTCTCCCTCATGTACTTATCTAGCTTTTCCTTAAATACATCGTCTTAACCACCCCATATGATCGTGAGCTTCACATTCTGACCACTTTCTGCATAAAGACATTTCTCCTGAATTCCCTATTGGATTTATTAGTGACTATCTTAAATTTATAAAGAGCATTTGGACTGATTGGCCTACTTCTGTGCTGTAAACTTTTCGTAACAAGGTAATAGAAACTGTACAACAATTAAGAATTAAGTCTTACCAGTTGTCAGAAGTGGCACCTTTTGCAAGATTTGATTGTATGTTTTTATATATTTGTCTGCATTGATCATAGCATGTGATATATAAATAGATACAGTTATAGCAAATTTATAAACAAAATCATCACTCCTCAGCAGCATTATTTTAGTTATTTTACACAGACTAATATTTTAGGAACAATAGAAAAATATAGGTGTAACAAACTGAGATTATGTCAGTGTAGTCACAAACAAGCAAATACAATATTATGAAGTTTTCCTTTTGGCAATGAACTGCAGAATGGTTTTCTCTTTCAAAGGCACACAAAGTAACCTGGATAAAGTAACTTTTCCCAGAATCTTGAACTGATTCTCCCATCTTCATTTATTTTGAAATAGTTTCCGTAATTTATGGGCACTGAGAGGCTTTCTATTTTTTTGGGTGAGCCTGAGCCTGAACAAGTTTGTGAATCAGTGAATCAAGATCATCTGATCTTGTTTTTTTTCTTTTCTTTGGGTTACCAGGTTGTTGAGTATTGTACATTGAATTTTTCTGATCAAAATCTTTTCTCTGTGCCTAATGTCTTTAACAATGACAATGAATAAGATGATAATACTGAATATTAAAGAGGAGGATTAGAATAAAGAACAGTGTTGATGAGTCATCTTTTTACATAACACTTTATTATAAAGCTCATTGTTGAATACAGCAGGCATATTGCATAAAGAAACAACAGTGGACAGGTAGTGCCGTCATATAACTGAAATCACAACTAGTTTTATGACAAATATATTCTTCAAGTCTTGCATTTTATTCAGCAGGTTGCATTCAATGACTGTTAATGAACATCAGGCTCTGTTTGCACCAATTATGCAATTAAAAAGGAGTGCCAGCAGCAGAAATAGTGCACAGATATAGGGATGAACTATTTATTCATCTATTATGATGAAAAAATGGAGCTGAACTGGATTTTGGTCTGATGTGTTTGGTTCTTAAATTGATCAGCTCAACTCAATTCTGGCTGACAATGACACTCCTTTCCAATCAAGGTGAGTCACATTTAGTTAGGTTTAATTTGATAAGCATACTAAAAATAGTGGAACCATAATCTCAGCCTGGCCTGAAGGCCAATCATGATCGTCCCAACCCTTGGAAGCCATGTCAGAGTCTGGGAATGCAGCTTGAAACATGGTTTTCCAGGGCCCCACAGCTGTCAGGCTGTTTTTATCTTTTGCTGTTAAGTTATGACATTGATGGTGGAGAGGTGGAAAAAATAGTAAATAGTTAAATGAAACCTCATTGTTTGAGATACTGAGGTAAGAGAGACTGCCAGGAATGCTCATTCCTTTGATTTTGGGAGAGTTCTCTTCCATTCGCATTTTCTCATGTTATGACCTGTTACATTTATTCAGTCGATCTATTTGGAAGGTTCACTAGCAGCTTTGGAACTCAGGTGCAAGTAAGACCTTGACATTGAAAGCACTTGACGTGTAATGGAAAGGAAGTAAGTGACTCGTTCAGAATACTCCAAGGTGACATTTGAACAGGACAGTTTATGAAGTACCTGTCAGTACTTAACAGCCTTTCTCTGATTACAGGGCTTATATTTGCATGCTTAATTGGGTGATCAACTGAGACAATCTGAACTCAGGAAACTGGATCAACAATTGTCAGCAGGTCCTTAAGGTCCTCATAAATTTTGACAAAGCTCATTTGAGCTTTCACAATATATCCTTTTCAGGAATCCCCTTATAAACTTGCTGTCATGCATCTGCTTGAAGATCAATATGCCGAATGTGCACTCCTCTCATGTTGCACAGTTCCAAATGTACACTATCTACAGGTCCAGAACAGGCCCCCATCGTAACATTTGGTGTACAATATGCAAGTATTATAGTTCCACTGCTTGAGACATTTCCCAAGATTAAGAGATCAGAACTAAGAAATTAGTGGTGTCTCCTATTTGGCTGCCTTAAGGAATTAATATCTGAACTGAACTTCAGGATGGTTGATTTGAAAATGGAAATATCAGGCTGGTGCAGTCGAGGTGGTCTTGATTTGGGCCTGTGATATAGACAAAATTGAGATAGCTGTATGGGCTGCATTTTGCAGTCAACAGCAATGTACCAGTGTGTGCTGCTGACATAAAAAAAAACTGCCGACAAAGATCTCATGATCTCTGGTGTTTTCTAATGGCAGTTTAAAGTCCAAGGGGATCGCCAGGCTTCGACCAGCAGTGATGTCAACAAAGGGGGAAGCAATCAATCACATTCAAGTAATCACACAAACAATAAACCAGAAAGCTGGGAGCATTGATTGTCCTTCACGTTTCAATTTTCTGAAAGCAAAATTAATGGATAGAACTTAAGATACCATAAACAAGCTTTAAAAAATGGTTATTTTAAAAACGCATATTTTTTGAATGATTGCAGAGAAATTTGACCGTCACAAATATAAAATCAGCTTTTCAGTGCCAGTCAGAGTGTTTAGCAGTAATTAAGAACATAGTATGCCATTGAGAATCCATTTACCTCTCATTCAACAAGGCGTAACATTTTCAAGAGTTTTTACAGAGAGGCGAGGAGCCTAAGAATGCGAAGAAGTTTTGTTGATTCACTGATTGCTTATTGATTGTAGTCTAGAGGTCCCTCACAGCGCACCCCCTGGCGGAGCACAGAATCAGTGACAGCAACTTCTATACTCCTGCATTATTGTGGCATGTATGTGCTCCTGAAGTTTCTGTCAGTTTCAGCGGGATCATGGCAAAGAATGTTGATAGTTTTGCCGTCATTACCACTGCAAAATCCAGGCCTATGTCTCTCTGTGCTTTTCATGGCCTAGGAGTGTATGCTGCAGACATTGTGACAATAATGGAAGAGTATTCCATTTCTGAGCACTGACATCCCTGACCTTGATGAGCACAAGAATTTGAGGAAAAACTTGAAACTACAAAAAACACCTTTCTCTGAATTCAGCTTTTGTATTGTTGACAGCGGTGGACTTTGGGGTTGATTAAGATTTTAACTTTGCAAACACTTCCATAAGTGTTTCATTTGCACTCGTTTGAAATATTTCTAGCTATATTTGAGCATATCATTTTCATAGCTGTTAATACATCTCCCTCCCCTCTCAACATTTATTTACTATCAGCTGTACAATCCTGGAGCTGATCTGTTCATGTGAAATTCCATATGTGCATCAGTCACTTCACATAAATTAGCAGTGAAATATCAGTACACTGGAATACTGATTAACACATGGATGACTTAGATAAAAATGTTGTTTCCTTCATGGTTTTCCTTAGACTAGTACACAGAAGAACACAAGAATTAAGAACAGGATTAGGCCATTCGGTCCCTCAAGCCTGCTCTGCTATTCGATAAGCTCATGGCTGATCTAATTGTGGCCTCAACACAACTTTCCTGTCTGCTACCCAGAATCCTAGACTTCCTTGCTGATCAAAAACCTATAACTCAGCCAAGAATATATTCCATGACCCAGTCTCCTCTGCTCTCTGGGGAAGAGAATTCCACAGACTAATAACTCTCTGAGAGAAAAAAATTGCCCCTCATCTCAGTCTTAAATGGGATACTCGTAATTTTTAAACAGTGTCCCTTGGTTCTAGACTCCCTCACAAGGGGAAGCATCCTCTCAGCATCCACCCTGTAAAGTCCCCTCAGGATCTTATGTGTTTCATTCTTCTAAACTTCAATGGGTATAGGCCCAACCTGCTCAATCTTTCATCATAAAATAATGCTTTCACCTCAGGAATCAGTTGAGTGAAGCTTCTCTGAACTGCTTCTAATGCAGTTATATCCTTTCTTAAGTAAGGAGATCAAAACTATACACAGTACCCCAGATGTGGTCTCACCAATACCCTGTTACAACTGCATCAAAACTGTCCTATTTTTATGCTTGATTCCCCTTACAATATAAGATCAACATTCCATTTGCTTTCCTAATCACTTGCTGTACCTGTGTACTAACTTTTTGTGATTTATGTACGAGGGCACCCAGATCCTTCTGCACTGTAGTGTTCTGTAATTTCTTTCCATTCAAATAATATAGTGCCTTTCCATTCTACTTGCCAAAGTGGAAAAGTTCACATTTTCCCGCATTACGCTCCATCTGCCAAACTTTTGCTCACTCACTTAAACTGTCTAAATCCCTTTGTAGACTCCTTAGGTGGAATTTTACGGCCCCTCCTGCCGGTGGGATTTTCCAGCCTGGCCGAAGTCAGTGGGCTTGTGAACGGCTCTCTGCATTTTGCAGCTCTGCCCCCGCTGTGACAGGGCTGTAGAATTCTGCCCTGTCTGTCCTCTTGGCAACTTAGTTTCCTCCATATCTTTGTGTCATCAGCAAATTTAGCTGCAATACATTTGGTCCCTTCATCCAAGTCATTGGTGTAGGTTGTAAACAGTTGAAGCCCCAACACTGATCACTGTGGCACTCCACTCGTAACAGCTTGCCAGCCCGGAAAAGACCCATGTATCCCTACTCTTTGCTTCCTGTTAGGTAGCCAATCCTCTATCCATGCTAATATGTTGCCCCCTACACCATGAGCTCTTATTTTATGTAGTAACCTTTGATGTGGCGCCTTGTTGAATGTCTTTTGGAAATCTAAGTATAGCACAGCTACAGGTTCCCCTTTATCCATGTTGCTTGTGACTTCTTTAAAGAACTCAAATAAATTAATCAACACGATTTTCTTTTGACAAAACCATGTTGACTCTCCTTGGTGGATTCCAGCGTTTTCCCTGTGACAGATATTAGGCTAACTGGCCTCTAGCCTCCTGCTTTCTATCTCCTTCCTTGGATCGAGAGGTGTTACATTAGCAATTTTTCAATCTGCTGGGACCTTTGCAGAATCTAGGAAGTTTTGGAAGATCACAACCAATGTATCGACCATCTCTTCAGCCACTTCTTTAAGATCTTAGGATGAAAGCAATCAGGTCCAGGAGATTTGTTAGCCTTTAGTTCTACTAGTTTTCGTAGCACCTTTTTCCCTAGTGATTGTGATTGTTTTAAGTTCCTCCCTCAATTTTACCTCTTGATTTTCAAGTGTTCCTGGGATGTCTTTTGTTCGCCACTGAAGATAGATGCTTAAACCATTTCCTTGTTTGCTATTATTAATTCCCCAGTCTCACTCGCTGAGGGACCAATGCTCACTGTGGTTACTCTTTTTCTTTCTAAAGAAACTCTTGTCGAAACTCTTAGCTTGTTTTTATATTTTTAACTGGCTTCCTCTCATACTCTCATGTCTCCTTCCTCATTTTTTTTATCATGCTTTGCCAATTTCCAAAATCTGTCTGATCTTCTGACCTACCACGAATCTTCGCAGTATTGTACACTTTTTCTTTGATATCATCCTTTACTTCCTTAGTTAACCATGGATGGTGTATCCTTCTCACAGAATTTTTCTTTCTCAATGGAATATATCTTTGCTGAGAGTTATGGAATGCCTCCTTAAATGTCTGCCATTGTTTCTCTACTGCCTTACTCCATGCCATTATCCTAAAGATCTGGAATGAAGAGGAAGTCACAAATGATTTCAAGGGCCCTGTGAGTGTGACAGTCTTCAAGAAAGGAGGCAAATCCAACTGTGGAAATTACAGAGGCATCTCCCTGCTTTCTATTGCAGGATAGATCAGTACAAGAACTCTTCTGAATGGACTTGTTACACTTGGTGAAGTGCTACTTCCTGAATCTCAATGTGGATTAAGCCATCAAGGGCAATTAGGGATCGGCAATAAATGCTGGCCTAACCAGCGATGCCCACATCCCATGAATGAATAGAAAAAAATCATCGTGAGAAATGACCTTCTTCAGATCAAGATGTAGAATCAGTTTGAGTCGAAGTAGGAAAGAGTAACGGTGAGAAGTCACTTGCAGGAGTAGGTTATAGGCACCCTGAAAGTAACTACACTGTAAGACAAAGTATGTAAGATGAAATAATGGGCACTTGTAATAAGGATACTCCAATCATCATGAGTGATTTTAATCTTCATATAGATTGTATGAATCAGATTGGCAAAGGTAGCCCGGATGACGAGTTCATGGAGTGTATTCGGGACAATTTCTTGGAGCAGGACATTCTAGTGCTAACCAAAGAAAAGGCTATTTTAGGTCTAGTAACATGCAATGAGATAAGATAATTTAGTGACCTCATAGTAAAGGCACCTCTAGACAACAGTGATCATAGCATGATAGAATTTCACATTCATTGTGAGGATGAGGAATGCAGGTCTAAGACTAGTATCTTAAGCTTAAAAAAACTAGCTGCCCATTTTAATCCCACCTTCCAACACCTGGTCTGTAGCCTTGAAGGTTACAGAAGTTTAGGTGAAGATCCAGGTGCCTTGTAAATGAGTTGAGGGTTAGGTGGGGGCAAAGGAGAGATTGACAAAGATGTCATGAACAAAAGGACAAAGGGAGCGTTAATGGTAGTGGTCAGGGCTAAAGAAGGTGCTGATAGTGGCATTAAGGTTTTGCTTTAGTGCAGCTTGGTGTTTTCAGTCAGGCTGTTACAACACACTGTCTTAGTCAGCTTGGACATAACAGCTGCAGCTTTTACGATGCGTGCGTTGGTTTCAGCATCTATGACAGTCTGGTGATTGTCAAGGCTAGAAATGTGAAGCCATCAACAATCTCCAACGTCCAATTGCCGTAATGCCATCTATCAGCATTGAGTGTCCTGGATCATGACATTTGCCTTCCTCATGTTGATAGTCAAACCAAGTTGTTTACAGGCTTGACAGAGTCTACTTTTGCCATTGAATGCGTTCCTCAGTATGGAATGCTGGTGTGCCATTGTCAGCATATAGCAACTCTGATGAGGACTTAGCACACCTTTGTCCTGGACCTCAGGCGAACACGGCTCTACAGCTTTTAGCCAGTTTTGGTTTGTAAGTAGACACCCTCTGTAGATGACCTGCAGGATATGACAGCAGCAAAGAGAAGAATTTACCAAAGAGTGTCAGTGTCCAACACAACTCTATTTGACCCCACTGTGTGTCTCAAAGGGTTCTAATGTTGCCCCATATTATTTAATCTTATCCATCATGTTTTCATGGAAAGAGATCACACTGAGAAACTTGAACAATTTTCTTCAGCAGTTTGAACAGACCGCCTCTGCTCACATGATCGAATGCCTTGGTAAAATCAGTAAAGGCAAGATGTCATTTGTTTCCTTTCTTCACAGCATTTCTCTTGCAGTTGCCGGACTGACAAGATCATGTCAATTGTGGATCTTCCAGTTCTGAAGCCACACTGTGATTCAGGATAGATGCATTCAGCCACAATGACAGGGTGACATGGGAAAATACTTTTCCCACAATACTTAGCAGGGAGATATCTCAATAGTTGTTGCAATTGCAGCATTACCCTTGTTCTTGTACAGGACCACAAACTTTGCAGCACACTGTACCTTGCCTCTAACAGAGACAGAGAGAGGACATGAACAGTGCCATTTATATGCAAGTTCCTTTTGCTTTTTTACCTAACATGGCAAAACAAAATTTTTTCCTTTGCGTTATTACATGAGGTAACAGATGTAAACAAGATAAATTTAGTTCATATCAAAAGGTAGCTAATTTAATACGAATTGATAAAATATCCAACTTTGCTTTCATAATATTGGTGTAAATTTAACTAGATCTTTTTTGAAAAATCAAGTCAATGCAGAATGTTTAAGATATGGTACTTTGTAGCCCAGGTTTTACAAGACTCTAATAGCATGCTTGCATTGTTCCCAAATTGCTGCACGCTGCAGCTTGTAACAAACGTCTTTCAAGGGCAGATTGAGATTGTGGAATGCAAGCCTCATTAACAATGAATATTGCACAATTTTGATGAGGAAAGTGTGTTCATGAGGGAACAATAAATGCAGATACAATGACAACTGAGGGATCTTGTCCAAAACTGGGATGATTCAGCACCTGCAGTTATAGACCCCATCACAGAATGCTAAATATGTCAGAAGAGGCCTGTATTTGCCACCCGCACATCACAAAAGAGTCTCACAGAGGTGTACCATCTGTTGTTGGATACTGCAGACAACACCTTGAATGGGATCTGCACTTCCTCTAGTGGTGAAGGTTGCAACAGCTGGTTTCTTCAAGCCACAACAAAGAACATCAACCATATGAGGAATTATAGTGTGCACGTGTAAAACAAGTAATATGCTTGTTCTTGGCTTTCAGGTGACAATATTTCAATCATCTTCTCTGTTGAAAGAAGGCTTCAACTGGATAAGGTACAGAACTTTCACTGGGTGACAGAGTATCTTCAAGTCAAGTATCTTCCTGTCGTAAATGGAAAGCATTAGGGTTCCTCATATCAACGCGGCAGTTACAGAAAGGATTTGCATTTAATTTTTAGCTAGCATGTGTTCACAGAAACTTTATCATGCACAAAGTATCAATATTTGGGAAGTTTGCATGATTCCTTAACAATAAGTTCAAAGGAAAAGCAACACTTGGGAAGGGATTTAACTGTTAAGTCACCAGCACCACCATAGTGATGGCCGCATGGAAGATGGTTGCATACCTAATAACTTTCTGAATGGCAAGGTATCTAGAGCCAGACAACCAGTAGGACACCCAAAGCTCCACTTCAAACGTGATGGAGGCCCTAAACATCGATTCTCTCACCTGGGAGACACTAACTCCCAACAGAGGAAAATGGCAACATCACCTGTGGGCTGATGTGTACTACCATGACAATCAGTGACTGCAGCAGTTTGACAACAGGCGGCAGCACAGAAAACAACAAACCACAATGACAACTGATGTGCGACACTTGTGGCAGAACCAATCTCTCACAGATTGTCCTCTTTAGCCATCAGCAAAAGTTCACGACATGAAGCCAACACATGAAGCTATCCCATCCCCAAAGAATTTAATTTGATGCCTGGCCATCATCTTCCGCAAATGGAAGAATGCCGATGACACCAAGGCTACTGTCTAAATGCTCGAATTCTGACCTCGGCAGGAAACCCGCTAACGATGACAAAGTGCCTCAGGATGGGCACCTGAACATTGGTTGATAGTCCTTTGGCTGCCAGCCTAACCCTTACCTGCAGCTTGTATGTGGCATTTAACTTTGATGTAAAAAGCTGTTTATAAAATAGTTGTGTACAATGCCTTTGAATGGTGGCTACTGTAGCATAAGGGTCTTGCACATATAGAGCTAAGGTGGAACCGAGTACAGTACCGCCCACACAGCAATGTAAGAGAGCACGTGACCTGCATCCAGGGTCAGTCGAGTGTGGGACAGAGCCATGTGTACCAGCAAGCATGGAGACAGCTCCAAACTTGTACCCTTTACTGTATATTTGTAAATAGTTCTAAGAGACAAGAAAGACTTGCAGTTAACCTTATGTATGACTGTGAAGACTTCTTCAGACCCACCAAACTATAACTCACACCCTGCAACAGCTACCAGACAATGTGACCATTGCGAATTGTACCTTGTGTGATGGGCCCCATGCAAATTTGTGTAAAATTGAAGAATGTAGTTCTCTTCACTCTTGCACTGATGCTAATGTGTACCTCAGTGTGTACAATGTGTACAATCAAATATGCAGGACTTGGGTGACTCTTGTGCCTTATATCCACGCAGCTTGCAATTGTGCTTTTGCTGTCGAGTGTCCTTCACCCTTGGATAGGGACATTTAGCTTTTAAATACCTCCTGAAGCAGCAGCAGCAGTTTTTAGTTTAAAGTGATCAATGATCCATCTGGGCTGAATAATACGCTCCCAAAACGGGACCAATTTATATTATCTAGCGGCATTTCCAATGTCATCATGCCAGTTTCAAATAATATGGTATGTGTCTGGGCTTAAAAGCCAGAACCTGTCTGCACTATGGTAATCTCAATTAAAGGTGTAATTAAGGTTGTTAATGGCTCAATTGACTGCCATAATATGCTCTGAAGGCAATATTATGGCATAAGAGTCAGAGTCATGCCATGTGGCGAATCTGTTTTTAAATAGGCAAGCTTGGTAGGGTGGGGTTAAAAGCTACAGTTGAGCACAGTCTCAGCTCAGTAGTTATTTCATCAGTAACTGCAGGGAGTGCTCATATGAATAAGCAGATGAAGCATTCTGAAATCATTTGAGGTTGAGGCCTTTTCTCGGATGTGGAGTGTTCTGCTGAGTGCTAGATTTTGTTCCTGTCCATCTCACAGGGTTTAAGTATCTGTCACACATGGGCATTGTGGCCTTGGTGGGAGACAATGAGGAGGAGTAGGAGGACAAGAGGGAGAAGGACAGAGCGGGAGGTGCAGAATGCACTGGTGGAGCATGAAGGGGCAGAGCAGCGCCGGAGCCTGAGGGTCCAGAGGCACTCGGAGACCCTCAGCAGAGGTGTAGAAGGTCTTTTACAGCCCCTAAAGCATACAGGCAGAGATTGAGCTTTCTGCAATTGTCAGAGACTCAATGCAGGAGAAGACTCAGACTATCAAGAGCTATGGTCACATCGCCCTGTGACATGCTTACAGGGGAGATCTCCTCCAACTGCATAGGGGGGCACCCGATGTTTGTGGCTTTGAAGGTTACTGTCGCACTCAGCTTGTTTGCAACAGGTTCATTCCAGGCAGCCTATGGAGAACTCAGGCATCACACAACCTGCTGCACACCACTGCACTCACCTTTGAAGCCTGTAAACTGCTCAATTACACTTCTTCCAGAGACTTGTTGCATAACCCTGCATCTTCCAGGATCCCTGACACTGTCCCATCCCGGGGGCTCTTTAAAGTACTGGCCAAGACCTTGTTCCGGGTCACAGCCTATGATCTCGGAGGCTGGATATCCCGCCCTACAGCACTCATTGGGTGGGATGAAGGCCTCAAATCCGCCCTTCATCTTGATTAACCCCAATCAACATATTATTGGGTGCATTCCAAAGACGGGACCAGAAGTCAAAAGGCCGCTGCATTCCAGGTGCAGAGCCCATCCTCAGCGCCCCAACGTTTTATTCAACCCCAGGTGTTTTGACTGTGTATTGTGAAAAAAGCATCCACTTTTCTGCAACTACTTCTGTATCTCTCTAAGACTTAGTGCTTCACCAAATTTGACACATCTCAGATAAATATGATCTGGGCATAGCTCTCTGGACAAGTTGTTTATGTGCCAGCTGTTGACTTAAAATTGGCACAGTTTCGTCTTGAGTACAGGGCCTAGATGGGGATTCTTTAGGGTTTGCCTGTTACCCTGGGAATGCCTCCATAGACTGTTATTCGTAAAAAACGTTCTTGGTTCTTTACAGGTGTTTGTACATCTCAGGTTGAACTTCTGCTTCCCACCAGATTGCAGTCTCTGAGTTATGTAACCTTGCATCATAGTTACATCAGTATCAGGTACTGAAACAAAAACAGAAATACCTGGAAAAACTCAGCAGGTCTGGCAGCATCGGTGGAGAAGAACAAAGTTGACGTTTCAAGTCCTCATGACCCTTCAACAGAACTAAGTAGAAATAGGAAAGGGGTGAAATATAAGCTGGTTTAAGGGGTGGTGGGGGGGTGAAATAAGGGGGGGGGGGCTGTTGTTGGGACAAGCAAGCAGCGATAGGAGGAGATAACCAAAAGATGTCACAAACAAAAGAATAAAGAGATGTTGAAGGTGGTGATATTATCTAAAAGAATGTGCTAATTAAGATTGGAGAGCAGGACGAGCAAGGTAGCTCTAGTGGGGGTATCAGGTACTGCTTTATTCTACAGGCACGTTGCCACTGTGGGTGAGCCTGAGCTGATGACCAGCATAATTCCAGTTTTGCCATTTGCTTCAGAATTGTTGCTTAATTTCTCCTTTGAGAGTCTGCCCCAGTGACATCTCGATTTGAACATTCTAAACGTTGAAGTGGATCAGGGCAATCCTGCTCAAATTAGAGCACTGTTGGCACACAATGTATTTTCTTGGGTTAAGTTTAAGAGCTGGAAACATAAAACTGTTTCATGCTTTAGTTCCAAGAAAACTTTTGTGATGTACTTCATTGATTTATGAAAGAAATTCAGTAGTTCAGTCAAAAAAGTGCATTGACCACACTTCCTTCAAATTCAATTGCATTATTGTACAAAATATTTTCAGAAGCAATGAGGGAGGTGACAGGAGTACAGTAATAATAAATGTTTGGGCTAATGTACTGTACGACTCTCAATCTCTCCATAATTATGGCTGCAGGCTTGTTGTGTCGTCCACTAACCATCATGTCTTCACAATGTTGTGTTCTGGAAACATGCTTTGAGGAACTGTTAAGGTGTCTTTAATGTTCTTGGTGATATCACAAGGTCAGTACCCATTGATTATAGCAACAATGTTAAAATTAGCTAAATTTTAAAGTAGAAAATTATTTGAAAGGAAACAAAATTGAATAAACCATATTAAAAGATGAGTTATCTAATAAATTCAATATGCAATATTAGAAATGAGGAAGAAGGCTATAGTTTAAATCAGTATCTGAGATATCATGTTTAAGAAAGTAATCTGATTCTCTGAAATATCAAGCATGGCCTTTTACTTGCTCAAGACATGATTTTTTTGTTGTCTCCAATTTTCTCTCTTCCCCTCCTGACTCATGCTGAGATATGGTTCCCTGTGCATCAACAGTTGTCCCGTATTTGACCCAAGAAGCCAATATTTAATTGTGAGTTGAGACATTGCGTGTTGGTTGGCGATTTGGGCCACTGCAGCCAAGCTTGATGCTGATGTTCTGATGTGCACACTTTCCAGCAGGTGTCACCAGACCTTGATGAAGAATGCAAATCCTGGTTGATTTTTTTTTAGCCCAGGGTGCTGCTACAGAGGCCTTACTGTCATTTTTATTGGTATAATATAATTCCACATATCCCAGGTTTTATTCCTGGGAACCTTTGGACCAAATGGCTGAAGTTCAGATGTAGGTAGAGCGCAAAGCCCTGCTGTTGAGATAGGATTTATAGTTTGTGTTGTGGTTCATTCTGAATCTACCAGGAAATGTTTCTCGGCATCCATGCTTGAATGTATGCTCTCTGCTTCCCTGCTGCTTTTCAATGTTATGAAAAAATAGCCAGCAGTTTCTGCTTACCTGGCATATTAAAATCACTCAGTACAGAAATGGTATATGAGCACTCCAGACTGAAGTATAACTGCACTTGTGCCAAATCTACACAGCGTATGCTGACCTACTTGTCTGAGTCTTGCACAGCCTGACTTCAGCTTGCTCAGGTGGCTAATCGAAACGTAATGCCAAGAAATACAGCCACTTCCATACCAATGCTCACCTTAAAACAGTTTGCATTTACACAAAAGCAGCTGCACATGTTAACTGGACTGTAAAACTCTCAGCATTTTCAGAAGTTAGCATTGTAATAATCCAGAGTACGTTAGCATAACAAATTACAGGTTGCATATTCACAGTATCATATTGTAGGTGATATTGAAAATTAAAAAGACTGTTGTATATAAAATTAAAAATCACATATTTGTATGCCCTTCCATTCTAAATTGCAATGTCTACATTTATAACAAAAGTTTGCATTTATGTAGTGCCTAAAACATCCAAAGGAATATAATCAGACAAAAACTGACAATAAGCCAAAGAAAGAAATATTAGGACAAGTGACTTGTGTTATTGGCTCTGAACACAAATGTACCAAGCACTATTACAATGATTGGTAATCTAAACAAAGGGTTCTTAAGAATTAAAGGATTCCAGGAGAGCTCTTCACACATGCTACCAGCTGACCAACACTGCTCCTTTCAACTATTATATCACATGTTTACTTCATTATTTCTTATGATGATGTACACCAAATTAGTTATATATTCAGCAGTATGTTAAACTACATGCACGATGAAGCAGTATCACAAATGTGATTAAAAGCTTGATCAAAGAGGTACATTTTGGCCTTCGAGGAGGAGCGAGAGAGGTGTTGGGAGGAAATTTAGAGATCTAAAGCCAAGCAGCTGGCTGACTGCAAATGGTGGGATGAAAGAAATGGGAGATGCAGGTGAGGGGAGAATTTGAGGAACACAGAATTCTTGGAGCATTGTAGGGCTAGAGGAGGTTACAGAGATAGTGAGGAAGGCCATTGTGGGGGGTGGATTTGAACATGGGGATAAAAATTTTAAGGTCAAGACGCAACCAAGCTAGGAGCCAATGTAGGTCAGCGAACACAGTGGGTGATGGCTGAACAGGATTAGGTAAAAATTAGGATAAGGGCAGCAGAGTTTTCAATGAGCTTAAGTTTATGGAAGGTCACAGGTGGGATTTCAGCCAGAAGAACATTGGAATGGTTGATTCTGAAGGTAATAAAAACATGAAAGAAGGTTACTGGAGCAGATGGGCTGATGCAGAGATGAAGATGAGTAATACTACAGAGGTGAAAGTAGAAGGTATTGGATATGAGTAGGATATGGGATCAGAAGCTTCACTCAATCAAATAGATCGCTGAGGTTGTAAACAGTTGACTTCAGCCATAAGGGGACAGAGGCCAAAATGGATTGGATGGCTGGGGAACAGGATTGTGGTGGGGGCTGAAGACAATGGCTTAACTCTTCCTAATGTTGAATTGGAAGGGATTTTAGCTTATCTAGGAGTCTATTTTGGAAATGCAGCCTGATAAAATAGAGGCAGCGGAAGAAGGGAGAAGATAATGAGCTTGAGCTGCGTATCATCAGCATACGTATAGAACCTGGTATTGTGTGTTCGGGTGATGTGACCGAGAGCAGTATGTAGGTGAGAAATAGAAGGAGAATTCCAGAGGTACTAACATGGGGTGGGAAGGAAAACCATTGTGGGATATTCTCTATGTCTAGACAAACAGAGTTGTAATCTGGCAAGAGCATTCCCACTCAGCTGGACAATGCAGAAGAGGCATGAGAGGAGGATGATGTGGTCAAATGTTTCAAAGGCTGCAAGAAAGATGAGGTGGGATTGTGTACCAAGGTTACAGTCACATAAGATGTAATTTGTGTCTGGTTAAGGCCGTTAAGTGCAGAAGTCTGATGGAGAGGTTTCAACACAAGAGCTGTGAGAAAGATGGGCAGGGATTTGAGAGATGACAACATGTTCAATAGTTTTTGGGAAGAAAGGGAGGTTGGAGTTGGTAACTAGTTTGCAATGATGATCATCAGGGGTGATTTTTTTTTAAGGATTATTGATGATGGCAAATTTGAAAACAAGCAAAAGAAATATTTGAGAGAGAGGGAACTGCATACAATATCAATTGGCACGGTGATCAGGAAGGGAAATTGGTTGGTCAGCAGTTTTGTGGCAATAGGAACTTGATTTCCTGGAGGGCATGTGATTGAAGAGAGCATGAGGGGAAATGGGAGTGAAGTTTGAGACATAGCCTTGGGAGACGTTTGGCATGGTAGGACAAGGGAAACCAGCACACGGTAGAGGCTGTTGATTGGCTAGTCTTGATCCTCGTGACAAAGACGCCTTTGAACTCCTCTCAGTTGTTATTGGAGATGTGGGTGGGGTGGGGATTTCAGAAGGAGGGAGAAGAGTTTAAAGATACAGTTGGTAGTGAAGAAAAGAATTTGGGTGTTGTCATGGCATTCTAGGATGATCCTGGAGAAAGGAAACAGCTTTGACAAAGGAGAGCAGGACCTGATAGTTCTTAAAGTGGTCCATCCACATCTGGTGCTAAGTTGTGTGCAATAACTGTTAAAATCTGCATACATTTAAGGGAGCAAAGATTAGGTAGCAAGGGGAATGACCAGGGAAGCAGAGAGTATAAGTTGACTGAGGATAGCAATATCCAACTCTACTGACAACTGCCTATGCAAAAATCCCAAAGCAATTTTCTTTTTCTAAGTTCTTCACTCCATTTTTTTTCATCTCTGCAACTAAATTAATGGCAGGCTGAACATAAATTTTGCACAGAAAATATAGCTTAGTTACGTCTTTTAATCATAATTTTTCATGAGCAAAAGAAACATGGTAACTCAAGAGTCTGAAATACATGGTTTATTATGGCAAAAGATGTTGTAGTCAACTGATCTGATCATTATCCCTCAAAAGTTATCACAAATTCCTAGTTCAGCATCCAGACCACTGGATGGATACATGGCCTTCACCCTTCATTCTGGCATGCCGACAAAAATGGCAACGATATGAACTGGACTCCTGTAGCTGGCAAGCACACTTGGAAGGCTTTTTTTATTTTTCTAAATTAGACTGTCTGTGTCTAGATGCAAAAATAGTTTTGTTTATAAAAGCTGGGCACCTGCGAATGTGTGTCTGGGAAAAGCAGAATGTTTGCACATGTGCTTTTTTTTCCTCTTGCCTTTTTCCAAATAGCCACATGTTAGGAACTGAAAGATTTCACATTTCTTCAAACAGAATGTATGCTGTTATCATTTTTATATTTATACCTTCTGTATACCAGTGCGTTGAATTCAACAAAATATGTGTTACATTCCAACACTTCTTTGTTTATTCAGGGACTTCATCAAATGTGTTAAAAGTTACACATTCAAGATCTAGCTGAATTAACACACTTCCAAGTGTTGACACATGACTGAGCAGAACAGGCAGGATTCTCGTGAGCTGTATTGGGGTCTTAGCCTTATCGACTGACCTTGAATTGATTAACAGCCTAATTAAACATTACTTCAAGGTGAGCTAATTAATCCCCATATAATTAGGGACCACTGAAAGCCAGTGTGAGCTGTCTGCAGGGAGGCTTTTTTTAACTTTGCTAACCCCTTCACTGGTACTGGTTTTAGTTTAAACTTTTCTAAAAACAAATAGGTGTGTGATATTTGAGGTACGTCACTTTTGTCCATTACACAGTGCATGGTAGCCTTATATTTGACAAACTTTAAGTTATAGTTTTCCATTCCCTTGACATTTCACAAGCCTGTTTTGAATACTTATGAGAAAGCTGGATACAATCCTGGCCAAACATCAAGAAGGTCTGAGCATGTTTCGAGTCCTTTTTTGAAGTTCTCAACATTTATTGGAAATGCTTCTCTCGCCAAAGAAAAGTCATACGGACTCGAAACGTTAACTGTGTTCCTCTCCGCAGATGCTGTCAGACCTGCTGAGTTTTTCCAGGTATTTTTGTTCTTGTTTTGGATTTCCAGCATCCGCAGTTTTTTGCTTTTATCTTAATGCTATATTTTTTCTTGTGTTTCTATAATTGTCTTACAACATATTGCTTGTTTTTTCTAATTGGTATATCTAAGTGCAGACAATTGAAAATGGAACATTATCCGTAGCTTTGCTAATTAACAACTGATAAAGCAAAACTAATATTGATAAATAGGAATTCTGGGTCTGTTCACTGACGGATTGTTGTAGTTTTAACCCAGAGGCTCTAACTCATACATTAATGCCCAGTTTCATAGCAACAGAGCTGATTTGACATGTGCTGATGCAAAATATGCCAGATCAGACTCTCATTGCATGTTGGCAGGGGCATTGGTTTAGTCTGAGTGAATAAGTCAAATTCCATTGTGCTAGCTTTTACATCAGGATATTATTGATACGTTGGGATTCACATTCCTTAATTCAATCCATCTGTAATTAGTGATCCTTGTTTTTCGTGACTGAATAAGTCAAATTCCATTTTCATTGCATTTGTGATTTAAGAAATGTGAGCCATGTTTGAGGGATTGCATTCAATTTTCTGTGACAACCATAAGCCAGTGGTTTGCAATTGTTAATAGTGTATTTCATCTTATAATCTGATGAGACATTAAATTGATGTAATGAAATATTTTTGTGGGAAAAGGGGCTGCTCTTGCATATTTGTAAATCAGTGTCATATTGGTGAACATTTCTCACGCAAAAGTGTAAGAGTTGGGCTGGATGTACATCAGAGCTCCCTCTACTGTTGTCACAATTACACTGAATTTTAAGCTCACCAGGAAACAACATTCAAAAATGTTCTAGAATGTCAGTTTTTCTATTTCATATCCATCACATACTGTTGGAGTTAAGTCTGACAATTTTTGAAAATCCCTTTGAAATTGGTTTCACATTGGTGATTTATCTATGTTGGTCATTATTTATTATTTTGTTTATTTATTCATGGCATATGGGCATCACTAGCTAGGCCAGCATTTATTGCACATCCCTAATTGTCCTTGTGAAGGTGATGGTGAGCTGCCTTCTTAAACTGCTGCAGTCCATCTGGTGTAGGTACACCCACAGTGCTGTTAGGGAGAGAGTTCCAGGATTTTGACCCAGCAACAGTGAAGGAACGACGATTTATTTCCAAGTCAGGATGGCGAGTGTCTTGGAGGGGAACTCCCAGGTGGTGGTGTTCCCATTTGTCTGCTGCCCTTTTCCTTCGAAATGGTAGCGGTTGTCGGTTTGGAAGGAGTTGTCTAAGAAGGCTTGGTGAGTTTCTGCAGTGCATCTTGTAGATGGTTCACCTTGCTGCCACTTTGCATCAGTGGTGGAGGGAGTGAATGTTCATGGAAGGGGTGCCAATCAAATGGGCTGCTTTTTCCTGATGGTGTCGTCCTTCTTGAGTGTTGTTGGACCTGCACTCATCCAGGCAAGTGAGTATTCCATCACACTCCTGACTTGTGCCTTGTAGATGATGGACATGTTTTGGGGAGTCAGGATCTGAGTTACTTGCTGCAGAATTCCTAGCCTCTGACCTGCTCTTGTAGCCGCAGTATTTATATGGCTAGTTCAGTTCAGTTCCTGGTCAATGGTAACTCCCAGGATGTTGAGATTGGGGGATTTAATGATAGTATTGCTATTGACTGTCAAGGGGCGATGGTTAGATTCTCTCTTGTTGTAGATAGTCATTGCCTGACACTTGTTGGCGCATGTTACTCGCCACTTGTCAGCCCAAGCCTGGATATTGTCCAGGTCTTGCTGCATTTGGACATGGACCGCTTCAGTATCGCAAATGGTGCTGAACATTGTGCAATCCTCAGCGAACATCCCCACTTCTGACCTTATGATGGAAGGAAGGTCATTGATGAAGCAGCTGAAGATGTTTAGGCCAAGGACACCACCCTGGTGGAATTCCTGCAGTGATGTCCAGGAACTGAGATGACTGACCTCCAACAATTGCAACCATCTGTCTTTGTGTTAGGTATGACTCTAACCAGCCGAGAGTTTTCCCCCTGATTCTCATTGACTCCAGTTTTGTTTGGGCTCCTTGATGTCACGCTTGGTCAAATGCTGCCTTGATGTCAAGGGCAGTCACTCTCACCTCACCTCTGGACTTCAACTCTTTTATCCATGTTTGAACCAAGACTGTAATGAGGTCAGGCCCTGAGTGATCCTGGCAGAATCCAATCTGAGCGTCAGTGAGCAGGTTATTTCCAAGCAAGTGCTGCTTGATAACACTGTTGATGACCCCTTCCATAACTTTACTGATGATCAAGAGTAGACTGACGGGGCAGTAAATGGCAGGGTTGAATTTGTCCTGCTTTTTGTGCACAGGACACACCCAGGCAATTTTCCACATTGCCGGGTTGATGCTAGTTGTAGTTGTACTGAAACAGCTTGACTAGGGATGTGGCAAGTTCTGGAGCACAAGTCTTCGGTACTATTGCCGGAATATTGTCAGGGCCCATAGCCATTGCAGTATCCAGTACCTTCAGCCGTTTCTTGATATCACATGGAGTGAATCGAATTGGCTGAAGTCTGGCATCTGTGATGCTGGGAACCTCCGGAGGACGCCGGGATGGATCGCCTTCTCGACACTTCTGCCTGAAGATTGTTGCGAATACTTCAGCCTTATCTTTTGCACTGATGTGCTGGGCTCCCCCTTCATTGAGGATAGGGATATTTATGGAACCTCCTCCTCCAGTGGGTTGTTTAATTGTCCACCACCATTCACCACTGGATGTGGCAGGACTGCAGAGCTGAGATTTGATCCCTTGGTTGTGGAATTGCTTGGCTCTGTCTATCACTTGCTGCTTATGCTGTTTGGCACGCAAGTAGTCCTGTGTTATAGCTTCAGCATTTGACACAGCATTTTTAGATATGCCTAGTGCTTCTCCTGGCATCTTCATTGAACCAGGGTTGACCCCCTGGCTTTGTGGGAATGGTAGAGTGGGGGATAAGCTGGGCCATGAGTTTACAGATTGTAGTTGAGTACAATTCTGCTGCTGATGTCCCACAGCACATCATGGATGCCCAGTCTTGAGTTGCTAGACTAATCGAAATCTTATCCCATTTGTAGTGCCACCCAAAACGATGCAGGGAATCCTCAATGTGAAGAGAGGACTTGGTCTCCACAAGGACTGTGCAGTGGTCACTCCAACCGATACTGTCATGGGCAGATGCATCTGTGGCAGGCAATGGATGAGTGAGGATGAGTTCAAATATGTTTTTCCCTCTTGTTGGTTCCCTCACCGTCTGCTGCAGACCCAGTCTAGCAGCTGTGTCCTTTAGGACTTGGCCAGCTCAGAGTGCTGCCGAGTTACTCTTGGTGATGGGCATTGAAGTCCCCTGTCCTGAGTACATTCTGCACCCTTGCCACCCTCAGTACTTCTTGGTGTTTAAAATGGAGGAGGGCTGATTTATTAGCTGAGCAGGGTATGTGACAATCAGCAGGAGTTTCCTTGCCCAGGTTTGACCTGATGCCATGAGACTTCATGGGGTCCAGAGTTGCTGTTGAGGGCTCCCAGGGCAACTTCTTCCCAACTGTACACCACTGTACCACCATCCCTGCTTGACCTGCCAGTGGCTTTCTATTCCAGATTATTCCAGATTCCAGAATTGAAATTTCACCATCTGCCATGGCGGGATTTGAACCTGGGTCCTCAGAGCATTACCCTGGGTCTCTAGATTACTAGCCCAATGACAATACCACTCTGCCACTGTCTCCTACTTATTATCTTTGTGACTTTCCCCTTATACATTTTACATGCTGTATTGGCACTTGTACTGGACATTGTGAGTTCTTTCCACCATTGTCAGTTTTGGAAATAGTGCTGAAGCTCACCAATATAAAAGAACCATCAAAATTTACAGAAGGAAGCCAATCAGCCCATTGTGCCTGCTGAATGTAAAATCTATTGACCTAATCCTGCTTTCCAGTCCTTGGTCCACCATCTTGTAGTTATTCAGGTACTTGTTAAATGCAATGAACATTTCTACCACCCTTTGAGGTACTGAGTTCTAGACCCCAACCACACTTTGGATAAAAGCATTTCTGTTCAACTTCCCTCTGACCCTTGTACCAATTCCTTTAAATCTATGCCTCCTGGGTGTTGATGTCTTGGTTAAGGGAAATAGATCATTACCATCCATTTCAACCCAGCACCCTCAAGATTTTATACACCCAAGTTAAATCTCCCCTTAAATCTGTTCCAAAGAAAACTATTGATCACTGTCTTATATATGTATATATTACATATACACACATATATAATAGCTGCATGGAAAGAATGGAGAGGCTGTGGTTGTTTTCTATGCTAGGCAGTCATTACTTTGATGTGACAGGGAAACCTCAAAGGAAATAGATGCCAATTGTGGTCGGACGGCATTGTTCCAGAAGAAAAAGAATCTTTACTGCCAATGTCAAAAAACCTCCCTTAGTGCAAATTAGTGGTAGCTAACGTGCATTGCCACAAAATGACATCACATTTATGGCATTGTCATACATTGTGCTTCTTTGTACATCATCAAAGTTAAGAGTGGCATATCTTTGAAAACCCAAAGTTTTGTGTTTTCATTTTTTTCTCCTCTTCAATCTTTTGTGGCCCTAGTTGTCATCTTCCTTTCCCCGCTGAGCCTCAAATAATGTCCAGTTTATTTATTTTTGCACTTTACACTATCCTCCACTAGTAGATGTATGTTACGCATGAATGCTTTTATTAAGGAAGCCATGTGAATTCCAGTTCCTCATCCTTAATGTATTTCTTCCACTGTCAATAATATGAAGGTTGAATTGGTAGTTTCAGGGTTTGGATATCTCCTCTTTTCAAAGAATAGCGCAGGCAGAAATATGCCTTCCCTATTCTAAGGAGTTGCACAAGGAAAAGGATGACTTTTTCTAAGAGTTCATTTTAGATTTGGGCCTTTCACAGGTTATCAGCAAATTCACAGTTATGGTACATGAGGACTGGAAAATGCAGACCACTGAAATCCCCAAGATTAAACATCTATAGGAGTGTGCTGTATGGTGGTGGAATAGCAATTCCAGTGTGACAGGTTGTTAAATTAAATTCAGTAAATCTGCTGGTTTATGGGATGGCACTACACAAGTAGTTATGGAAGTTGTCAGTCTGCTGCAAAAATTCATGCCTTCCAGGGAAGGGAAGCAGCAAGTGTGTGCTATTATGACACAGCTGATGGTAAAGGCTGAGTTGTTCATACCCCAAAGGGAAACTTGAAACAACTGTCATAACTCATTTTTTTCAATTTGTGTGTTTCGAGATGCAGGCTTTGAATTCAATAGTAATAAGACCACCGAGTCTCAAGAGGTTTTTTATAAAACTAAATTAAACATTTATTAATACAAGAAAGATTGTAAACACATATGTATGTCTACAAAATTACTACTATAATAACTACAAAAATCCCCTAATTTATCTGACTCTCAGTTAGACCCCCCGATAAGGCAATAGTAAAGAACGTAGATTTAAACAGACCCTTTGCAAAGTACACCCTGAACAGTTGCATTCAAAATGAGTTTCTTTCAGCTCTGGATCCTTGCAGACAGACTTGAGGTTTACAGGCTGGAGGCATTAGATCTTAGAATCCTTCCTCCTTTTACCAACAGCCTTCTCTTCCTTTATACATATTTTCCTCTTTGAATACAAATTCTTATTGACATTAGGCTTTTTTTTAACTTTAAATCTTCTAACAATAAAACCCTTTCATAATACCCACTTTACTAGTAAGGTTTTAAAAAAAAACATTGTTTCTGAGCTTCACCTGGTTAGGTGTAATATTTCACCCACTGTTTTGAATGGTCTATTTAAAAATGCAAATTGCTCCCTTTACACCTCACCTTCTATTTGCCTGTGTTACCTAATTGCCATTTCAAACCCACTTCTCTTCTATACATCAAAGCCTCTAGACCAGCTGGCTTTAATCCAATTAAGACACACACACACATAGACACATACATCACTAAACTCTATTTTAAAATAATTTCCAATAACATTATAGACATTCTTATATCTTCTTGACAGTGCCTCCAGCTCCAGGGAACCAGCTGGCATATGACTGCAGGTCAAAACCATGAGGTTGACTGTTCAGGCTATCTGAAGTGGTCCACTAAGACACCCAGTTGTGCAAACACTCAGTACAAAACTGAAGGTCCATCTCCACCTACTCAGCAATACATGTTGCCTTGTTCGTTTTACCAGAATCTCGAGAATAAATAACAGAAAACAAATCAAGGGAAATTTCAGATTTCCAGGTGATTTGAAAACCAGGATGTCAACCTTTTTAACTGCTTACTTTAGCAGACAATGCAAGGTCAACAACCCATAGTTGGTTACGAGGAGGAGATTACTTCTGTGATTGCAGTTCTAAAACTTGAAAACTGTCTTGTCAATTCAATAAGTGCAACATTGTTCTTCCAGGCTTTACCTGACCATCTTATATCTCAGTTGAGATGTGAGAACGTTAATCTGGTGAGTGGTTTCAAAGCTGCTACTTGAGAGGGCAAAATATTTGGTGGGCTGCATCCCCCTTAAATGCTGCTTCATTGCCTTTTCCTTTATCCTCTGCTGCTCCTATTCCTCTTGCATGAGAACTACATGTAAAGGGATGTTCATTGGGAATGATGTTCTTGCTCCTGAGGAGCCTTCACTGATGGTTGGTTGGGGGTCAAATTCTTTTGGTGATCTCAGACAGTCAGAAGCAAGTCCAAGGCTGTGTTATATGAAAAAAATCACTCCAAACAGTTGTTCCGAGCTTCTGTAATTGACACTGAAAATTACACTTTCTAGGCTTCAAAACTGCTCAATTCTGTCAACGTTCCCCCATCCTGTCAACAGCTGTATTATTTCTTAGTCTAATTTACTCTTAGCACATTGTACCCCTGATCAGACTGAGGCTCTTTTCCCTGATAGAGGTCTTTAAAACTTAGGAAAGACTTGGATAGGGTGTACGTAGAAGTGTTCCCATTTGAGGAAGAATCCAAATGAAGGAGCCATAAATAAAAAATAGTCACTAATAAGTCCAATGAGGAAATCAGGAGATATGTTCTTCAGAGTGGTGAGAATGAAGAGGAACGTTGAGGCAAATAGGACAGGTGCTTTTAGGGGAATCTAGATTTGTACATATTGGGAGAAAGGAAAAGAAAAATCTGTGATTGCATGAGATGAATTAAATAGAGTGGGTGGAGGCTTGTCTATAGCATAAAAACGATGATAGACCGAACCACAGAGGGGACCAAGCCATGCTAGAAAAATTGCTGGTGGAGTAATTTTGGGGCAGAAAACAAGTGGGTTCTGTCCTCAGTTGCTGACCAGTAGAAGTATTTGCCACAATTTAATAATGCAGCCTCAATGAAAATGGTGTGGAATTTCAGGGCCATCTTCTACAGAGAACAAAAATAGTGGGCTGAATTTTATGGCCCCTCCCGCCGGTAGGATTTTCTGGTCCCACCGAAGTCAGTGGACTTTTGAGTGGCTCGTCACATTTTCTGGCCCATCCCCACCGTGATGGGGCGGTAAAATTCTGCCCAGTGATTCATTCCA
Organism: Cetorhinus maximus; assembly: GCF_964194155.1. NCBI lineage: Eukaryota > Metazoa > Chordata > Chondrichthyes > Lamniformes > Cetorhinidae > Cetorhinus > Cetorhinus maximus. The sequence continues at coordinate 6,527,140 of NC_135898.1, read as the reverse complement.
TCAGACTTCATCATGGAACAGCCAGCTATGTATTATGCAATAAATGAGAATAAGTTTGGCCCTGAAATTGAGCCTTCTCCTTTTCCTCTAACTCATTCCTGCTCCACTAAAACCCTATAAGCTCATTGAAGAAAGAATGTTGGAAGATGACAACCAAATAGAAATTCATCTTGTGTGCTAGTGCTGAATGGATAGTATTGTATTAGTCGCCCATTATGCACCCAACTCAATATCACCATCTGCTGGAATCAATTGACTTGAATATGGGGGAGGGGTGGAGTATGTTTAGCTTTAACACTGACTATTATATTTCCGCATAAGATGACTTTTTACCTCAAAGTGTTCAACAATCATGACATACGTAAATTAGGGATGAAAAATACATTTTTACAGTTGCACTCTGAGAGGTACTCTGAAAACTATGTTGATTCCCCAGCAGGGGTGGGGTGGGGGGCTGGTGGTTGGCAGTGCCACAGGCTGTGCGGCGGTCCTCATTGCTATCATTGAAGAAACTCACATGAGCCTTTCAGGTCACAGCCTGCAATGCTGTCTGCCCTGGGAATCAACATAGTCTGCATAATGCTGCTGGAAGCACGTTACGGAAATGGATATTTCCCCCGAGGAATGCGCATTTGGTAAAATTTTGAATCCAAATGAGAATTGCGAAATACATGCGTAGTAAATAACATAAAGGATATCTGCCACAGAAGTGGGCCACTCAACCCAATCAGTCCATGCCAATGCTTATGATCCCTCCAACTTTCCTCATTTGAATCTATCATTGTAACCCTCTGTTCCCTTCTCCCTCATATACTTATCTAGCTTCCCCTTAAATACAACTATACTATTTGCTTCAACCACTCCCTGTGGTAGCGAGTTCCACTTTCTCACCACTCTTTGGGTGGAGAAGTTTCTTCTAAATTTCCTATTGGATTTCTTGGTGCCTGTCTTATATAATGGGCATAGTTATGCTCTTCCCCACAAGAGGAAACATTCTCACTTCATCCACTCTATCAAAATCTTTCATCACTTTAAATGCCTCTATGAGGTCACCCTCAAAACAATCTTTAGTTGTTGATACTGCTGGCACCGTCTTCAGCGAAACATTCCCTTCCATCTGAGCCTAGCTTTAGATTCTGAGTTCGGCCTATAAGACATTTAGCTACAACCAATTTTGCAAAGGTTCTGTGAAGGTGCTGAAAGTACATAAACTGCACAGTGTCCCTGTGTACAGGACTGATGTCATCTTATTCTCCAGACCCTGGGCCTGACCTTCCTTGGAGTGGCAGTCAGCATCAGATTGCCATTCCAACCAACTTCTTAACTGAAAGCCTGTCCCGCCTGACCTTCTGACTCAGACTGGGCGAGATGTGGGGAGTGGAGGGCGTCCCCAGGGCCCAGCATCGAGTGCAGCTCTGTTGAAGGGAAGGAAGTCACACCCCCTTTTTTACGGCACATGCTGGGGTGGGGAATTGGGGGGTCAGTTCGGGGTGGGTGCATGTTCAGGTTGGGTCAGATTGGGCCATGGTGTGGGGGTTAGGGGATTGGACCTCATGGGGAGGGGGGGCTTGTGCGGAGTGGAGGACCAAGCCACGGGCAGGGGGGTATACTGGGGGATTCAGGCTTCTGGGGTGTGGGTGTTGGGGGGCGCATTCAGACCTTGGAGGGGAAGGTCGGGTATGGCCTGTTGGGGAGGGGTTCAGGATGGGTGGGACATGGGATGGGTTGGGGGGGAGCGGAGGTGGGGGCTCGGATCGGGCATCGGGGGTCTGTGGGTGAGAGTCCGACCTGACCCGGGGAGGGTGGTGTTGAGGAAGAGTCCACATTAGGGATAGTAGTTATGGAAGTGAAGGGAGACCCCTGGGGTATCTGAGGGGGTGGGGGCAACTCCTGGAGTATTGGGGATTGACGGGGAGTCCTTGTGGAATGCGCAAGTCCCATGGTGTGGGGAGACCCTTTGGGGGTTGGGCAGAGTCCTGTGGGGCGGCTGTGGGGAGTCCCCTGGGGGTTGGTGGATGTGGGGGAGTCCTGTGGGGGCTCAGTGTAGGTCTGTGCAATAGTGACCCAGAAGTTAGAAGAGGTTATAATTCTTGAATTTTTTCTCGGTAACTGTTGGTGTCTGAACATGCTCCATTAAACCCTGGCTTTCTTGGGTTCTAATTGAATAATTGTGGTGAAGGGGACAGTCTTGATATCTGTGTCACCGAACGTAAGTTTTGAAACTCAGCACGAATTAGCACTAATTGGGAAATCATCTTCTGACAGGTCAGTAGGCCAAGCGAGTATTAGAAATCAAAACGTGTCACTTGAACAGTAGATGTTCTGTGATTAGGGTTGAGATACATTTTCATGGCTGACTGCTCTAAGAATATATCAGTGTTGTGTCTGTGTGAGATTATTTTACCTTGTCAACAAGCACACAATGAATGTTCAGCTCCATAGCATGGACATTGTTTCCCTCAGCGAGCGCACAGAAATAAAAATGTATCTTAAACTGCATTTTTAGCTGTAGTTGGAGCACAAGTCAGGAAGCAAATAAAGAAATTAAGGAAGGCCTGATGACAAGGGCCAATACAAAATAAAGTCGTTGACAGCAAACACAGGCAACATTGACAAGCTACCTATTATTTTCAGACATGTTATTGTGTTACTTGGTACACGTACAAGTCAGTAACATTCAAGTTTATACCTACAACAGATTTTTGTTTTACCCATCATGTTGTTTTAAGCGTGACAAAGGAACAAAACAAAAATTACAGATATTGCAATTTACGCCATTCTTTCGAATTATAAACATTTTTTGCGCAGCAGCTGCTAATATTTTAGATTGCACTATCTGATTTATTTTCCATGTTACAGACCATAGAAGAATATCCAAAGAAACAATGGCTTTAGCCCAGCAAGGATTGGGTACTCTCAAATTTTTGTGTCTTTCTGTGGTTTGTATTTAGTATGCTGTTATTTGAATTTGGTACAAGACCAGTTAACATTTACGCAACAAGTAGTGGTTAAAAAAAAATCACCAGTTTGAGTGATCTCATTGGACAATGGGCATTATATGTTGATTCCAATTCTTTCTGCTGTTTTCATGATCTTAGCACATTTAGGTTAAAAATAAAATTAAAAAGAAGAGAGAACTGTTATAGATGAAAACACTTGACTGAAAAAACAATTTCACTGATATAAACAGGAACTAACCTAGATACCAAGATCTACAAGGTTGTCAAGGGTTAGAGAGGAAAGTGGAGTTCAGGCCACAGTTAGATCAGCCATGATCTTACTCAGTGGTGGAGGAGGCTCGATGGGCCAAATGGCCTATCCCTGCTCCTGTTTCTTATGTTCTTGTGTAAGAAAAAGTTGATAATAAAATCACACACAAATATTGGGAAATGTTGAAACGGGGGCAATTACAGGACACGTTTATGTGAAGTAAGGTCTTTTGATGAGTTGAAAAATTAAAATGAGATTTTAAAAAAGAAGCATATGACAGATCTAGGTTAACAGTACAAGAAACAAAATAATAATAGTCATAGTGACATCAAGCCGAATATAGAAAGTACTGAGAGGATGCAAAAACAATTAAAAAGGCTGCATGAGAAGAGTTCTGAACAAATACTAGCTGGTAAGATAAAGAGAAAAGTCAAGGATTTTGTGAAAACATCTGTAATATTAATGCAGTTTTTGTCTTCCAGACTGTTTTGATTGGTCAGTTTGGGGGGTGTGTCCGTTGGCAGGCTTATTTAATGGACCGCGTCTCTCATAGAGTCATAGAGGTTTACAGCACAGAAAAAGGCCCTTCGGCCCAACGAGTCTGCACCGGTCAAACAAGTACCTAACTATTCTAATCCCATTTTCCAGCATTAGACCCATAGCCTTGTATGCCATGGCATCGCAAGTGCACATCCAAATACTTCTTAAATGTTATGAGGGTATCTGCCTCTACCACCCTTTCAGGCAGTGAGTTCCAGATTCCCACCACCCTCTGGGTGAAAAAATTCTTCTCACGTCCGCTCTAAACCTCCTGCCCCTTACCTTAAATCTATGCCCCCTGGTTATTGATCCCTCCACCAAGAGGAAAAGTTCCTTCCTGTCTACCCTATCTATGCCCCTCATAATTTTATACACCTCAATCATGTCCCTCCTCAACCTCCTCTGCTCCAGGGAAAATAACCCCAGTCTATCCAATCTCTTCTCATAACTAAAACTCTCCATCCTGGTAAATCTCCTCTGCAGCCATGAATCATGCAAGAAAGGCACTAACTGGCCAGCTGAGTTCAAAGGTTGTAGAATTCAGAGGAATGCATGAAACTGACAGGTGAAAATGTTGTTTCAGTGAATTGGTTGCTAACTGCAATTTTTAAAACTATAATTATTATCTATGAAACCCAAATTGGCTTATTACATTCAATGAATCTTTGAGATATGTACGCATTGTCTACATGGGCGTATTGATTTTTTGGCGCAATTTTAAACCCATGGTTTTTACACTTGATGGAACCTTTTCCAGGGTTAGAAGTTGTGATTCTGTTTAAGTATTTGGTGGAAGAGTAACTAGAAATCCTGTGCATAAGGATGCGCTTTTGCAATAGGGATATTATTTTGCTGCAGATGTGTTGCTGATCACTGCAATGATGCATGCAGAAACACAGGGGGTGCACAAAGGACTTTGGGGTGTGATTTTTAAGCCCAATCCTGCTTATCCTATTAAATTAAACTTGAAGACATGTGAGCGTCGTCCACATGGAGCATGTTCAGAAGTAAAGCAGTAGATTGAATTTTTAAAATTCCAGTACCAATTTACTGGTCTTAAACTTGCCAATTGAAAGCAAATTCTATAGAAGGAGAGTTTATTAGAAAGTCAAAGCTTATATTGGATGAAGCTCCAATGATGCTGGTGGTGAATCATTTACTTAAAGATCTAATGAATAAAGATATTATATTCGGAGAGAAAATTGTTATGCTGGGAGGTGATTTTCGACGGATTCTACCAGTTAGCCTTGGAGCAAACTTATAAACCTAAAATGTAAAGGAACATGAGAGTCACACCGAATAAAAAAGAAATTAAACTGGGAGCTGGAAAATTGGAAGGTTCAGTTGAAATACCGGAGAGTTACATTTCCAGGTAAGCAAATTGTGTTGATTTCCTACTTTGGCCTCTCCTAGACCCTCTGTGAAACTTGCAGCCCCCTGATGCAGCCAATTAATTTAACCGCCCACCCCTTGATGAAAGGCCACCCCCTGCCGAGTTGCTGGACTCACAGTGGAGATTCCATGTGATTCTGGGACATTTGCAGCACCAGTGAAAAATAGCCTTTTCTTTGGATCCTTAGTTGACTTCATTGCCGGCTTGACTATAGAGCAGGCTGCCATTTCCCGTGGCAACCTGTCCCTCGGAAAATCGCCCAGAGATTGGACAGTGTTGGGAGCCATTCTGACAGTGTTTCCTGTGATTTTCTCACCCCCCACCCTGCCCATTTAAACCCTTGTCTCCATGGGTGGATTTGGGCTCATTATGGAGCTGGAAGTAGGCGGTCTTAGTGACGGTAAGCTTATGTGGTTGGAAGCGCTTCTCGATATCATATATGGCACCCGAGTTGCGAGCAATCTGGCCTAGACAGTTGCCAGAGAGCAAGATGGTTTCGAGAGCTAGAGAATGAAGTTTGTTGCGGGGAACCTATGACTGCGTTTTAGTCTTCCCAGTTGTCACAGAGCTAAGGACATAAGGTCAGAAGTGGGGATGTTCGCTGATGATTGCACAATGTTCAGCACCATTCGCAACTCCTCAGATACCGAAGCAGTCCATGTACAAATGCAGCAAGACCTGGACAATACCCAGGCTTGGGCTGACAAGTGGCAACATTTGCGCCACAGAAGTACCAGCCATCCCCAACAAGAGAGAATCTAACCATTCCCCTTGATGTTCAGTGGCATTACCATCGCTGAATCCCCCACTATCAGCATCCTGGGGTTACCATTGACCAGAAAGTGAACTGGGTTAGCCATATAAGTACTGTGGCTACAAGAGCAGGCCAGAGGCTAGGAATTTTGCGACGAGTAACTCAGCTCCTGACTCCTCAAAGCCTGTCCACCATCTACAAGGCAGAAGTCAGGAGTGTGATGGATGAATGCAACTCCAACAAGAAGCTCAACACCATCCAAGACAAAGCAGTCCGCTTGATTGGCACCCCCACCACAAATATTCACTCCCTTCACCACCGACGAAGAGTGGCAGCAGTGTATACCATTTTACAAGATGCACTGTAGGAACTCACCAAGACACCTTAGGCAGTACCTTTCCATAGCCGCTACATCTGGAAGAACAAGGGCAGCAGATGTATGGGAACACCATCACCTGGAATTTCCCCTCCAAGCCATTCACCATCCTGACTTGGAACTATATTGCCATTCCTTCACTGTCGCTGGGTCAAACTCCTGGAACTACCTCCCTAACAGCACTGTGGGTGTACCAACACCACATGGACTGCAGCGGCTCAAGAAAGCAGCTCACCACCACCTTTTCAAGGGCAGTTAGTGACGGGCAATAAATGCTGGCCTACCCAGCAATGCCCACACCCTGTAAATGATTAGAAAAAAAGACCTCACACTATATTTTTATGAATGTATATATATGTATGTATTTCAACATGGCTACTTCCCTAAAATTTTTTAAAAACTGGACAAAAAGGCTGAAGTAACCCTGAACAGAAGGAACTTTCTGGCAATATCAGAGAAACTAACACTACATTATCTCTGAAGAGATGCTCACAACCCCTGTGGCTGTAGAGATCAAATTAAAAGGGAATTTTACAAAAGCCATCTACATTTCATAAGCCACTGGTGCCTGCCAGTCTGCTAGGACAAAGGACCCTGTAACCTCCTTTCAAACTCTTAATAGTTGAAATATTAACAGAGGAATATACATCCTTTGTCAAAGCCAAAGTGGATAGGTGGGAATCATGTGGCATGACCCCCTACCTGGAGGAACCTGGAACACTGCCTTGCTGTACTGCCAATGAGTCTGCCATTTTTCATCGAGCAAGCAACAGCTCAGAAAAAGGCCTCTGACCAGGTTTGAATACCTGGTCCCCATCTACACTGTTTCTATTAGAGCTGCTGAACTTCTGTGACAGCGCCAACAAGACTAATTCATCTCTATGAGTCTATCCCATTGTGAAAGTCATCACCACTGGAAAAGTGAATTATCCAGCATCAGTCTTCAACCTGCCAACCTCTGTGAAAAAATACAGCATTGGACTTTGATTATTGATTCAGGTGCAACAATAAACCTTTGCTCTGTGGTTTTTGCCCTGTAACTGTTCCTGTCTCTATCCATCTTTTATTGTATGAATACAGCGGGGGCTCTAAGCCATACCCCCTCCCACGTTTTGAATAAACTAACCCTCTGAGCTTACCCTGTCTTGAGATTGCTGTGGGGTTATCAATAAAAAAATAGATCATGCCAAAACTGAGGAGTTGGGGAATATGTCACTGCTTATAAAGGGGGAAGTCAAAATCAAAACACCTTTCTGCTTACGGATGGGTGGTGAGAGGAGAAATCAGCGCTGTTTAAATTAAATCCCCTCTTATCCGCAACACCAATATTTAATTGGAGGAAATTTCTGTTCATCCAGGACTGGATGTCAGACAAACAGTCTCTCAATTTAGAAACTAGCAGAAGGGTTGAGAGAGGCGGTGATGAACTGGAACTGGGTGTTTTCAGAGTACATTTGAAAACTGATATATTTTCAGAGGATGTTGCCAAAGGGTAGCATGTAAATGAGAAATAGGGGAAATAGAAACAAAAGTCATATATAATGCTTTAGCATTAAATCACTCATCCAGCCATAGTTGTATCCATTTTAGGAGAGATATTGAGACCATGTAAAGGGCACAACAAAGCTTTATATGATGATACAGGGGAAGCTTTGTGCCATCGATGGAGTTTAGAAGGATGAGGGGGTATCTGATTGAAACTTACAGAATACTGAAAGGCCTGGATAGAGTGGACGTGGGGAAGATGTTTCCATTAGTAGGAGAGACTAGGACCCGAGGGCACAGCCTCAGAGTAAAGGGAAGACCTTTTAGAACAGAGATGAGGGGAAACTTCTTTAGCCAGAGTGTGGTGAATCTATGGAATTCATTGCCACAGAAGGCTGTGGAGGCCAGGTCATTGAGTGTATTTAAGACTGAGATAGATAGGTTTTTGATTGGTAAGGGGATCAAAAGTTACGGGGAGAAGGCGGGAGAATGGGGTTGAGAAACTTATCAGCCATGATTGAATGGCGGAGCAGACTCGATGGGCCGAATGGCCTAATTTCTGCTCCTATGTCTTATGGTCTTATTTATGAGGAGAGGTGAGAGAAATATTTTCAGCATAATAAAAAAGTTAAGAGGAGACCTGATCAAAATCTCCAAACTTATGAGAAGTAAAGATAAATGGGAAAAACTAATTTCCATGATCAGTGAGTCAGCAAGTGGAGAACAAGGATTTGAGCTTCTTCACAAAGGAACAAAGAAAAATGTTGAAAACATTTTTTGACTCTGAGTTGTTTGTTTTTGATAGGACACCCAAGGTGTGAGGTGGCAACAGAATCACTTAAAAAAAAAGAAATTGAGTAAACAGTTAAAAAGAAAAAAATGGGAAGGTGGAATGAAGTTTTACTTTTATGTTGGGAGCTGACACAGATGTGAGTTGCCAAATGGCCTTATTTCTTTGCTGTCAAATTCTACAAGGTTGACACTTGCTAGCTGTAATGATGACTAGAAGTCAATATGGTTCTAAGTTAATTGTGTTGGATTCAATTGACAGGCCTTTGGACGTATGCTGGTAAAGACAAAGCATGCAGGGACAGAGATACTGCAAGTTTCAGTTTGTACGCTCTCCAAGCAACACTAATGATTTGTCAGCAGTGCTCAATCTTGCTCTTCCCACTTGGGCCCCTGTTCACCCGACTTTATTTGCTCACATCACTAATCTCCCATTTTCAGATCAGCAGAGTCTAAGCTCCAAATGCTTTGCCACACGTTGTGCTGAGTTTTCCAGTCCTGCTTTGCTCCCAGCCTGTTCTCTGCTCCCTTAGTGTTAGCTTGTCAGTGTTAACATGCAGTCAGGCTCTCATTCCTGCTATGTTTGGACCCTTGAACCAGTTTGGGAAATACCGTGGCTTCCGAGTCTGGACCACAATGGGGTATTGCATCATAGTGAGAGAGGGAGCTTTTCGCAAGCTTACCACCTTACTGGAAAATGAGGAAATATCCTTGTTGACTGTTGATGTGGTTGGGAAATCAGCTGATTAACCAATTTTCAGGCTGAGAGAGCCTTCTCACCTGCTGAATTCTCTCAACCCAGCTCTGAAGCAGCACAGGTTGGGAAATTTTGCAGAGCTGAATGTGAGTGCAAGTTCAGGAGAATGAACCCAAGCGAAATGCCATCTTCGAAAAGAGAATGATAAAGAAATAATTGACTGTATTCAGAAGGGTACTTTGGTTGAACTAAAACAGGAGAGTTTGTGAAAGATGTATCAAGCAATGTTCATCTTGAAACTAAAATGAAGTAGAAAGAGGTGTGTGCTGATCCCCAAACATGAAGGATATCAGCCAAGTGTCAGATCAGCAGCACTGGACAATTGAGCAAGCTGCAGTAAACTTCAGAAATAAGGCTTCAGGCCCCAGTATTCTCATGAATAATGCTGTGGGAGATAACTAGAATGTATTTTAAGCATTCAGAGCTTTCACAAACACACTGTACTTGCTGGTTAGTCATAGTGTTCCCTTGTGTTAATTTTTGGATGATGATTTCACAGCCTTAAAGTAAGCCATGCTTAGGAATAAGTCATTACTCAGGGAAGCCCTTTATCTTGTTCCCAAGGTGATGGCTAGTTAATTCGTGTTCTAATGATTTGTCATTGGGATGAGCCAGGAACTCCCTCCTCCACCCCACACACCTACTCCCACACAGACACATTCATGCTGCATAACTAATTGGATTTCCTTCCACCTACATGGTATAGCCTTCTCCTTCTGTTCACTGCCTGACACCCCTTTGGCATCATTAGTTTAGACATGTCATCAAATGTTTGAAAACCAGCAAAATCTAGAAGCAGCCAACTCAATTTTTCCAAAGTTGACAAACGGTATTGTTCCATTTACCCTTTGAGAACCGAAGTGCAGTTGTTTGAAAAAGGGTGTATCGAACTATGACAGTATGATTTTGAATATTGTGGGTCTTGAGAACAAAATGCAGTGCTTCATGTGGAGGTGGTGTGATCAGGCATAACTAGCCTTTCACTAATACTGAATATAGGTTGTAAATCATGGCATTGATTTAATGCTGACATTTACAGAGCCTGTTTTTATGGTTTGAAATCCTTTGTAGGTTTTCACCTAATATTCATACATTCATAAAACTAAAATTATTTACTTTCCATCAGCCAGCAATATTATTGTAGTTAGAAGTGGATGATCTATATTACTCATAAGATTTTTTATTTTGTGTGGAAGGGACAGAGTGGTACGAGTAGAGGGAAAAGGTTGGTGTTGCATTTTTAGCTAGCCATGAGAAGTATACAATCTTGTAGAAACGTTGCACTCACAGAACAGCTTGTCTCTTCTCAATGGGAGTGTCAGACCAGTAAATTGCAGAATGAATTAATGCATTGTTGGGCCAGATATTGTTGGCCTATTTGAATGCAGTGTTATTACTCCTTTGTCGGAATGTGCCAGCTTAACATTATTGAGAGGTGTATTTTAAGATGAAATCAGAGAGACTGGCATGAGCCAGTGTGTTTGATACGTAACTGGGTTTTGAAGTGAGCCACTTAGTTGTGTCAAACAGCTTCACCACACCATCTGCAGTTGTTCAAGAAGGCATCCACCAGCACCTGAGTACAATTGGGGATGGACAGTAAATTTCTTTGGTCTTTCATGGGATGCGGGCATTGCTGGCAAGGAAAGCATTTATTGCCGATCCCTATTTGCCCCTGAAGTGAGTGACTTGCTGGCCCATTTCAGAGGGCAGTTAAGGGTCAACAATATTGTAATTGGTTTGGAGTCACATGAACGCCAGACTGGGTAAGGATGGCAGATTTCCCTCTTGAAAGGACATTAGTGAACCAGATGGGTTTTTACAATAATCACTGATAGTTTCATGGTCATGATTACCGGGGCAAGCTTTCAATTCTATGTTAATTGAATTTAAATTCTACAAGCTGCCATGGTGGAATTTGAACCCAAGTCCCCAAATGCCAGTCTTGCCAACAAAGATCACATCCCAGGAATTAAGTTTTAAAAAAATCACAGATTGTTTAATACTTGGTTCACAGCTGGAACTTGTGCACCAAGTTTTGAATAAGGGTGTCCTAGAGGAACGAAGATTGAGAGGGGGCATGATCCAGGTCTTTGAAGTGTTGAGCAGCAGACACAGTAAATGTAATTTGGATATTTAATTTTGATTGAGAACATAAACGTAAAGGATACTGATTCTTATAAGACTAGAGATGATCATAGTGTTATTGAGATGAGAAATAGTTGGAGGTATGTAGAGTTGATTCCCACTCAGTGAGATTGATACTCAGTCAAGAAGACAGTGGACAAGTGAGAAATGTCATTGAAGGCTTTTGGATTAAATTTAGATGGAAACTATCCAATAATTCTTGGAACATTGTAGTTTCTAAGCTGCAAAGACAAAGTAAGTGTTGTCTCTACAAATGAATAGCCTGGGCTGCAAAGTGAAGATATGGGGATAAGCAGTTACTGTAGAATTCTGCTTGATTGCAACTAAGAAATTATGCAGGATTTTTACTTGGGAGGTTACGTTGGCAGAATAAGTGGACCCAAACTTATTTGCCTGACAAAAAATGGTCAAAAAGAGAAATGGTCATTAAGAGAAATATCAAAAAATGATCAAAGTTTACCATTGTATGTCTCGCCAAGCTACTCCAGTGCAACTGCAACACTAGCACTTAGCCGGCAAAGAGGAAAATTGCCTATGTTTGTTCTGTCAACAAACAGCAGAACAAATTCAATTTGACCAATGACTGCCCTGTTATGGCACAGCCGATGGTAAATGCTGAGTTGTTCAGATCCCAAAGAGAAACTTGAAACAACTGCCACAACTTGTTTTGCAATTTGTATAAATTTCGAGATGTGTGCCTTGAATTCAGTAGTAATAAGACCACCAAATCTTATAGGTTTTTTACAAAACTAGATTCAACATTTATTAATAAGAGAAATTATTTTAAACATACATAGATCTACAAATTACTGCTCTGATAACTTCTAAATCCCCTACTTAGTTTGACTCCTAGTTACACGTTCGTTAAGGCAACAGTAAGACACATGGATTTTAAAAGACCCAGGCAAGGTGACACACAATACTCTGAACCAGTTGAATTCAAAGTGAGTTTTCTTAACTTCAGTTCTTTGAAAACAGCAGCTTGAGGTATAGATGCTGAAGGCTTTTTATACTTGTTAGATCTTAAAATGCCTACCCTTACAAACAGTCTTCTCTCATTTATACATATTTTTCTCTTTGAATGCAAATTCCCATTGTTTCACTATGTCTTTGGACTTTACCTTTCTGATAATAAAAATCTCTCATAGCACTAGGTTTTACCAATAATCTTTGCGAAAAATAAATATACTGTTTCTAAACTTCATCTGGCTAGGTGACACATTTCACCCCTCCTTTGAAAACAATCTAGTCTGGTTTATTTAAAAATGCAACCGTCCTTTTACACCTTACGTTCTAAACTTCCCCCATGTTTGCCATGTTTACATCAAAGCCTTCAGAACAGCTGGCTTTAATCCAATTAAGTCTCACACAGATATAGACACACACACACACACACACAAACACACAGAGATACAGACGCCACTATTTTACAATAAATTCCAAAACATGATGAGAATTTTCTGATATGCCCCATCATTCTACACTAAATCATCAGCAATCAGCAGCATTTACTCACCAATTACCTGCTCACCAATGCTGTTAAGAAACTCAAGTACTTAACTTTAGTTATTAGGTTGGGGACTCCAGTCTTCGACAAACCTTGGGCCTCCTGCACGTGCACTGGCCAGGAAATGGCTCCAGTTTGGTGATTTTGCATTCTTTAAGCAGAGGGCTGGCCTTGCATGCTTGCGCAGAGAAGAAAGAGAGAAAACGGTGCGAAGAGGCAAGTCAGATGATCTGGAAGGGATTGCCAGTGTAAGTGTGTGTCTCAGGGAGCAGGAAATGGGAGGAGCACAGGGTGAAGGTCCCAAACCACAGAGTGGGACAAGAAGAGGTCCCAAAAGGTAGTCCCAGGTAAGGGATGAAGATAGGGGACAAGAAATAGGTCCCTTAAGTGAAGTTAAAGAAAGGAACAGAGTAATAGGCTACAAGAGCAGGTCAGACGCTAGGAACCTTGAGGTGAGTAACTCACCTCCTGACTCCCCAACGCCTGTCCACCATCTAAAATACACAAATCAGGAGAATGATGGGGCACTCTCCACTTGTCTGGATGAGTGCAGTTCCAACAACACTCAGCAAGCTCAACCCCATCCAGGACAAAGCAGCCCGCTTGATTGGCACCCCATCTACAAACATTCACTCCCTCCACCACCGAAACACAGTGGCAGCAGTGTGTACCATCTTCAAGATGCACTGCAGGAACTCACCAAGGCTCCTTAGGCTGCACCTTCCAAACGCACAACCGCTACCATCTAGAAGGACATGGGCACCAGACACATGGGAACACCACCAGCTAGAAGTTCCCCTCCAAGCCACTCACTATTCTGAAATATTTCGCTTTCCTTCATTGTCACTGGGCCAAAATTCTGGGACTCCCTAACAGCACTGTGGATGTACCTACATCAAGAAGGCAGCTCACCACCACCTTCTCAAGGGCAATTAGGGATGGGCAATAAATGTTGGCCAAGCCAGTGACACCCACATCCCGTGAATGAATGAATTTTAAAAAATGCTCTGAATTCAAGAGTTGCAGGGAGCAGACTTTAAGTGAAGTGGACATGAGAGCAGCTCTGAAGGTCAAAGAAGGCAGCCAAAGATTGGTGACTCCATGCTGCAGGCAGTTGGGGAAATGATAGCCCTTTGGAGAAGTGGTGTTCTGCTTGGCACGGCCAAAGATCTGAGATTGTGTGTGGAAAGTGAAGCTTGAGTATACTCGGAGATCGAGGGGAAAAGAATCTCAGAAGACAAGGTTGAAACCTTGCAAGTTGGGTCATTGTTCAAGACACCTGAGTGGGTGAGACTTTTGAAGAGAATTCCAATGCAAGGTCTTCAGATGTGGAGACTGGAAACCCTCGTGAGAAGGGCAAAGTTTCACTGAGATTGGCTCACAATGTGACAGACATCTGGTTTGGGTGTTGACAAATCCATGGAATCGGATTCGGTCGCATCTGACATCTATTGTGCAGTGTCTGACCAGTTCGCCTGTTAATTCAAATGCAGCTTATAATTACCCTGAATATCAGAGTATAACATAGATATTGTAAGTTGTTTTATCTTTCTAAACTTTTTTGGTAAAGTTTATCTTTGTTTGTTCAAAACCCATGCAATCCTGTGGCTTTATTCACTGAGCAAGCGTCCTGAATATCAAACTTTGTCTACTGTCAACAAAATGTTATCAGTCCCTAACCAGATGTTTACCCCCACCGCAAACCCCACCCCCCCTTCTGCCCTCGCCCTATGGCCTGGCCAAAGTTACTAACACTGCTCAGTGTGTGTGTGTGTGCGTGTGTGTGCGTGTGTATACGTGCATGCATGCATTTTAATTAAGCTGGGCAATGGATTGATAGAACTCAGGTTGCCTGGGGGGCAGGGTTGAAACATGAAAAGGTACAAATAAATAGGTTAGATCAAACGTTTGCATTTTTAGATAAGTTGCAAGTTTGATTGAATATCAAAGGGGAGTCAAAGGTAACAAGAAACATGTTTACCTCTTGCAGGAGTTCCATAGGAAAATAGTATTGGGAGTATTATGTTTTATTGACCCAAAAGCAAAGACAAGATAAGGGCATAAAATATTTATAGTTGGAAGGATTTGAGTTTCAAAGAGGTGTGAGAATAATGGAACCTGAGATTAAAGGGGGAAAAAAGGTAGTTTACAGTTACTGTGGAGAGCTTAGGGGAGAGACAGCTGGAGCTGTTTGAGCTGTTAAGCTCTCACTGGAGCTCTGGGCTGGGAGAGGAAGCAGTTTGAATCAACCATCAAGTGAAGCCAGAAACATTTTGGGCTGCAACAAGCATTTTATTCTGAAATGGATTCCACTGCAGAGTGGATGAGGGTCGAGGTCATGTGGTATGCCTTTATTGAAGCAACAACAATTTGCCTTGAGTAATATTACTACATTTCATAGTAGACATCTATAATGGAGTGATGCTTGGAAGGTGTTTATTTGTGGGTTTGACCAAGTAGAGAGTTTTTGGGGGAATGTTTTGTAAGACTAACCTTAATGGTGTAACTGTAATCTTGTATGCTTAAGTTTTCTTTTATTTTTGTTAATAAAACTTTTACCTTTAGTTTTTAAAATTCCAAAAGTGTTACTGAACCTCTTCTTGCTGGGATCAGTAAGCCTTCTTCTCGATTTCAGAATACAAAAAAAAAGGGTATGGCCTGTAAGCCAAGTTTCCCTCTGGGATTTGGTTTGTGCAGCAATTAATATCAGTTGTGGTCATAACACATGGCTGCAATATTGTATCATGAATAAAATGCATTGCAACAACTGGCCAAATCAAGGGGGCCATTTACAACACCAGTAAGCATGGGGACCAGGAAATGAGGATCAGTGGAGCTGGGCAGGAGATGGGTCTAATACACAACATGCGCACAAGGGAGGGCATGAGGGCAGACCAATTGGAGAAAGAAGTGATTTTAAGGATCGAGCAAAAGGAGCCTGAAGGAGGTTTAGCTTGAAGGGAAGGAAGCAGCTAAACAGATGATCCCAATCTCAGTGAAGTCAGTCAGCTTCTTGCACGTCTTGTTGGAGCTTAGAGTGGAGGATCTAAGGGAAAAGGATTTCACATTGGAGCTAAGAGTGGAGGATAAGAGAAGAGGATTTCAAGTTGGTAATGAAGAAAAGAAACTGGTGTTTGTCTTTTCACTCCAGGATGGTCCTGGAGCAATGTACAATTTTGGCAGAGGATAATGCGATCCAGTAGCACTTTATGTAGTCCAGCAGATCTATGATGGATAGTTTTTTGGCCAGATGAACTCAAGTCTGTGCCCCTTCGATTTGAAGCAACGAAAGTGGCCATTCCACTGTTCAACTGGGCTGAAAGCAAGTAATATTTTTGCTGTGAAAAAGGCCATCAAAGGCAGACATAAAGGAGTGTTTCAGAAGATCAATGGCTCCCTAAGTATTGTGGTGAATGAAGAGTCAAAGGATAAAAGGTTGAGTTTTATTCAGGCATCTTTGACAACGTTTTTTTATATCCCCCACAGTCAGTGTCCCCTATGCCCTTTCCAATGCAGTCTCCTTCTCTCTGTCCCTCAAATCATATACAACTGTCTTTGAATATATTTCGGGGATGTACAGAATGAAGTGTGGTTTGAAGGCGGTCAGCTGTGGAGGGATAGAAGAAAATGGTCCGGGTTGTTTTGTATGTTTTTTAAAATTCATTTATGGGATTATGGGCATTGCTGGCTTGGCCAGCATTTATTGCCCATCCTGAATTGCCCTCGACAAGGCGGTGGTGTATAGCCTTCATAAACTGCTGCAGTCCATGTGCTGGAACAACCACAGTGCTGTTAGGAAGGGAATCCCAGGATTTTGAACCAGCAACATTGAAGGAACAAGGACATAGTCCCAAGTTCGGAAGGTGTGTGACTGAGAGGGGAACTTGTAGGTGGGTGTGTTCCCATGTGTCTGCCCAAGCCTGAGTATTGTCCAGGTCTTGCTGCATGTGGACATGGCTCCTCAGATGCTGAAGCAGCCCGTGAATGGTGCTGAACATTGTGCAATCATCGGCGAACATCCCCACTTCTGATCTTATGATGGAGGGAAGGTCATTGATGAAACTGCTGAAGATGGTTGGGCCGAGGACAGGAGGCTGAGGAACTCCTGCAGTTGATTGACCTCCAACAACCACAACCATCTCCCTTTGTACTCAGTATGACTTCAATCAGCGGAGAGTTTTCCCTCTGATTCCCATTGACTTCAGTTTTGTTAGGGCTCCTTGATGCCGCATTTCGTTAAATGCTGCCTTGATGTGAAGGGCAGTCACTCTTACCTTACCTCTGGAGTTCTGCTCTTTCATCCATGCCCGGACCAAGGGTGTAATGCAATCAGAATCTCAGTGACCCTGGTGGAACCCAAACTGAGCATCAGTGGGCAGGTTATTGTTGAATAAGTGTCACTTGATAGCACTGTCGGTGACACTTTCCATCACTTAGCTGATGATTAAGAGTAGACTGACGGGGCAATAACTGGTCGGATTGGGTCTGTCCTGCTTTTTGTGGACAGGAAATACCTGGGCAAATTTCCACATTAATGGGTAGATACTAGTGTTATAGCTGTTCTGGAACATTTTGGTTAGGGGCGCAGCTACTTCTGAAGCACACGGCTTCAATTCTACTGCCAGAATGTTGTCAGGGCCCATAGGCTTGCTGTATCCAGTGCCTTCAGCCGTTTCTTTTTATCACATGGAGTGAATCGAGTTCTCTGAAGACTGTCATCTGTGATGCTGGGGACCTCCGGAGGAGGCCAAAATGAACCATCCACCTGGCACTTCTGGCTGAAGATGGCTGCAAATGCTACAGCCTTCTCTTTTGCACTGATGTGCTGGACTCTCCATTATTGTGGATGCGGATATTTGTGGAACCTCCTCCTCCAGTTATTTGTTTAAGATTCAGACAATAAGTGTAGGGAGGTTATGGAAGATTACCAAGTCAAGGAGCCGGTTATGAGTATGAGAGGCCTAAGAGTTTATATCGAGGCCCATGAGATCAGAAAGAAAGTGAAGATGAGGATGGAAATTACTGAAGGTGAGGAATTGCACATTCTAGAGATCAAGGCAGGAAAGGAGTGAGGATATTTGAGTGAGACACTTGGTGAGGGTGGGTGGGAGGGCACAAGCCAACAACGATTTTAGAGACAAAAACCTGACAGCATTTTAGAGATGTGACATAAGGTAAGGTTTGTTCATGGAATGAAACCAAAACCAAGATGCGAAGCTTTTCTTCACTGACAGTTTATTGACTTTGTTCAGTCTCATCGCTCTCCTCTCGCCGCCAGTGTTGTAGCTGCCTCCTATTTATATGTGAAGAAAGTACTTAATTAAGCAATGCCCTTCACTGGTGTATCTTAACAATATAATTAATATACTTTTTCCTCCTTTGACCTTGTTAATGGTAACAAAGGAGAGAGGGAAGAAACTGGATGTAGCATGACAATAAAGCCAAATCACCACAGTGGTATTTTGGGTGGGCTGATGGTAGATAGCCAGGCCAAGAGATTTAAGTAAGGGCAAGGTGTCGTCAACATGTACAGCTGCTATGATGGGCACAGAGGGTTAATGGCAGCAGGAGAGTAGGAAGGCAGATGAGCAGTGATGGATTGAGGTAGGAGTAAGAGGAGGAAAAGCAGCCAAGAGAGGAGAGAAAAAGGTGCCCTGATTGGATGACAGAAATGGGAGAAGACAAGAGAGAAATGCCAAGTGGGGTCAAAGGATGCAGGGGTAGGGTGAAAGGAAGGGAGGAATAATGGTCTCAAATCCAGAACTGCAGCCACAATGTTCATAAAATGGATATTTTGTTTTTTGTTAGATTAAACTAACCATTTGAAAAATTTGCTGACTCATAATCACTGGGATGTCTTCGCTAGTTAAATTTGAAACTTCATTCCTGCGGTGTACCCCTTCTAAACACTCTTTGAAAATAGGCATTGGGAATTTTCAGAGGAGAAAAGCTGTGCTGAAACTCCAGGTCATTTTGCAAAGGGGTAGTGCATGTCAGTCAGTGGATAGTTCAGCACAAGAGTGCATTATGCACCCATTTGCAAATTTGCCTTTTGTAAAGGTCTGCGTTTATTATCACCTGTCAGAACTGTTCAGCTGAGATTCCTTTTCATTGCAGTTTATGCTTATGGTTGCTACTAACAAATAGCCTGAGGTAAAAAAAAACTGAAATAGCTGCAATTTATTTGTTTCTCGACAATGCTCAAAATTAACAAGATACTTGCAAATTTTCTGTGGTTGGTTATTAAATTAAATTAATGACCAATTTGTTATGAACCCAGTTGGTGGAATATTAACTGGAATTCAGTAAAATTTCTTATATTTATTTGATTCATGTTCTCCCATTTTTCACCACTCTTTCAAAGCCATCTTTCAGCCAATGCTGATTTTAAAAAACGGTTCGGTTGTTGAACTTCTTTTATTGCTGGCATTCAAGGTGCTGAAATACCACTCTGCTTTTGTGTATTGGCCCTCGTTAACGAAATGATGGAAATCTGGAATTTTGTCTCCGAAAGCTCCTGGGTGCTTGGTAAATTGAAATTTTCAAGGTCCAAATTAATAGATAATTATTCATTCGGTGGTGGGGAGAGGAGGGGGGGGAGGGGTCAAGGAATATGGTGTAAAGTAGATAAATAGAGTTGAGGTGCAGATCAACCACGATTTCATTAAATGAGGGAGGAGGCTTGAGGGGCTGAATAACCAACTCCTGTTCCTCTATATAAAGCTGTTATCATAAATTTTAAGAAGTAAAATACAGCTGGTGCTAGAGATTTGAAAAAAAACAGCGAAAATACTGAAAACAGCAGCAGGTTTGGTACAGTACGATTTCGGTCATAACTGAGTGAGTTCTCATTTTAAGATTATGCCACCTGGTTCTGGATTCCCTCACAAGAGAAAATAGTTGTTCTAAATACACCCAATTACATCCCTTAATGATTTTAAGTAACTCAATTATATCACCCCTCAACTTCCTTCACCTGCTCTGCTGTTGAGAACCTTTTGAACTGCACTTTGTCTTGCACCTTTCCCTCACCTTGTGGCACTACCAAGGAGCTCCTGATGGTGTCGCTCAAGGGATCATCAGAACACACAAGCCTCTCCACCAAGTCAAGGTGGCGATCCACGGAGAAGATGTGAACCCATATAGGAATAGCAAATGTCTGGCACACATTTTGTCCAGACTATAGGTGAGACTGGATTTAGATAATTATCTTCCAGTTTTCAAACTGTTCAATATTACAGATGCTGGAAATCTGAAAAATAATTTCTCCAACTACAGAGACCTGCAATTTTTTTTCTTTGCAAGGATTATACAGTTGCTTTTTGAAAGTTACTACTGATTCTGGTTCTAGAACTGTTTCAGCCAGTGAATTCTAGATCATAAGTTGCTACATAAAAAAAAAATTCTCCACCTCCTCCAAGAGCCAGTTACTGAGAATTCGGAACTCTGAAATAGAAACAGAAAATGCTGTAAATATTCAACAAGTCAGGCAACATCTGTGGAGCGAGAACACAGAATTAATGGGCGGAATTTTCTGGTCCTGCCAGCGGTGGGTTTCATGGTGGGCAGGAGCGGAAAATTAGGAGAGAGGCCAAAACTTGGAATCACACCACCAGGAAATGAGTTCGAATTTTCCCCTCACCATTTCCATGGTGGGCTGATCGGGTGTCCCACTGATCCATGGCGGGAACGCCATTTGCATACATT
Organism: Cetorhinus maximus; assembly: GCF_964194155.1. NCBI lineage: Eukaryota > Metazoa > Chordata > Chondrichthyes > Lamniformes > Cetorhinidae > Cetorhinus > Cetorhinus maximus. The sequence continues at coordinate 6,506,474 of NC_135898.1, read as the reverse complement.
ACTATGTCATGAATGCTCATTAAAAATGCTGCTCGCCTGAATCACGTTACCCCTCCCAATTGCGTGCCACACCAGCAGGAAATTAGACCGGTCTGAATCATGTTCAGATAGAAGTGGCGTGCAGATGTCGGCTCTCACTTCACTCATGACTTAAAGGTGAGTGCAACATTCAAAGCCTACCTACAACAGCGCTGCTCCGGTTTTTCATCAACACCAGTGAGACTCCATGCTGGTGGGGGTGTAGGGTTGGTCCGCTCACCTTGGTTCCTCCGTACTCCAGGAGGGTGTGTTCTGTGGTTCTCAGGGCTGCACTTTGAACCAGAGATCAGCTTTGCGACTGGGAGGTCGGAGGGAGGAAGGGAGGCGGAGCGGGGGGAAGGATGACGGAGACATGGGGGTCAATGGGCTTTGGTGGGGTTGGAGGGGTGGTGGGGGGAAGGAGGAAGGAGACGTGGTATAATGGGCTATGGTGGGGTTGGAGAAGTGGGGGAAGATGGCAGGCAGAGGGGAGACTGAGGGTGGGGAAGCCGGAGCATAACAAGGAAAACTAGAACGCAGGTACAGTAGGGAGTGAGTGGGAATCCAACTGTGTGAATGGGAAGGGATACACACAAACTCAGGAATCGGGGGTCAGGTGGAGGCTTATGTTAGTGTGGCACAATAGGCATGGGTTGCACAGAGGTTCCTGGGGCATGGGGATGGCTTGTGCATCAAGAATGGGTGGTACAGAGACTCATGGAGGAGGGGAAAGGCTTGTGCATTAAGGACGGGTTGCACAGAGACTCATGGGGGTGTGGAGGAAGGGAGACTGTGTTGTAATCAGTAAAAAAGGAAGCTGAGAGATCAAAGGCAGTCCTGGGGCTTTATGCAACTCATAGTCAGGGTGAGAGATTAAACAAAGTCCTGGGGCTTTACAGGCCATGCTACAGGGCTAGGCATGGCACATGCATCATTGTCCCACTCCAGGGAGGGGTAAGGCCTGTGTGCTCAATTGGAATAAGACAGAACTTAGTGTACAGGGTGTGTTCACAGTCTTAGAGTCACTGGCAAAGGGGTTGTCTGGCTCGGTACTGGACTGCAGTTGGGATGGTCATGGTTAGAGGCAGTCTCTAAGTGGAGAAAATATAATTCGAAGCTCTCCTGCCAGGGGCAGGGTCGGGGGGTGGGGGGGGTAGCAGGGGCAGGGGGTGGGGGTGGTGGTGGGGTTCTCCTCTGTATGTGACCATGCACACAGCCTTGAGATGGGCAGGGGTGGGTTCCATATGTGGCATGGAGACATCAACAATGATGGGTTCAGGGGGGGAGGACTGGAATGTCCATCACAATTACAATGAGGGAAGCTGGCGAATAACCAGTGGGAGCTCTACCTGCATGTCGTGAGGTTCCAGGAAAATTGGAGGGACTTGAACTCTAAGAGATTGAGATGTCAAGGCTGGTCTCAAAATAAAAATGCAGCACCACCTTCTTGAAACCCCAAAGCTGTTGCGCAGTTTGAAATCAAAATTGGAAAAGAATTTGCCGGGAGGGGTCTGAAGCAGTGTGGGAGAAGCCTATGGCTGGACGAAGGGGTCCTTTCAGGGGGCACCCTCAAATTGCTTAGAGTCACAATATTGAAATGGAGTCAGAGCTGAGAGGAAAGTAGAAGAGTTCCTTGAGAAGGTGCAATTGGAGCCATTGCCTTTTGGTGTGCTTTAACGAGAGACAGCAGGAGGCATTAGCTTCTCAATATAGTTGCTCCATTTGAGCTTTAACAGAGAGGTATGTGAGAATGGAAAATGTAGGCAAACATTAAGAAAGCACATTGCTGAATATCTAACAGATCATCAATTAAAGCCTCAAATGTGCCTTCTCCAATTGGAATAGATAATGGGCCAAAGGGCATCCAATCATTGCTGAAGTGCAAGTTGAGCTTGAGGAGGAGGTGTCAGCTGTGGCTCAGTTCATAGCACCCTCGCCTTTGAATCAGAGGGTTGTGGGTTCATGTCCCACTCCCGGAAAACCAAGAACTGTGATTGTACTCGAAAGAGCTGCAATCTGTGACTGTTGATAACTCGAAAGAGCTTGAGGAGCATACCAGAGCAGAGTGCCTTTGGTAAGGTGGCACATTTCATGAATGTGTCCATACCTCTTCCAATCTCTATGGGATTGAGATGTCAAGTGTAAGGGTTAGCATCTAGGTCACCAGGTTTGCACCTGAGCTGCAAGGCTGCATCAGCAAAAAGCTACTAGTGCACTGAGGGCATAACATTGGCTTTCTGTTTGCAAGTGGGAGTATATTTGCCCAGTATCCATTATTCTGTTGCAGCTATCAGGCCACAGGGAGAAGGAGGATTGAATAATGGAGCCTGCACTTAATGCTGCCTTCTTAATGGCAGTGATCCGATATAGGAGGAGGAGAGGAGTCCTTGTGCAGCTTTAAGAGAAGGTCTGACCAGAGGCCCATGGTCCAGGGGAGCCCCAACAACATCCAGAGGATGAGAGGCGGCTCACATGGCCAAGGTTCTACCAAAGAAGACTTTCCTATCTGGAGATGAGCGAAAGACAATGCTGTATACATTTGCATTTGTCAAACAATGTAGTGGACCATAACTGCCACATTCTGCTGGGAGGACATCCACTGCTAGTGCCTCTGAAGGACACTGCTGTGCTCAATATTTTTGCCTGCAGTTCGTTCCAGGGATCCACAGGGTACCTATGCGACATCTCACAGTCTCTTAGTGTCATGTCAGTGCACTGAAAGACCTTTACAACCAGTTACATCGAGAGCAAGTTCAGCATTCGGACTTGCAGCTGTAACCCTCGTGATTCACCAGGCTCTAATCTTTGGAAAGCTCAGCGGCGAACCCTGTAGCTGTGCGCTCTGGGGAGTGAAAGCCAGCACAAGAGTACAAATGCTGTGTCAAAGGACTTGATGCAGACATTGCCACCTGAATGAGAACCTTTTAGTGAACACTGAGATGTGCGCATGGTTGGAGAGACCATCATGACTGGAGGTCTTGTGCATTGGTATTACCAATGAAGGCAGCCTTCTCATTTTGAGAAACAATTAGAGCTCACCCCTCAAGGTCATTGAGCATGTCTAACTCTATGGGCAGAATTTTCTGCCTGTCTGGCGGGCGGGCCCAACCCAATTGCTAGCAGGCAGGGAGCTGATCGCCGCTGGCGAAGCGGGTCGCCCATTTTACGTGGGCGGGCCAATTAAGGCCTGCCCAGCGTGATGTCCGCCGGGAAGTGCTATGCGCTTCCTATGCGGGTGGGTGGGAATCCCTAAAAGCGAGAGTGCGCTCTTTCATGCATGCGCACGAAAGAGCGCACATCTCCCTGAGGCTAAGTGCAGCCTCAGGGAGATTGCCTGGACTTTGAAAAATATTAAAAATAGAAAAAAAAACCCTCACATGATCCCTCATGTGACAATGTCACATGAGTTGGGACATGTTCATAATTTACAGAACATCTTTATTACAATTTTTAAAACACTGCATGAAACCTCATCCCGCCGCTGGATGAGGTTTCATGTTTTCTCTATTTGCCGCCGGGGCTCCTGGCCAACCCGCCAACCTTAAGTGGCCATTGACAGGTTGGCAGGCCTGCAGATAATTTTGCTGCACCCCCGCCTTCCTGAAAATTTAAATGGGGCGGGGTGACGCAGGGGTTCCGCCCGACGTCATCCCGCGTCATTTTACCTATCGGCGAGCAGGCTCCGGCCCCCTGCTCGCTGACGGCAAAATTCTGCCCTATTTGCCTGGTAAGGAGTTGTTATGGCACAGTGGATGATAAATGCCGAGCTGCTCAAATCCCAGAGGGAAACTTGAAACAGCTGCCAAAATGGTTTTTTTGCAATTTTTATAGTATGAGGTGCGGTTCTGAAAACAGGAAATGATGTCCCTGACTACTTGTGATGATTTTACAGTAAAGTAAACATTTATCAAAAGAATAAAGGAAAACAAAACACAATTGCATTTAGACACAAGAATGGCTTCACACAGTAAACAGTACTTTAGAACAGTTCCACAAATCTTAACTTGACTAGCCTCAAAGCTAACCTTCCCCTTTTCTGTTCAGCAACTATCCTTGTAGATTTTAGAATCTATAGAAGTCCAGTAAGTTTTACCACAAAGTGCTTTTTCCTTGGGGTGTCCTCTGAGGTTGACAGCAACTGGGTCTTGTTCAAACTGTCTTCTGGGAGATCTGACCAGCTACCCTGTGCTATCTTCTGGGAGATCTGACCAGCTATCCCCTCACAGAGGCTTCAGTATTTCCTTAAATGCATTCCTTCCCTTTGATCTCTCCATTGTCTCAACCATTCTCTTTAGAAAAGCATCCATCCCAGACTTGATTAAATCGTTCTTTAATTTAGCTCTTAGACTTGTAAAAACAAACTTACCCTATCTTTACCTCATTTCCTTACACCTTTTTACAACTTGCATGTATCCATTCCCGTTTGAACTACAACTCAATTCAAAAACGCTCTTATTTTTGTTTTATGTAAAACTCTGATTGAAGTTCCTCTTGGTTCATTAACATATCAAAGCAACTTCCTACTGTTGATTTTAGGCCCTGGTCATCACTCTAGCTCTTAATCCAGTTACAGCCTGACTTGTAGCACATAAGAAACTATGCCAGGGTTATTACCAGAAGAAAAATATTACAATTGCTTGACAGAGTAGAGGTTACTAACACAGTTTGCAGACACTTCCAGTAAAGAGTTTAACACATCCTGCTGACATAACACAAGGGCCGAGTAACTAAAATCACACAGCCACACATCACATGAATTTGAGGCTAGCAAAGGGAGGTGAACCCTTGCAATAAGAAGGGACAGAGATGCATTTGCACCACACTTTCAAACGATGAGACCATTCTCATGACCTTTCAAATGATGAGACCATTCTCATGACCAACAAATTTATTTACAAAGGTGCATGATATATACACCCGTGACCCAGGAGTGACACCTAAGCTTTTTAATTTTACTCACCCTGCCACCAAGTCTAGGATCATCCCCGACATCCGCGCCAGAGCTGGAGGCAGCCTGCTTACTACTGTGCCCTGCTGTCTTTGATGATTTTGGCGGGCATCCTCCAGAGGGCCGAGACCTGGAAGACCCTGGCCCGCTTTGTGGGGCAGGTGTACCCTCCTCGCCCTGTTCACCTGGAGGTGATAGGGCCACAGGCAGAGGGGACTGGGATCAGCTGGACACTCTGCGAGTCACCCTGGTGCATAGCCCCGGGGTCTCCAGCTGCTGACTCTCTTCCCTGTGGGTGCCCGAGGGCCCATGCCTGACTCCCTAAGGAGAAGGGGCTCCCCGAGGGATGTTAAGGTGCCTCGCACTCCTCTCTACAAGCTACTGATGGATCCCACCAATGCCTATAGCGATGGAGTGCAGGTCTGAGTGCAAATCTGGCCACCGCCCTTCCCATTGAGACCGCGAGGCACTGAAACATTGTTGCCGTGGCAATATGCAGAACACAGGTGGACTCCTCCATCCTTCATTCTAGCCTGCTGACTGCCTCTTGCAAAGCTACCTGATTTCCGCCAACTGTGGTTGCATCTCCAGCATGTTCAAGACGGCCGCTTGCAAAGGCTCATCATCTGGCTTAGACTCAGTGAGTGCCGATCTCCAACAGTCCTCCAAGTGATAGAGACCTGGGCTGTCACTGGCTCCACATGCTGCAGAGACGTGTCTGTGAGGTGTTCTCCAGAACGTGACCCCGAGCCTAATCTAGATCTATGACCACCGGGGTGTGTGTCTCTGTGCTGGTTGAGGGTGCAGGTGAATGCAGTGATGGTTCTTCCTCTGATGCATCCTCCTATGAGATGACTTTGGGGGCTTGAGCTAATGGTAGCTCTGGTAGTCTGGGACTGCTGGTGCCTGTAAGAGAGAGAAGATAGATTTAGTTCATAAGCAGGCAGAATACAATATTGCTTGTTACTCACTGTAATTATTAGGATGTGAAATATATGAATAGGATGGGAATAGAGGGATACGGACCCCGGAAGTGCAAAATGTTTTAGTTGACGGGCAATATTATCGGCGCAGGCTTGGAGGGCCGAAGGGCCTGTTCCTGTGCTGTACTTTTTTTTGTTCTTTGTTCTTTGTACTCATGGAGGACTCATCCATACTGGCCTGTTGGGAGAGGCCACTTTTGCCTTCACCACAGGAGTGATCTCTGTCCTTGCCAACCAATACGGTAGCATTCTCCTCAAAGTGGGTCAGTTCCTGGATGCCTGTCGTCCTTCCTCCTCTTGGGCTATGACCCTGTGGCTGTGGGCGAGCTTGGCCTGTGTGAAGATAAATGGAGTGGAACATGATGAGAAGAGATGGAGCAGAGGTGGGAAGCATGCATGCCTGCTGTGTGTGCTGAGCCCTCCCCAGTAAGAGCTGAGTATAGAGTTTTTGCAGCATGATAGATGAGATGCTGGTGATGTTAAACTGTCCATGAGACAATCAGTGCTGATGTGTCCCCTGCTAATATTTTTTCAATTCATTCATGGGATTTGAGCATCACTGGCTGGGCAAGCATTATTGTCCATCCCTAATTGCCCTTAAGAAGGTGGTGGTGAGCTGTCTTCTTGAACCGCTGCAGTACATATGGTGTAGGTACACCCACAGCATTGTTAGGGAGTGAGTTCCAGGATTTTGATTCAGCGACAGTGAAGGAACAGTGATATATTTTCAAGTCAGGATGGTGAGTGGGTTGGAGGGGAACTTCCAGGTGGTGGTGTTCCATGTGTTTGCTGCCTTTGCCCTTCTAGATTATAGCATTCGTGGGTTGAGGAGGTGCTGTCTAAGGAGCCTTGGTGAGTTCCTGCAGTGCATCTTGTAGATGGTACACACTGCTGCCACTATGGTCGGTGGTGGAGGGAGTCAGTGTTGTTGGAAGGGGTGCCAATCAAGCTGGCTGCTTTGTCCTGGATGGTGTCAAGCTTGTCCAATGTTGTTGGAGCTTCACTCACCCAGGCAAGTGGGGAGTGTTCCATCACACTCTGGATTTGTACCTTGTAGATGATTGCCATGCTTTGGGGAGTCAGAAGGTGGGTTACTCACCACAGGATTCCTAGCCTCTGATCTGCCCTTGTAGCTACAATATTTATATGGCTAGTCCAGTTCTGCTTCTGGTCAATGGGAACCCTGAGGATGTTGATAGTGGGTGATTCAGCATTGGTGATGCCATTAAATGTCAAGGGATGATGGTTAGATTCTCTTTTGTTGGAGATGGTCATTGCCTGGCACTTGAGTGGCGCGAGTGTGACTTGCTACTTGTCAGCCAAAGCCTGGATGTTGTCCAGGTCTTGCTGCATTTGGACATGGACTGCTTCAGTATCTAAGGAGTCACGAATGCTGCTGAACATTGTGCAATCATCAGTGAACATACCCACTTCTGACCTTATGCTGGAAGGATGGTCATTGATGAAGCAGCTGAAGACGGTTGGGCCTAGGACACCACCCTGAGGAACTCCTGCAGTGATGTCCTGGAGCTGAGATGATTGACCTCCAACAGCCACAACCATCTTCCTTTGTGCTTCTTTCACTCCAACCAGTGGAGAGTTTTCCCTCTGATTGCCATTGACTCCTGTTATGCTAGGGCTCTTTGATGCCACACTCGGTCAAATGCTGCCTTGATGTCAAGGGCAGTGACTCTCACCTCACCTTTGGAGTCCAGCTCTTTTGCCCATGTTTGGATCAAGGCTGCAATGAGGCCAGGAGCTGGGTGGCCCCAGCGGAACCCAAACTGAGCGTCAGTGAGCAGGTTATTACTAAGCAAGTGCCACTTGATAGAACTGCTGATGACCTCTCCCATCACTTTACTGATGATCGAGACGAATGGGACGATAATTGGCCAGTTTGGATTTGTCCTGATTTTTATGTACAGGACATACCTGGGCAATTTTCCACATTGCCCGTGTTGTAGCTATATTGGAACATCTTGGCTAGGAGCACAGCAAGTTCTGGAGCACAAGACTTCAGTACAATTGCTGGAATATTGTCAGGGCCCATAACTTTTGCCGTGCCTTCAGCTGTTTCTTGATATCACATGGAGTGAATTGAATTGGCTGAAGACTGGTACCTGTGATGCTGAGGACCTCTGGAGGATGCCGAGATGGATTATACACTCGGCACTTCTGACTGATGATTGTTTCAAGTGCTTCAGCCTCATCTGGCCAATTGTGTGAGATCCCTGAGCAGTGTAACTCTTTGACGCATGATGCAGTCAAAGTGAGTGTGAGATTGGAGTGAGCTGAAGGTTGACTTACTCTGGTGGAGCGGATGAGATCATTCATCCTCTCCCTACACTGGGTTGCATTTCTTGAGCGGGTGCCCGACAAGCTGACCTCCCTTGCAACCATCTCCCAGGATGGCAAGGTGAGATTGGTGGGCCTCCTGGAGCCAACCCTTGGATAGAGGGCATCCCAATGCTGGCGGATCCCACCAATGAGGGCCTCAAGGGAGTCAGTGTTGAACCTTGATATAGCTTCCTTCCTTGGTGCAGATATTCCAAGATGCTTCCTAACAACCAATTGACCTGCTGAGATTAATGTGTGTGTTCGGGTGGCATTTAGATATGGCACCTGGACCTTCAACCCTATTGGGTAATGGCACAGGCGGAACAGTCAGTGCCTGCCCCACCATGTGATTTGGAGAGCTACTTGCCGATGCATACCTAATGAGCTTCCAAGTGTGAACTCGGGCTCGAGTTCCTGCCCCACCACCCTGCGGGCAAGGCGTTGCAAAACCTGCACACCATTGCACTTGGTCTCCGAAAGAGAAAATTCTGCCCGATGTTTCAGATCAGTGACACTTCATCAGAACTGGAAGTGCTTAGAGATGTTGTGTCATAAGTAGTGTTATGGAAATAATCCTACTGCAGGAGCATGTTCCACACTCAGTGAAATCGGGCTGGAGCAGACAATTGTACTTGCGTAACAGTGGCATATTTACTGCCACTGCTTAAGAGGGAAGAACAATATTGGTTACTTGAGTCAGGTCTGTCACCTTGTAACAGTAGATGTTACCTTCCTTGTCATGGAGAGGGAAAGGTAATGAGTTGTTGTAACCGCTTCCTTTCTCGGGTGAAAGCTGGAAATGCAGGCAATACAAAGCAGGTGCAAAGAGAAAGGAAAGGTTTAAGTTTTAGGTGCAAGATCATTGTTTCGAACTGGATTAAAATTATGAGCTTATGTGGAAATGCCAGCAGCTATGACACTGGACCCCAACACCATTCTCAGCCTTCAGATGTGAAAGTGGTTTGTTGTGATATGGTACTTTGGCATGTGATATGGTACTTTGCTACCAAGTTCAAATGGCAAATCACTGCAAACTGAGTTTATATACTAACTAAATATCATCTGAGGAAGAATCTTAGGTGCTTTTTAATTCAAACTATTTGGTTTGTCATAAGATCTTCGTTATTTCTCACCTGCAATTCCAAAGACTGTTTAATTGTTGTGAGAGTTAATTCGGGACAACATGCACACACTCAGTGTTGTGCAGCAGAGATGAAAGTTTGTCAGAGGAAAATGGTGAGTTCTGTGTCCAGCAACTGATTGTCTGATGTAAATACCAATTTTAATTGGGCCCTCACAACCTTTTGCTTTTGTTTCACTGAACCAAAACTGAAGATGCAGTACTATCAATGCTTCCAACTTCCTGCTTTTCTCACCAGATCAATTGCTTGACTTATTTTCTTCCCATTTGTGTCCATCTGTTCACCATTACCAATTTACACAAGTAAATAACCTGTTTTTGGAGGGACAAGAGATCGTTCAATGGACTGTGGCTTTCGGCCCAATTTTAACTCTGGCTAATTGGGTGGCTTTTGAATGAGTTAAAATCTCACCCTTTGTCTCCATGTCAGTCTATCAGAGATTTCCAAATCACATTGTGAAAAGAAGAGGGAGATAACTATATTACCTTGGGTTGATGCACCACAATAATGTGCCAGACAATTGGGCTACATTGTTATTAATTTTTCATCAAATGAATAGTGAAAGAAAGTAGGAGAGGAAGGGTCCCTTAGAATACCAGCAGCTTAAATGTCCCATCACTCATCATCAGAATGATTTCTGGGTTGTATTAAAGTCAGAATAGGAGGAAGACCCGAATACACCAAGAAATGCCACATTCTAACACACAACCACTTTGCACAGACTACAGTTGAGGCTGGACTTCAGCACTGGACAGAGGTAATTACCTTTCAACTAAACCCAATGAAAGTAGGAGAGGAAGGGATGGCAAAATAAAAGAGATATTGTGTCAGTGACATTGCTCAGACATTTTCGACACCTTCCTTCATTCTTGATGTTAATACTAGACAGTTCAAAAACATATGCATGATAGAATGCTGAAGAGACACCGTCATTGGGTTTAGTTGGAAGGTACTCTGTCCAGTGCTGAAGTCCAGCCTCAGCTGTAGTCTGTGCAAAGTGGTTGTGTGTTAGAATGTGGCACTTCTTGGTGTATTCGGGTCTTCCTTCTATTCTGACCTTAATGAAACCCAGAAATCATTCTGATGATGAGTGATGGGACATTTAAGCTGCTGGTATTCTAAGGGACTAGAACCCAAAAGATAGAATGATTCAGTTTGACAAATAATTCCATGGACAGTTGATATCATGGAGATAAGATTTGTTCTCAGCTGCTTTCAGCCATGCTATTCCAAGAAGGGCATTCTTATTCATGCTCAACATTCTGCACACAACAATGGACTCAATCTATCCTATAACTGCTGAGTTACTCTTCCTGCAATAGATAACCCAGTGGTGTCTGTCCTTCAAACATTATACAGTGCACGCCTAATCTGCCTTGTGCTGCATCACCTGGGTCTCTGCTGAGATTGTTCAGAGAAAATGATGAATAGATGAAGAAAATGTTTGCTGCCAACAGTTCCACATTGAAACATGGCCCTTCCATTTTTGCAAGTCCAACGTTGTCATATGGCACCATCTATTCAATACCAATTGGTCCCACCTTCTCATTTGCTTCAAATTCATCATAGTATCTGCCAACAAACCTTCTGTTGTATTCATCATGTCCAGCTCCATGACTAAGGAAAATAAACTTTTGAAGTCGAAGGAGAAGTAGGGAAAATCCCAAGATATTCTATAAGTATATCAATGGGAAGAGGATAACCAGGGAAAGAGTAGGGCCCATAAGGGAACAAGGGGGAAGCCTATGGGTGGAGCCAGAGGACATCGCTAGAGTGTTGAATAAATACTTCATATCCGTCTTCACCCAAGAGAATGAGGATGAAGGTATCGAGCTCGAGGAGAGAGACTGCGAGGTTCTTAAGCAAATTGATATAGGGAGTGACAAGGTATTGGAGGTGTTGGCAGGCTTAAAAGTGGACAAATCTCCAGGTCTGGATGATTTGTGTCCCAGACTGCTGAGGGAGGCAAGGGAGGAGATCGCAGGGGCTCTGACCCAAATTTTTAATTCCTCTCTGGCCACGGGAGAGGTGCCAGAGGACTGGAGAACGGCTAATGTGGTTCCGCTATTTAAGAAGGGCTGTAGAGATAAGCCAGGGAACTACAGGCCAGTGAGTCTCATGTCAGTGGTAGGGAAACTATTGGAGAAAATTCTGAAGGAGAGAATCTATCTCCACTTGGAGAGGCAAGGTTTGATCAGGGATAGTCAGCATGGCTTTGTCAGAGGGAGATCACGCCTAACAAATTTGATTACATTTTTTGAGGAGGTGACCAGGAGTGTAGATGAGGTTAGTGCAGTTGATGTAGTTTATATGGATTTCAGCAAAGCCTTTGACAAGATCCCACAAGGGAGACTTATAAAGAAGGCAAATGCACATGGGATACGGGGTAATTTGACAAGGTGGATTCAAATTTGTCTTAGTTGTAGGAGACAGAGGGTGATGACAGAAGGATGCTTTAGTGACTGGAAGCCAGTGTCCAGTGGCGTACCACAGGGATCTGTGCTCGGTCCCCTATTATTTGTCATTTATATAAATGACATAGATGACTATGTAGGGGGTAGGATTAATAAGTTTGTGGATGACACAAAGATTGGCCGGGTGGTTAATAGTGAGGTTGAGTGTCTTGGGCTACAGGAAGATATAGACGGGATGGTCAAGTGGGCAGATAAGTGGCAGATGGAATTTAACCCTGAGTAGTGTGAGGTGACACACTTTGGAAGGAGTAATTTGACAAGGAAGTATTCAATGAACGGCATGGCACCATGACGTTCTGAGGAACAAAGGGACCTTAGCGTGTGTGTCCATAGATCTCTGAAGGTGGAGGGGCATGTTAGTGCGGTGGTGAAAAAGGCATTTGGGACACTTGCCTTTATCAATCGAGGCATAGATTACAAAAGTAGGGAGGTTATGTTGGAGTTGTATAGAACCTTGGTGAGGCCACAGCTGGAGTACTGTGTGCAGTTCTGGTCGCCACATTATAGGAAGGATGTGATTACACTGGAGGGGGTGCAGAGGAGATTCATCAGGATGTTGCCTGGGATGAAACATTTATGTTATGGAGAGAGGTTGGATGGACTTCGGTTGTTTTCGTTGGAGCAGTGGAGACTGAGGGGTGACCTGATCGAGGTGTACAAGATTATGAGGGGCATGGACAGGGTGGATAGGGAGCAGCTGTTCCCCTTAGTTGAAGGGTCAGTCACAAGGGGGCATAAGTTCAAGGTGAGGGGCAGGAGGTTTAGGGGGGATGTGAGGAAAATCTTTTTTACCCAGAGGGTGGTGACGGCCTGGAATGCACTGCCTGGGAAGTTGGTGGAGGCGGGTTGCCTCTCATCCTTTAAAAAGTACCTGGATGAGCACTTGGCATGTCATTACATTCAAGGCTATGGGCCAAGTGCTGGTAAATAGGATTAGGTAGTTAGGTCAGGTGTTTCCCACGTGTTGGTGCAGACTCGATGGGCCGAAGGTCCTCTTCTGCACTGTGATTCTGTGATTCTGATTCTGATTCTGATTCTGATTCCTAGAGCATCCAAGTACCAATCACTTAGCAACAAGTTCACTAACAATTCATTGAATTTTGAGTATGATGGTGCTGAACCATACCTATCCCATGCTTCTAATCATATTTATTTACAGTCATATGTACAAAATAAATGCTGTGGTCAAATATCTTAAATTGTGCAAAGGTCTTTTATATTGCAAATCTTACAAAACATATCATAGCTTTATTGCATCAAAGTCTCTTAACAGGAAGAGCCAACAGGGCAAGGAAAATGCCAATCATTTGAACTAGGAAAGTATTATCCAGTACTTAATGTAAATTTCTCTGGTTTTGCAGTAAAATGTCTTACATTGATTACACTCAAGAACCAAAATAATGAACCCTTCTCTAACAGTTGGTTGGCAATGGGTGATTAAGGTATAAGGTGAACTTCTTCAAGAACAAAAAGATAAGAAAAGCTTGTCAGGCATGCTGTCAACATCTTGCAAAAAAAAACCTAATCCATACTCGTTATGAAGAGTGAAAATGTTTGATTACATGTTCAGATATTAATTAATATTTTAGGTCTGAACCATGAAGGAAGTTTTTCAGACCAAATTTAAAAGCATCAGATTTCATAATAATTACTAGAAATAGAAACTGGAGCAAAATTCCAAATAACAGTGCTTATACACTGCATAGTTAATTTAATTATTTTTTATTCTCCTAGATTTATTTGTTGAACATGAATTTAAAATTAGCACCATTGTTGGAAAAAAACTGCTAATTGATTGGGTCCCTTCAGGGCCTCTTGGCTGAATACATTCCAGCCTTGGTTCAAACATGGACAAAGGAGCTGAATTCAAGAGGCATGGTGAGAGTAACTGCGCTTGACATCAAAGCAGCGTTTGACATCAAGGAACCCTAGCAAAATTGAAATAAATCAACTGAATCGGGGGAAATCCCTCCGTTGGTTGGAGTCATACCTTGCACAAAGGAAGATGGTTGTGGTTGTTGGAGGTCAATTATCTCAGTCCTGGGACTTCACTGCAGGAGTTCCTCAGTAAAATGTCTTAACATTTTACTGCCCAACCATCTTCTGCTGCTTCATCAATGATCTTCCTTCCATCATCAGGTCAGAAGTGGGGATGCTCACTGATGATAGCACAATGTTCAGCACCAATCGTGACTCCGCAGGTACTGAAGCAGCCATGTCCAAATGCAGCAAGACCTGGACATTATCCAGGCTTGGGCTGACAAGTAGCAAGTAACATTCGTGCTACACAAATGCCAGGCAATGACCATCTCCAACAAGAGAGAATCTAACCATTGTCCCTTGACACTCAATGGCATTACCATCGCTGAATCCCCCACTATCAGTATGCTGGGGGTACCATTGACCAGAAACTGAACTGGACCAGCCATATAAATACTGTGGCTACAAGGGCAGGTCAGAGGTGGGAATTGTCTTGTGAGTAACTTAACTTGTGAACTCCCAAAGACAGTCCACCACTTAGAAGGCACAAGTCAGGAGTGTGATGGAATACTCTCCACTTGTCTGGATGAGTGTAGTTCCAACAAAACTTACAAAACTCAATGCTGCCCACGACAAAGCAGACCAATTAATTGGCACCCCACCCATTCCTTAAGCACTCATTTCCTCCACTACTGCACAGTGTCAGCAGTGTATACCATTTACAAGATGAACTGCAATAACTTGTCAAGGCTCCTTTGACAGCCTTCGAAACCCACAACCTCTACCACCAAGAAGGACAAGGGCAACAGACATATGGGAGCACCACCACTTGTAGGTTCCCTTCTGAGCCACACAATATCCTGACTTGGAGAAATCTCATCATTCCTTCATTGTTGCTGAATCAAAATCCTGGAACTCCCTTCCTAACTAGGGTGACCATTTGTCCTGGTTTTGCCAGGGCAGTCCCAGTTTTTGTTAAATGTCCTAGTGTCCTGGCAATTAATTTGGTAAAAATGGTTCGAGTGTCCCAGTTTTTACCCTTTCACTTTTTGTCAAATATAAACTGGGCCTGGGGGGGAGAAAATCTGTGTGAAATTTCGTCCTTCTTCGTGTAAACACCCATCACATGGAATTGCATTGCATGCAGCAGACTTTATGCCCCCACCGCCCCCTTAACGTTGCCAAGGGAGTTGTCACTATCTTTTTGGCACTGATGGCTCCATTGTTGAATGATGCCTTTTGAACAATCTACGGAATAAGAACATAAGAACATGAGAAATAGGAGCAGGAGTAGCCCCTCAAACCTGCCCCGCCATTCAATAAGACCATGGCTGATCTGCCCCAGGCCTCAACTCCTCTTTTGTGCCAGCTCCTCAGAGCCCTCAACTCCCCAATATTTCAAAAATCTATCTACCTCCTCTTTAAATACTTTCAGTGATCTAGCCTCCACAACTCTCTGGGGTGGAGAATTCCAGGCATTCACTACACTCTGAGAGAAGAAACTCCTTCACATCTCAGTTTTAAATGAGTGTACCCCTATTCTGTAACTATGTCCCCTAATTCGAGATTTCCCCACTAGTGAAAACATCTTCCCAACATCTACCCTGACCAGCCCCCTCAGAATCTTGTACATTTCACTAAGATCACCCCTCATTCTTCTAAACTCTAATGAATAAAGGCCTAACCTGTTCAGCCTTTCATAATAAGTCAACCCCTTCATCTCAGGGATCAGCCCAGTGAATCTCTTTCGAACTGCCTCCAATGCCAGTATTATCCTTTCTTAAATACAGGGACCAAAACTGTACACAGTACTCCAGGTGCGGCCTCACCAACACCCTGTATAGTTGTAACAAGAATTCCCTATTTTTAAACTCCAACTCCCTAGCAATACTGGCCAAAATTTCATTTGCCTTCTTAACTTGCCACCTGCATGCTAACTTTTTTTGATTCATGCACAAGAACATCCAGATCCCTCTGAGCTACACTTTTTTGGAGTTTCTCTCCATTTAAATAATAGTCTGCCTTTTGACAGACAGACTATTATTTAAATAGGTTTCCCAACTCTGGCTGCACATATTCCAGGAGATGTCATCACACGACCTCCCATCTTCAACTGCTTCTCCCTTAGGCTCTTGCCATTGGTCACCCAACATGTCAATCATCACATAGCCCTACCTTCCCATGGCTTTTCCATGTGTCTTGGTTTTGACTTTTGAAAATCTCACTCTATTCCTTGTAGCACTCTGGCTATACCTGCACCACGTGGACTGCAGCAGTCATCACCACCTTCTCAAGGGCCATTAAGGAGGCAATAAATGCTGGCCTTACCAGCGACGCTCACATCCCACGAACTAGTACAAGGAATGTTTGCTTATTTTTCTTCAAAGCAGCATTCTATTTTTCTCTTAACTGTTTTCTGCTTGTCAAGGTGCATGATGCTGGTGCTGAGGAGTAGAAGTCTTCCCATTTGAAGAACCATGTGCCTAACACGTCCACATGAGTTACAGCCCTGTCGTTGCAGATAAAGCTCCCTTGATCCTAACCCAATAATATTCCAAACCTCAGCAGAGCAATCTCTACTGCATTATTTGCCTCTATTTGGTATTTGCTTCTATTCCCACATTGTGTTGTGAAATTCCAAGTTGCTGCTCTCATGAGAATAGTATGAGGCTATTTGGTCCCTCGAACCATCAATGACCTGAGTTTCAACTCCCATTTCCTGCTGAATGGCTCATTTCGATTAGACCCTCGATTAACACAAACTTAAGTCACTTCTAAAAGAGTCCTTACAGTCCTTAGAGGAGACTTTTGTTAACTCAGTTTACACTGGATTTGAACAGAAGTCCAGAGATGGAAAAATGTAAGCCACTACACTTTCGCAACAGCATTGTCATGAAACTTTTAAGGAAAAAGACTTCTTTGTGAATAATCAAACAGTGGGGATTCAGCCCACACTGATCGAAAGGGAAAAAAAAGACTTGTATGTAGATAGTCCCTTTCAGAATCTCAGGATGTCCCAAAGCACTTTATAGCCAATAAAGTATTTTTTAATGTGTTGTCACTGTTGTTATGTACAAAGATAATCTCACCCTTTCTTCCATAAGAGGGCACCGGAGGATCCATATACATATGAGCAGATACTTATCTGAAGTGCTTGTTGCCTTGACGAGAGACTCTGAAGCAAAGCTAGAGTTTCAAGTTCAGAACTGCGAGCAGGGTGATTTGGTTTTCATGAGATTTGAACCATTCATTGTATCCCTGCCCCTGGTTTCACTCCTAAAACATCTGTTGATTGTATAAAAATATAAGTACTTTTGTCATTGCCATTTTTGTTTACTGAAGCCCCGTGAAGTGATTGTAAAATTTGCTTACAATTATCAATGCCATTGTTCTGTAAAATTGTGAGATGAGTGGCTTTTATTTGATTCCACCAAGCTATACGATACACTTAAAGTGATTTTTCACAAAATAATTTGATTGTTTTCAAATAATTTGCTGACTTGAGAAAGAAATTTCACTGACTATAACTTTCTGAAGACTGAACCAAAGCTTGGTCCATATGTTGGAGCTTACTGCATTTTACTGGCTTACAGAAAGATATTGTACCTTACCATTTCTTGATCAGCAATATCTGAAGTTTTGTGGATAGCTGTCCATCACCAAAGATTTTAACTTACAAGATGATAATGCACTCAAATGGAATTTTTGTTCTTCGAAATTATTCATCATTCAGTCTTTACTCATCTGAATATCCTTCTCAGCCATTTATTGAACAGTGAGATCAAAGTCACTGCAATAGAGTTGTAAGTTCATTTTTGCTTGCTGAAAGCCTACTGTGAGAGCATTTTCCGATTGATTAACATTATTTTGAGATTGTTGATTTCCTCAAATGCCAGTCCATATTGTCTTAAATCTATTTGTAAACTTCCACTTAAAAGAAGGTGGGATGGAAATTAATGCATATACTGCAGATAGAAATTAATGCCCAATCCAAGATTGCAAGAAATCGTCCCTGCTGGCACCTCCATAGGCAACCTCAAAAGAAAAGGCACTTTGCTGCCTGCCATGCCAGAAGTAGCTCTGATCTACTGGAAGGAATTGGAACAAGCTATGAGGACTAATCATGGAGTAGGGGGGATTTAGGTGTCCATGGACACGAATCACAAAGTTAGCATGAAGGTACAGCAAGCAAGTTAGAAAACAGATGGTATGTTAGGCTTTTTTTGCAAGACAGTTGGAGTATAAGAGTAACAAGTCTTGCTGCAAGTGCATAGGGCCTCAGTGAGACTGCACTTGAAATACTATGTACAGTTTTGGTCACCTTAGCTAAGGAATGATTCTTGCCTCAGAGTAGGTGCAACAAAGGTTCCCTAGATTGATTCTTCAGATGAGAGGGTCAGGACATGTGAGAGAAGTCTCCTGCTGTTCTTTGAATAGTGTTTTGGGATGTTTTACAACCCAGGAGGATTGTCTCAGACATGCGCATGCCACTAGACTTGGTTAAAGATCACATGTTTATTTTCCCTAGTTTCCTTTTGATTTTTAATTTGAAATAAGCATGTCTTCAAACTTAAGAGAAATATTTATGGAACAGGAAATGATATGAATCCTCGAGGCTACCTGTGTGCCAGTCAAGACTGATCTGACTGAAGCTATTTTTGTAGTGCATGAAATGTATATCAGGTAGTATTCCAATCTCACAACCAGATGATTGCAGGTTTGCGTCTCAAGTGTACCTGCCCACAATACCTACTTGTCAAAGTCAATATGATCTGAAATGGTCACTTTTTATTGCTAACACAATTTGAAGAGCTGATGGACACTGAGTTTAATTTTTATACTCATAATGTGAATCTCAGCATTGCTTGACATTACCGTAAGATGCTTTTGACTCATTGGTTGAGACTTGTTCCTGCACCCTTCAGTTCAAAACTCTTTTGCCCACAAAGCTACTGAAAGTGCGACCTGATAACAGGACGAGAAAGAAAGGAGGAAAGAAAGGCAGAGCTACGAGACAGAGGTAAGAAAATTGACATTTTTAAAATCTGCAACACAAATTTATTAACTGAGGGAATGAGACTCCATCCTTTTAATTGTTCACTGAGCAAGAGAGGGTGACTGGCAGCCAGGAACAGTTATCACACAATTGAAAGGGTACTTAATATTACTGTGGCGAATATAACGAACAACAATGTGTGAATGCAGCAACTTAATAAAAATCATGGGCGGTTAAGGATGAGATGCAGTTTAAACAAGGTTAATAGCGAAGCAGCACAATTTGACTAACAATTTGCGATAACCTGTAAACCATGTAGCACAAATTGCTAGCCAATTTGTAAGTTAAAAAAACTCTTGTGTCATGTAAGGTACTGTTATTTTTCCAGTAATTTCTGGGTGTTTATTTTTGCTCACCTGAAATTCTGTGCCTTCCTGAACTGAGAAAGAAAATGATCAATCTCAGAGTTCCCAATGGCTGTTGTTGATGTCTTTCTATGACTAGTCATAAGGGAATATGCTTCTACAGAACATAACAGACCAATGGAGCATATACAGATTTAATTCCTGGAGGGAATTTGAATGCCAAACTTTCTGATAAGGAGTGCTCCACCATTTGGGCTAGTGGACTCTGCTGCTATTCCAGATATCTCCCAAAGGCAGGGGAAAAAAACAAACTGGAAGAGTATCATTGATAAACACATGTGCAAGGGCTGTGAGTCTGGCTAAAAAAAGATATATAACTGTTTGTACTTTATCCCTTTCTCAGAATCCAGCTTCTGCCAAACAGGTACAGGAATTTTGTTCTTAAAAAGGAGAGCTGTGTACAAGGCGTAGGATGGGCACATTTTCAGCTCACCTATGCCGAGAGTCATACTGTTCCAGGTGTTATATTGCCTTCATGTAGCTGTAATTCTGCACATGAAATAATTAATTGATATTTCTTATTCTAACCAGACATTAAATGGCATGAGAATTGGCAGGCTTTGTCTCTATTTTACACTGTATAGTAAGAATTCAAATATCCATCCATCTGCTTATATGATGCAGGCAAATAATATGTGTAACAGGTATAAATTACTAGCTATTATTGCCTGTCTTTTCGTTAAAACAAAATGGAGGTACAGTGAATTTCAGATTGGTTTTTTGGCTTTGTTTTACAAGATGGTAATGACTGAGACCTGTTGTGAAGTTCTTCTTTTGAAGAGTATATATTTGATCGGGTCAGTTGTGCTCATTTCTGCCTGTTCCAGGGGCTAATAACATTACCGAAATTCCAATAGCCCGTGTACTCTGTCATTATAAGTCACTATTTATTGCGGGTTCACATACTTACATAAATAATTAGAGTCACCACTTTCATATTTTGATACTGAAATGGACCAAAGAAAGAAGAAATAATTTACACTCATGTGATACCTTCTATGTCCTTAGAATATCCTAAAGCATTTTACCACAAATCCCCCAAAACAACAAATGATGAGCCAGATCATTTGTCTTTGGTGATATTGTTGAGGATGGGATATGAACCAAGATGGTGAAAGAACTCCCAGTTCCACTTCAAGTAGTGTTTGTGCATCCCCCTGATCAGGCACTTGGACTCCATTCATCACCTTGTTTGAAAGACAGCACCACAGAAAATGCAGCATTCCCTCAGTACTGCACTAGCATGTCAGCCTTGATTGTGTGCCCAATCATAATCTATGACCACCAACCATTCAGTCGGAATAAACTGCACCTGGACTCCAAGTTCCATTTGAGAACAGCTACTGTCAAAATTACACATTTGCTTTGATCACTATTTAGATTGAA
Source organism: Cetorhinus maximus (assembly GCF_964194155.1). Taxonomy (NCBI): domain Eukaryota; kingdom Metazoa; phylum Chordata; class Chondrichthyes; order Lamniformes; family Cetorhinidae; genus Cetorhinus; species Cetorhinus maximus. Next base: position 6,485,785 of record NC_135898.1, on the reverse strand, counting down.
ACACAGGATAAAATCATGGTTAGTGGATGCCTACATTTAATTACTGGTTTAATGCAGCAATCTCTAATCGGATGATCAAAGGTTAATACATGTGGAGTGGTACGATGAAGAACTCCTTACACAGTGAAGCACCATTCTCAGGTTTTCTATTGTGGGAGAAACATCACACAAGGCCCAAGGCACTTGTTTAAAATAAGCACAAGCAAATGTAAAAGATTTATTATCTATCTGTTTATCTATCTCCTAACAGCTAGTTAGGAAGTTGTGGTGCATAGGTTCTCTGACCACCTTCTCAGTTTGAATAGTGGGTGGTGCAAGGGACAAAGGAAGAAAAATTAATAAATGCCTTACAATAAGAGTTACTATTTTTTCCCCTTCTATAATGTCTTCCAGAAATGTTTAACTTTCTTTGTGTTCTCCTTGCCCACTTAACATGATGGCCCTGTTAAAATTAGAAGCCTATATGACAAAATTACAAATGCACTGCTTGTTACCTGCTTGTTACCCTTTCAGTGATAGAATGTAGTCGTGCTCTCAAACATGTTAGGAAATAGAGATAGTTTAAGTTAATTATTTATGTATTTGTGGGTGTTTGGAATGAATTTTAGCTTTATAGTTTAAGTTTGATTTTTATTTCTGTATCTGTGTGTCAAGAAAGGTCAAATTGAGTTTTAGTTTTACTTTAAAAGGTGTCTGCACTTCTAATGAGAGTTTTATGACTCTAAGTAAAGCAAACAAGTGTAAAACAAAAACTGGGCTGTTGCCGAGCAACAGGGGTCCAGAGAGGCAGGTGTCTCTCACAGACACACACAGCAGAAGCTAGAAACAGTGGTTTGATTTGGAAGCTATTTGAGTTGAGTTGGTTTTAGAAGTATCTGCGAGGAGAGACTGGAGCAAAAGGGACAGATCCCAAGCTATAGTAAAGTCCCAAAACCTAGGGAGTGGAACAGGAGAATGTTCCAAGCACACCTTCCAGTCAAAGGAAGGACAAGAACCAGGTCAAAGGTCTGTTGTGTGGAAGTGCAAGTAAGGAGCAGAAAGGAAGGCTCCAATCCTCAAGCTTAAAGTAAGTACATTTAAAGCAAGAGGCCAGAAGGTTCAAAGAGACAGCTGAAGGCCTGTGACTCTTTGTAAGGGCATGTGAAGCCATGGTGTACTGTTGACGGCTGAGGCAGTGAGAGTGAGCGCGTGGAAGGCAGCTTGGATGCATGTGGTGACCCAGGGGAGTTGAACATTAGAAGGAGTGTTCAAAACCCTTGAGGCGAACCCTTGCAGAAGGAGTCTGAGAGAAAGTGTTGGTTTGGGAGAAGATTCCAAAGTGAGTTCTTGGAGAGTGGACATTGGAAAGCCTTGTGTGAAAGATGGAGTTCAGTGAGACTGGTGTGACAAGCATCTGGGGGAAGTTGATAGGATCTGGTTGAGGTAGCATTTGTCACTTAGTTTCAGAGTGTGGTGTGTCTGACCACAGGTTTCCAATTAGGTTACTTGGACTATATACTTAGTGTGAACATAAGAGTATAAGATAGTTTTTGTAACTTGTGTTATCTTTACAAATCTGTATATATCTGTAAAGGTATACTTATGGGTGAAGGAGTATTGTAATATAGTTCATCTTTTCTTGTTTAATAAGTGTTTTATGCTTTTGTTAAAAGTTCATCAGCTGACTCCAGTGACTCTGTTCAGTAGACCCTCTCCACATATCTAAACAAACAAATAAAAGTTAGCATCTTTCAAGCTGGGTTCCACCCTGGGATCAGGCTTGTCCGGTGGCAACCTCAGCTGGGAATCATAACAAACATTACACAATTAGTTGTCAAACTGATTGTACTGGTACTGTTGTTTTAAATATCCAGTGTCTACAATTTAAAATCTGAAACTAGAATTTGGTGTGACTGCCTTACTTTGAATAATAATACTTGGAAGCCAACACAACAGGCTGTGGTTTCAGAAAAATATATTTGTTCTCAGGATGTAAGTGACATACATGCTGAATTTATTGTCCATCCCAGTCGGCCACCAAATGGTGAAGGTCGGTGCTCTTGAATCACTGCAACATTATCCTGCTCGTGCCTCATAATGGTATTAGGTAGGGAAGTTCAGGACACTGACCAAGAGATGATGTTGGAACAGACATGTGGATGGTGTGTGACTTGGAAGGAAATTTGGAGGTAATGCTGCACCTCCACTATTATTGCTGTTATCTTTTTTTGTGATAAAGGTTGCAGGGGAGGAAGGTGCTATCAAAGTAACCTGAGTGAGTTTTTGAAAGGCATCATGTAGATATGCAAACTGAAGTCACAGTGCGTCAGTGATGGGTGAGAGTGGAAATTGAGTTCATTGGGGGGAGAGTGGGGTATGATCAAGTGGACTGCTTTGTCGTGGATGGTGTCAAGCTTCTTGAGTGGTGTTGCAGCTGCAGTCATCCAGGTAAGTGGTGAATATTCCAGTATATTCCTGACTTCCACCTTGTCAAGGATAGAGACACTTTGAGTAGTTAGCAGATGAGTGTATGATTTCTGAGTGTCTAGCCTTTGCCCTGTTTTTGTAGCTATGGCGGTGTACAGCTGGTTCAGTTCAGCTTCTGGTTAATGCGGGTTACTAAAATTTGATTCCCTGACACTGGTGCCATTAGAGGTCAAATGTATGCTGCTACGCTTTCTTTTGTTTGAAAAATTTGAACCTTAAGTAGTCTGGATGTTACCTGTCCCCCGTCATCCCAAACCTGGATACTGGGGAGATCCTGTGTTGGCTGGCTTTGGCTGTTTCATCAGAAGAGGAGATGTGATTAGAGCTGAACACTAAGAAGTTATCAATGAAAAGGCTTATTCCTGACCATAGGATGGAGAGAAAGTTATTGATTACACAACTGAAGATGGGACATGGCCCTGAGGAACTCACGTGCAAATATCCTAGGGCTGTGATAAGTGGTTTCTGGCCAATAAAACTGTCTTTGTGGCAATTTTGACTCCAGCCATTGGATAATTTTCTATTGGTCCTCACTGATCTTAGTTTTGCTAAAGCTCCTTGGTGCTATGCTTGGTCAAATGCTGCTATGATGTTAAAGGCTGCTTCTCTCTGGCATTTGGTTAATGCAAAAATGTTTGAATCAAGACTGTGATGAGGTCTGGAGTTGATTTTCTTTTTGGAAGAGCTCATAGTAAGCATTGATGAGCAAGTAATTGGTGAGTAGGTGTTGCTTGATAGCACTATTAAAGCCTCCTGCCAGGATTTACTGCTGATTAGGAGGAGCCTGACAGGACACTAATCAGAAGGTTAGATGTCTTTGTCTTTTGTGGTTAGTCTTACCCGGGCAATTTGTTACATTGTTGGATAGATAACAGTGCCCTAGTTACACTGGAACAGCTTCACACTAAATTTTGGGTATTGATAAGGAACAAGCATTTTTTAGACAAAAATAAAATACTGGAGATGCTGCAAATCTGAAATAAAAACAGAAATTGCTGGAAATAGTCAGCAGGTCAGACAGCATCTGTGGGGAGAAACAGAGTTAACCTTTCAGGTTGTGAGGACCCTTCCTCAAAACTGAGGAAAGTTAAAAATATCATGGGTTTTGAGCAAGTGGAAGTGGAGAGGGTGTGACAGACTAAAGGGAAGGTCTGTGATAGAGTGGAGGGCAGGAGAGATTAAATGATAAAAGGTTTCATGGTAGTCGCAATAGATATAGTAAAGAAATAAAAGATGTGTCCAGAGTAGGTGCAAATGGTTGCATAGCAGCCAATCGAATGCAACATGAAGGAATAAAGAAGTATGTGAGACAAAATCAAACCAGCAAAAAAAAGAAGCAAAATGTACGCAGAGGCTGTTGAATGCAATATAAAAACAAAAAACTACTGCGGATGCTGGAAATCCAAAACAAAAACAGAATTACCTGGAAAAACTCAGCAGGTCTGGCAGCATCGGTGGAGAAGAAAAGAGTCGACATTTTGAGTCCTCACGACCCTTCAACAGAACTGAGTATAGTTAGGAGAGGGGTGAAATATAAGCTGAGAAGGTAAGAATCCGGAGGGAGGGGTCCAGGTGGAGGGAGAATATTGGAGGTGGGTAAAAGGATGAGGAGAGGGCTCCTGCCCAAAGAAGTGAGCACGGAGACGAAGACGGCGGAAGAAGAGTTCAGCATCGTGCCGAGCCCGAAATTCATTGAGATGAGGGCGTAAGGGTATGAAACTAAGTCCTTTGCTGAGCTCTGAACGTTCAGCATCGGAGAGGGGAAGGTCAGGGGGTATAGTGAATACGCGGCTGGGGCTGGGATTGGAAGATGGGGTGGGGACGGAGGGGCAAGCAGGGGTGGAGGGTCTCAGATGGGTGATGGTGTCGATGAGTTGTTGGAGCTTGCGTTCCTTAGCACTTGAGAGAAAGAGAAAAAGTTTCTTGTTGAGGCATCGGATGAGGCAAAGAATAAAATGAAACTGGGGGCACGCGCAGCTTTGAAAAAGGGTGCGGTGGTGCTGCTGGAGGGAGAGGTTGAGTGTGTTCATATGGCGGTGCATGGCACTGAGTGTGGATCTCAGAATGCGACGGGAACAGCAGTCCGAGAAACGTTTTATGTCCCAGAGATACCTGTAATCCTGGGTGGGTTCGAAACAAGAGGGATGGAATTTCAGTTGAAATCCACGTGGGGTGAGTCGGAGACGGAGACAGTCACTGAGAAAGGAAATATGGCTGTGAAAGCGGGTTTTAGTAAACACCTTGTCAAACACCAGGAGAGAAATGGAAAGCAATGAAGGTGAACAAGGCAGAAGAGACAGGCAGAAATCCTGTCGGAGAACCGAGCAATACTTCTTCAAGGAAGGCATTTCTTGAAGAGAAGTGGCAGTCAATTAAACACAGAGATAAAAACAAAAAACTACTGCGGATGCTGGAAATCCAAAACAAAAACAGAATTACCTGGAAAAACTCAGCAGGTCTGGCAGCATCGGTGGAGAAGAAAAGAGTCGACGTTTCGAGTCCTCACGACCCTTCAACAGAACTGAGTATAGTTAGGAGAGGGGTGAAATATAAGCTTATATTTCACCCCTCTCCTAACTATACTCAGTTCTGTTGAAGGGTCGTGAGGACTCGAAACGTCGACTCTTTTCTTCTTCACCGATGCTGCCAGACCTGCTGAGTTTTTCCAGGTAATTCTGTTTCTGTTGAATTCAACGTTGTGTCCAGAACGCTGTAAAGTGTCCAGTCGAAAACTGAAGTGCTGTTCCTTGAGCTTGTGTTGAACTTCATTGGAACACTGTAGCAGGCCGAGGGCAGGAAGGTCAGAGTGAGAGCAAATTGGAAAACTGAAATGGCAAGCAACTCCTGGATAAAGTGGCACAGGGAAAATTCTGGAACCAATTGGATGTTTAATGGGAGTACGATAGGTTTATTCTGCTGGATGAAGTAACTTGAGCCGAATAGCTGACCTCATCTGCAACTATTCGGTCTTTTTGTGAAATAGCAGTTGAGGAAAGTAGAAAAGACTACCAAATTCAATTTATCACAATAAAAACAGAGTTAATGGTTTGAGAGAGAAACAGAGTTAACGTTTCGAGTCCAATGTGACGCTTGATCAGAAAATGTTCACTTACGATTTTTCCAGTTGGGAATGGCCTTTGAAGCAATTCACTTCATTTTGCCCATTTGCCAACTTTGAGCTGCTTGTCACTGTTTCTGACAATGTGAGACCACCATAAGATTTTTTTTTCTTCTCTCCCAACCACAGAAAGGGTTTCTCACTACTGAAGGAGTTGAACCTTTAAATTTTTCCCAAAGCATTACTTCTCTAAGAGATGCATATATTGTCTCTATCATTAGTGCCTGTATCTACCAGTCAACATTACTTTGTTTTTCTCTCCCAAACTCAATATGAGATTGCCCAGGCTGTTTTCTCATATTCCTACATTTCTGCCTCTATCCCTCAAGAACCAACCCATAATGCCTTTTTTTAACCACATCATAGTCCACTGACATTTCTTCTGACAGTGATGCATAAACCTCATGTGCTCTACCCCCCAACCTAGATTGTAACAACAATGTCCATTTTCCTGTGGTCATTTCATCTGCTTAGAAATCGTCTCAAACAATATAAAGAACACCTCCATAACTCTTTCCTCAAACTTCAGAACAGCTTGCACAAATTTAAACATCTCCCCACTAGGTTTTAGGTTAAAGGTTTTCTCATCATCGGTACTCTCTGTCTCTTCCCTTTTCTTTTCCTGCTGCCTCTAGTTCCAGTTTTTTTTATTTCCAATTCTTTTCCACTTTCCTTTGCCTCCAATTCAATTTTTCTCAGATCCTTTGCTTATTCAAATTCAAGCTTCTTTATTTCCAACTGAAGTCTCATTACGTCCAGCTTGTGATTCAATAGTGGCAGGTACCCCTCCAATTTCAAATGCTGTGCTATCACTTCAGCTATGTCTGTTTTCTTTGCCCCTATAGGTAACCTCAACTGCAACTTATCCACTAATTCTGTTAACTTACCCTTAGATACTTTTTGTAACCCAATCAGGGTTATATTTTATACTTCCAAAAAAGTTTTAGCCATGGATACAGCCATTTTTGTAGTCTCACCACTTTAAAAATAACTCACACCAACTCCTGAATTCAAAGTGCCTCTCGTACTCGTAGCCTTAAGATTCCCCAACTCCAACCCAATTAAGGAATTTCAAATGTTTCCCGGACGAGCCCCCAATCTGTTATGACGTGACAAATGATGTGTGCCAGGTGGATCAAATCCATGAGAGAAACTTGATCATGCGGTCAAAACTGTTTTGCAATTTGAATTTTATTTTGAGATGCGTGCCCTGAATTCAGGAGTAATAAGGCTACTATGACTTTAGAGGTTTTTAGAAAACTAAATTAAACATTTATTAGCAAAAAAAAATATTTCAAGCACATACATAGGTCTACAAATTGCTACTATAATAACTCCTAAAACCCTAACTAATCTGGCTTCCAGTTATGCCCCCTTTAAGGCAACAGTAAAAACAAATAGATTTAAACAGACCCAGGTAAAGCAACACAATACCTTGGACAGTGGAATATTCAAAGTGAGTTTCCTCAGCTTCGGTTCCTGTGGACAGCAACTTGATGCACAGAGTTGGAGGCTTTTCACATTTGTTAGACCTTAGAATGTCTTCTCCTCTAACACATAGCCTCAACTCCTTTATACATTTTAACCCCCTCTTTAATGCAAATTCCATTGTTCCGATACGTCTTTGGAACTTAATCTTTATCATAATATAAATCTTTTCATAGAGTTCATATTCTCAGTAATCTTTGGGAAAAATAAGCACGCTGTTTGGCTTAGCATCTTCTAGCTAGGTGAACATCCTACCATCACTGAAATTCAAACTACTCTAATTTATCTAAAAATGAAAATTTTCCTTACACCTCACATTCTAAAACTTGAGCCATGTTTACGTATTTAGTATTTCAAACCTAGCGTCGTGTTGATGACTCAAAGCCTCCAGACCAGCTGTCTCCAATAAAATTAAAAAACACACACACACACACACAAAGAAACTATCCAAACCCCACTATTAACCTACGTTTACAATAAATCACAATAATATTATGACAATTATTATATTTTCATGACAATGGTGTTAAAGCATGTGGGATACTTGGATTTATACATGGAAGCATAGAAAGCAAAAGCAAGGAAGTTATGTTAACCATTTAGACATTACTGTCTAGACCTTACCTGGAACAACATGTCCAATTTTGGACACCATGCTCTAGGAAGAATGTCAAGGCCTTGGAGAGATGCAGAGAAAATTTATGAGAATGATATCAGAGATGAGGGACATCTGTTATCTGGAGAGACTACAGAAGCTGTATTTTCATTTTTGAGCAGAGATGGATAAGGACAGGTTGCTCAACATTATGAGAGGTTTTTATGGAATAATGAAGGAAAACATTTTCATGCAGTTTGTTGTTATGGTCCAAAATGCGCTGCCTAAATAGGGTGATGGAAGAAGATAGTAATTTTGTAAAGGGAGTTGGGCATGTACTTGACAAGGAACAATTGACAGCGCTTTGGGGAAAGAGCAGGGGAGTGGGAGTAATTGATTAGGTCTTTCAAAGAGTCAGCACAAGCACAATGGCACTACCACTGTGCTAAATGGGATAGATGTCGAACAGATCTAGCAACTCAAGACTGGGCATCCATGAGGCGCTGTAGGCCATCAGCAACAGCAGAATTGTACTCAACCACATCTGTAATCTCATGGCCCGGCATATCCCCCACTCTACCATTACCATCAAGCCAGGGTATCAGCCCTGGTTTAATGAAGAGAGCAGGAGGGCATGCCAGGAGCAGTACCAGGCATACCTAAAAATGAGGTAGCAACCTAGTGAAGATACATCACGGACTACTTGCAAGCCAAATAGCATAAGTAGCAAGTGATAGACAGAGCTAAGCCCACAACCAAAGGATCGCGTCTAAGCTCTGCAGTCCTGTCACATCCAGCCGTGAATGGTGGTAGACAATTAAACAATCCACTGGAGGAGGAGGCTCCACAAATATCCCCATCCTCAATGATGGCGGAGCCCAGCACAGCAGTGCAAAAGATAAGGCTGAAGCATTCGCAACAATCTTCAGCCAGAAGTGCTGAGTGGATGATCCATCTCGGCCTCCTCCGGAGGTCTCTAGTAGGCCAGTCTTCAGCCAATTCAATTCACTCCACATGATATCAAGAAACGGCTGAAGGCACTGGATACTGAAAAGGCTATGGGCCTGACAATATTCCAGCAACAATACTGAAAACTTGTGCTCCAGAACTTGCCACGCTCCTAGCTAAGCTGTTATAGTACAGCTACAACACTGGCATCTACCCTGCTATGTGGAAAATTGCCCAGTAATGTCCTGTACACAAATAACAGGACAAATCCAACCCGACCAATTACTGCCCCATCAGTCTACTCTCAATCATCAGTAAAGTAATGGAAGGGGTCATCAATAGTGCTATCAAGCGGCACTTGCTCAGCAATAACCTGCTCACTTATGCTCAGTTTGGGTTCCTCCAGGGCCACTCAGCTCCTGACCTCAATACAGCCTTGCTTCAAACATGGACAAAAGAGCTGAACACCCAAGGTGAAGTGAGAGTGACTGCCCTTGACATCAAGGCCGCATTTGACCAAGTGTGGCATCAAGGAGCCCTAGCAAAACTGGAGTCAATGGGAATCAGGAAGAAAACTCTCCACTGGTTTGAGTCATACATAGCACAAAGGAGGATGGTTGTGGTTGTTGGAGGTCAGTCATCTCAGTTCCAGGACATCACTGCAGGAGTTCTTCAAGGTAGTGCCCTCGGCCCAACCATCTTCAGCTGCTTCATCAATGACTTTCCTTCCATCATAAGGTCAGAAGCAGGGATGTTCGCTGATGATTGCACAATGTTCAGCATCATTCGCAACTCCTCACATACTGAAGCAGTCCATGCCCAAATGCAGCAAGACCTGGACAATGCCCAGGCTTGGGCTGACAAGTGGCAAGTAACATTTGCGCCACACATGTGCCAGACAGTGACTATTTCTAACAAGAGGGAATCTAACCATCGCCCCTCGACATTCAGTGGCATTAAAAACACTGAATCCCCCACTGTCAACACCCTGGGAGTTACCATTAACCAGAAACTGAACTGGACCAGCCATATAAATACTTTGGCCGCAACAACAAGTCAGAGGCTAGGAATCCTGCGACGAGTAACTCACCTCCTGACTCCCCAAAGCCTGTCCACCATCTACAAGGCACAAGTCAGGAGTGTGATGGAATACTCATCACTTGCCTGGATGAGTGCAGCTCCCACAACACTCAAGAAGCTTAACACCATCCAGGGCAAAGCAGTCCCGCTTGATTGGCACCACATCCACAAACATTCACTCCCTCCACCAGCGATGCACAGTAGCAGCAGTGTGTACCATCTACAAGATGCACTGCAGGAATTCACCAAGGCTCTTTTGATAGCACCTTCCAAACCCACGACCACTACCATCTAGAAGGACAAGGGCAGCAGATAGATGGGAACACCACTACCTGAAAGTTCCCCTCTAAGTCACTTACCATCCTGACTTGGAAATATATCGCCGTTCCTTCACTGCTACTCGGTCAAAACCCTGGAACTCCCCCCTCCGCCCCCCCCAACAGCAGTGTGGGTGTACCTACATCACAGGGACTGCAGTGGTTCAAAAAGCTAGCTCACCACCACCTTCTCAAGGGCAAGAAGGGATGGGCAATAAATTCTAGCCCAGCCAGCGAAGCCCACATCCTGTGAATGAATAAAATAAGGATTGAATGTCGTCCATCTGTACCATAAGATTCTGCAGTGTAAATTTTAACCTAACCTGCTCATCTGGAAACTGTTGGGAATGGGCCCAATGCTGATTTCTTGTCCTTTGCCCTATTTCATTCTCCATTACAGTTATAAGGATTCCATTTATCTGTTCTTGGCTTTCCACCCCTATAATGTGTGTGCTGAGGAAGTGCACTAACCACAATTGAGTGAAGGTGAACTGGGCTCAGCAACATCCTGTAGACTAATGCCATTGACAAACAACTGAGCGGCCACCCAAACCTTGTTATGTGTGACTAATACCATTCTGCTAAGTAATGATCGAGTCACAGGACTGATTGTAGAATTGTGATTGCCAGGAAATTCTAGAATTTTCTAATGCCCCTTTGCTTTCTTATACGCGTTAATATATTAATATTAATCAGTTTCTGCCTGTCTCTAAGTTCTTGGGACAGTGCATTCAAGATATTAAAAGCTGAAATAAGGCTCTGCTGGCCAATCATTTTGAAATATTCTGTTGATCCTAAAAAGGAATAAATGAATATTTGCTGCATTGAATCATTATTGCATGTAAAACACTGGTTGCACGAATTTAGAATTTTGGACGTTAGCAGCTTTATGTAACACTGAAAGATGCACAGACTATTCAGTTAATTTCTTCAGACTAGTCACAAATTAGTTGCTTTGTCAGTAATGTCGAAACATAATGTTACGACCGGTCCTGGTGCGAGGTTCCCCAAAGTTGTTTTGATCCGGATGAGGTACCCCGTCTTGTTGTGCTCCCGGGTGAGGAGGGATGAACTGGCTCCCTTTCTTTATTCAACTCCCTCGGTTGGTCGCAAGAAGGTTGATTTAAAAAGGATCCCTTCCTTCGTGGATACCTTTTCACAGTCCAAATGTATTTATGTTTTAAAAGGAGCCAATTTAACCAGGTTGCCTTGAGTCAAAGAAAGAGTGAGTTTATTAGTTACCAAACATGAGGAAAAATAATGAAACCGCATCACACATACATACAGATTAGAAATGAGAAATTGAGTCCAAAAATAAAAGTTAACAAAGATATATGAATCAGCCCTTTGACTTGTCCGTGAGGAGCAAATGGCGAAACGTTGCTGCCGTTAAATTGTGGTGATTCCAGTAGCGCTGACTTTGGCAGGTGAGCAGTTGGGTTGGAGATTCTTGGTTCTGCAGGTTAGCTAAAAGGAGTTGTCCTGTTTCCTTTTTGACTGTGGCTTTTCTGACATGTGACTTGCTTCCAGTAATCAGAGAGAAGAATTTTTTTCTCTGCAAGCGCAGGGATACCCAGTTGGTGTTTTTCAGCTGTGACCCTCACAGCACGTACACACCAGAACAGAATACCAGAAGAGTACACAGAAGTAGGGTTGCAGTTGCCTTTTTTAATCGCCCTTCCTTGTGTGTTCCTGGAAGGGAAAAACAAACAAGCCTGTCGCCCAGATCTGTTTTCTTTTCAACTCAGTTCATGTTCACAGTCTGGGATATAACTCAACAGGAGCTGGTTTTGGCTGAGATGGTAATCATTTTCCATTATCTCTGCAACCACATAAAATTATAGTTCAGTTTGCGTTGTATCTTTTCCTTAGAAGTGCTTCTGTCTGAAGTAGGCCGTGTCACACCTTTTAGTTGCGACATTCCATTCTCTCTGAACTAGTTGGTCAAGTAATCCACGTTGGAATTTTCCAGCAAGTGGCGACCTTACATACTCAGCCATCTTTTGCTTGCATGCCTTTTTTTGAAAAACACATGTCTTACCTAAAAGTTCAGTATGTCCATAATTAATTCAGGGATAGGATTGTTATCATGACAATAACAATGTATTTCAATAATGAAATGCAAAGGTATGATTCCTAACTGACAAATTCCAAATTTCAACATGATTTCAGGAGTGATTCAAATCACAGTACACAGAATTCTTATTGAATTTTACAACCCAGACACAGGCCATTCTGCCCAACAGATCTATGCTGGTATTTATGCTCCACATGACCCTCCTCCCACCTTACCACTACTAACCCTGTCAACATATTCTTCTATTCCTTTCTCTCTTGTGTACTTCTCTCATTTCCCCTTAAATGCATCTGTGCCCTTTGCCTCAGCGATTCTATGTGGTAGAGGGTTCCATATTCTCGCCGCACTGAGTAAAAAGTTTCTTCTGAATTCCTTGTTGGATTTATTTGTGATTATCTTACACTTGTGGTCCCTAGTTTTAGACTGTTCCACAAGTAGGAACAGCTTCACTGGGTCTACCTTATTAAACCCCTTCATAATTATGAAGACCTCGAAGATTTCACCTCTCAGTCTTCCTCTATCCAGAGAAAGGATCCCCAGCCTATTCAACTTTTCCTGCTAAGTATATCCTTGCAAATCTTTTTCCCCTTTCTCTAGCACTCCAGTATTGTTCTGTAGTATGGAACCAGAACTGTGCATAGCCGTTCTAAGTGTGGCCTCAAAAAGACTCCGTAAAAAATTAACGTATTTGCTCTGCTTTTGAATTCTGTTCCTCTAAAATGAACCCCAGTGATTTGTTTCTGGTATTTATGATTTTCTTAACCCGCTGACTGATTTTCATGATATTTGAGTCTGTACCGCAGCTCCCTTTGTTCTTCTTTTCCATTTGAACTCTTATTTTCCAAGGAGTGGTGAAAGCTAAAAAGAGGAAGCAAAATTACATTTAAAAATGTGAAAATTATTACAAACTGAAGGAGTGCTACAATGGTAGATATACCAATTTTTAAAAGAGACATTACCTTGAGACCCTGTGTACTTAAAAGACCCCATGGCATGATTAAAGAGGAGCAGGGAATTCATCTGATGTTTGAGCCGACATTTATCAGCCAACCAAGATCGCAAGAACAAATGAACTGGCCATTTATCTTTGATATTGTGGAGCCTTGCTGCATGTAAATTGGATGGAATTCCCTCCCTCCACCTCTCTGCCTTTCTTACTTTGTTTAAGACATTCCTTAAAACCTACCTGTTTCACCAAGCTTTCGGTCATTTGACCTCATATCTCCTTTGTGGCTCGTTGTCATAGTTTGTTTGAGACTACTCCTGTGAAGCACCTTGGGATGTTTTATTATGTTAAATGTGCTGTATAAATGTGAGCTGCTGTTGTTGTTTGGCTTTCATGCTTACCTACAAAACAATCATGTTTGCACTTCAAAAAAGTGATTCATTGACGATGAAATGTTTTGAGACGTCTAGAGGGTGTGAAAGATGCTGCATTAGCGCCAGTTTGTTCGTCAAGAAGGAATATTTCTAATGTATGTTGTGAAATAATAGATGTATTTTGTAAGCACATTTAGCAGTTTTCTGCAAATTACAAAGAAAAAAATCCCCCTGAAGACACTTAACTTCACTACAAATATTGGAGAGGAAGTATTCTTCAAATTGACATTTTCATTAAGTGACTGTAGTTCCTATTTTACCTCAGGCAGGAGTCAGGCAGGCAGGGGCCGAAGTGGGCGGCACACTGTACTGAGCTCAGCACACTCAGTTTGTCTCCTGCCGAAAAGCAGCAGGAAACAGCAGCACTCTCAGTCTTTGTTTCATGTTTCCTATTCTAGATCTTCCCTATTGGTAATTTTAACATCAAATTCTTTTCTATCTAATATCTCACAATTTCTGGAACTGTTATTCTAAACCTCCTGCCCCCTAACTGTCCAAAAACAGTAATTAAGATGTCTTATTTAGCTTGTTGGCTCTTTCCATTGACTCCCACTGGGCATTTCAAGCTGGGAAGAAGTTTGAAAACTGAGTCTGTGTTGGGTGAGAACTAATTGGAACTGAATGTTTTTATCCCGACTGAAAAAGCTCTGATTTGGGAGATTTGCTTCCATTCGGTCCATCTTTGCTGAATTATTAAAATCTGAAGTAATAAATGTACTTGTCAGTGGTCCCAGGAGCCTGACATGTCTCAATGAATAAACATCTGTAACGATTGCAGCATTAATTGTCATAGCCTAATATTGGATCAGTTAAGTCATGGCTATTTTGACAAATAAACAGCGTTGTTCCTGAACTGTAGGCAATATTTTTGACTTGAGCCGCCTGGTGTGAAATGGACATATACAGTTGGGCTGCCCATTTCACACCCCACCTTATTGGGCTCTCTTTTCAATTCCATGTAAGATTGAGCAGGTTGTAAAATGGCTAACTGAACTTAACTTGAATTCCCCAAAAGATTCTAAAGAACCAATGTCCCAAGACAGTTCTAGTTTTTACAGTTGGTAATGGTTCTCACCTTATAAGTTATGTTCCTCTTCAGTTGCTAACTATTAACCCTTACAAAAGGGAAAACAAGACTGCAATCTATCAACACCTTTCTAAGGGAATTTGTCACCAGAATTGCTGAATGGAAGAGGGAGAGCACTTTTTAAAATCTCGAATGATGCTGGACCAGAAAGCAAATACATGAGAATCCAAAATTCCAGGCTCTTATTAAGTAATGGTACATTTCAGAATATATTTTCAGTGATCTTTTGCCTGCCCTTCCTGATCCCCATATATCCACCCACTACTCCCTGTCCAGATTGGACCCTCTCCCTCCTCCTGCCTTATGTTCGCCTGTATAATTTACTATTTACTTGGAAAGCCAAAAGGAAAGGAAACAATGATTCATGCTCAGTGAGTCAGATGAACATAAAGAATGAAGAAAGATTTATCTTTGAGATGTTAGTTCTGCTTGTTTGACTTTCATTCTATGCATCTTGGTAAATAAGGCAGTATTATATTGGTTGGTTTTATTTGTGGGCTTTAAAGCTGCACTCATTTCCTCATAAGGGAATAACTTGTTTTTCACAGTCCTGGTCACTTAATGAAAATGTTTATTTGACCTGAATTCACACAGAATTTCTGCAACTATGTCTTTTAAAAATAGGTTTGAAGAATTTCAGGCTGTCATTTTATTTTTTAACTGGATATGTTTAGGTGCTCAATTGAAAAGTAAATTTGCAGGAGGGGAACAGCATGTTTGTGGTCAAATAAAGACCAACAAAAAATTTGCAGGTAGATGTAGAATATATGCCTGATAAGGAATTTTACTTTTCTGTTCCTTTCACTTCTCTGAAAGGGAAGTGGAATCGAATGACCTGTACTGCACAAATCACTTTTTTTATGACCAGGGAAGGAGTGCTAACAACCTTAAGTGGTTTGTGGAAGGCACTTCTTTAAACAGCTTAATGTAATTGGATTGTTTTTTGCATTGTTTCATGAATTACTTGCTTTGTTTGAATGCAGATTTTTCTGTCTGTATTCTTTGATGATACAGCAGGGCATAGTGGGTAGCTACTGAATATATTTGTGTTCTACAACTCTATTTCTTGATTGTTCTTGGAATGCTGGAACATTCTAGCTTTCCCTAAGGAAATTAAGATTTAACCATCTATGCAGGCAGGCCATTTAAGGACGGCATGTCCACTTCCCTTAAATATGTAACTCTTTCGAGTACATTCACAGTTCTTGACTTTTTTTTTCCGGGAGTGGGACATGAACCCACAACCTTCTGACTCAGAGGTGAGGGTGCTAGTGAACCATTTGGGATTCTACAACAACCTGGTGCTTGCCCACAAATAACCAATTAATTAGTTAATTGATTAATTCACCATGGTTCATTTTGGTTTTCTATTGTACTGAATACTACTTTGAATACCTCCCACTGTTTGCAGGCTTAACCATTAACAGTCCAGCCAAGTTTAAGTCTGATTACTTAAAAGTAATCTTATTTTTAAGCTAAAATTAAAATTAAAAGCTCGAAACGTCAACTGTTTTCTTCTCCACCGATGCTGCCAGACCTGCTGAGTTTTTCCAGGTAATTCTGTTTTTGTTTACTTAAAAGTCAACCTGCTTTAAGTTTAAAACTTTGACTGTGACTCTTTGTTCTTCGTCTAAAACTTCACATTACATTTGACCATACTTTGGTCACTATTAAGATATTCCTGTATTGTCAGGTTTTTAATTTTAGTTATTTAATTTTAGTTATCATGGAATCTAGAATGGTTTGTTCCCTTATTGGTTTCAAAACACTTTGATCCACAAAAGCCTCCTGAATACACTCTAGAAATTTGCTATCTTTACAAGTTGTGCTGCTTTGCTTCTCCCAGTTTTCATGAAAATTATAACCACTTTCCTTTTACTGCATGCTTCTCTCACCTCCAGATTAATGGATGCCATTACTCATATCGCAACTGTCAGGAGGTCTGCAGAAACTGCAGAAAGTCTTGCATCCTTTTGCTGTTCCTTAATTCCAATCAAAGTATTTCCGCTGCCTGCTCAGACTTACTAATATCCCTTTTTTCAACTCCTGTTGTAGCGTATTTTATCAATTTTGCCCCTCTTCCTTTCCCAACTTCAATTTTCTTTCTGAGGACCTTTTCAGCCTGGAATATTCAGCTCCGAGTCATGTCCAACTTCTAGCCAGATCTCTGTAATTGCTGGCCTGTCATACCCTTGAAACTGAATTTGTGTTTCTTATTCCCTTATTTTATCGATAGTGCTCTGCGCATTGTGTACAGAACTATTTTTATTTGGTTAACAGCCCCCACCCTACCCATATACCCTTGTGTTGTTTTGTTCATGCTTTTTGATTTATCACATTTTTCTCTCATTTACATCACCCTTGTATTTTTTTTATCTATGTCGCAGGTATTTTAATATTTATTTCGCAGACTAATTTTTTCTGAACCTGAAGCATTTATTTTATCATCACCAGTTTGTGTAGTCAGCCTTTTGTTTAATCTCTTCTTTAGTTTACTGACCTGTCCACTGATGCTCACTGAGGGTTCTGCTTGGGCCTGACTTCATTTCAGCCTTGATCCAAACATGGACAGAAGAGCTGAAAAGGTGAAGTGAGAGTGACAGACCTTGACATCAAGGCAGCATTTGACCAAGTATGGCATCAAGGAGCCCTAGCAAAACTGAAGTCACTGGGAACCCGGGGGGATAAAATCTCTACTGGTTGGCATCATACCGAGCACAAAGGAAGGTAGTTGTGGTTGTTGGAGGTCAATCCTCACTGGACATCACTGTAGGAGTTCCTCAGCGTATTTTCCTTGGCCCAACTGTCTTCATCTGCTTCAATGCGTGCCTATATGCAGTGAGACGTGAACAGCATTCAGGCTTGGGCTGATAAATAGCAAGTAACATTCACGCCACACAAGTGCCAGGCAATAACCAAGTCCAAAAAGAGATAATCCAACCATCTCCCCTTGACATTCAATGTCATTACCGATCCTGAATCCTCCACTATCAACATTCTTGGGGTTACCATTGACTAGAAGCCAAACTAGACCAACTATATAAACACTGTGGCCACATGAGCAGGTCAGAGGCTGGGAATTCTGAGGAAAATAACTCACCACCTGGCACCCCGAGGTCTGTTCAAATCTACAAGACACCAGCCAGGAGTGTCATTGAATACTCTCCACTTGTCTGGATGAATGCAGCTCCAACAACACTCAGGAAGCTTGACACCATCCAGGACAAAGCAGCCTGCTTGATTGACACCCCATCCACCACCTTCAAAGTCCACTGCCTCCACCACCATAGTGGCAGCAGTGTGTACCATCTAAAAGACTCACAGCAGCAACTCACCAAGGCTACATTGACAGCACTTTCCAAACTCATAAGGACAGCAGATGCATGGGAACACCACCACCTACAAATTCCCCCCCCAAGTCGCACACCATCCTGACTTGGAACTATATCATCGTTCCTTCGCTGTCACTGGGTCAAAATCCTGGAACTCCCTCACTAACAGCACAGTGGGTGTACCTACAACACATGAACTGCAGCAGCTTAAGAAGGCAGCTCACCACCACCTTCTCAAGGGCAATTAGGGATGGGCAATAAATGATGGCCCAGCCAGGGATGCTCACATCCCATGAAAGGATTAAAAAAAGTTATCATTTTTACTGTTCTTGTTACCGGAAGCCTCCTTCATTTTTTGGTTTAAAGCCCTTTCTCCAGCCCTATTTATTCATTGTGCTTGGACCTTGGTCCCAGCCCAATTCAGGTGCAGCCTGTCCCAATGGTACCAGCCTCAGTGCATATGCCAGCCTTAAAAAATGGCACCTCTTAATGCTGTACCAGTCTTTCGGCCATGGATTTGCATTCCTGACCTGTTTTATCCCTATGCCAATTAGGATGTGGTTCTCATAGTAATCAGGGGGTTACCAGTTTTCATGTCGTGCCTTTTAATGTAGCTTCTCGCTTCTGACATTTGCTCAAAAAGACCTCCTCTCCTGAGCATAGCTGAAACAGAACTATCAAAATTGAAAACTGTAGTTTGCCTGGCCAGTTATATTCTGTTCCAACTACCCATCCGTCCAGGGAATGCTTGAGATAATTTGAATACAACTGCTCCCCTGCTGTCTTGATTCAGTTTACACCAGAATTTTGGAGCATGGCCTCAGCTCTCCAGCTGGCAAGACACTAGTTCCTATTCCCACTCATGTGTTTCATTTTGGTCCAGATTGATGTACCATGACACTAAATAATAAGTATTACTTTACATTAAGCTCCATACACCATTTGACCTTGATCTACATTTAGGAACAACGTAGGGCACGTTTTGCCATTGTCTTTGGTCCTTGCCACAAACTCTGTTTCCTAGCCACAGACTCCAGTCGCTTCTCTGGACACTGCCTGAGCCTGAACCAGACTACTCACAACCTTGGCATCCTATCTGACCCTGAGCTGAGCTTCCGATCTTATATCCTCTCCATCAGCAAGTCTGTCTCCATTAGCAAGTCTGTCTACTTCCATCTACATAATATGATTCCCCTCCACCCCTGTTTTACCCATCGGCTGCTAAAAACCTCATCTATGCCTTTGTTACCTCCAGACTTGGCTATTCCATTGCTCGCTCGGCTGGCCTCCCACTTTCTACCCTCCATAAACTTCAGCCCTTCCAAAACTCAGTTGCCCGAATCAGAAGTCACACCAAGCCCCATTCATCCATAACCCTCGTGCTTAGTAACACACATTCCACAATTACATACTAAGATAAAAGCAAAATCCTGCGGATACTCGAAATCTGAAATTAAAAATAGAAAATGCTGGAAAATCTCAACAGGTCTGACAGCATCTGCTGAGAGAGAAACAGAGTTCATGTTTTGAGTCTGTATTACTGGAAGAAGAGTCGTATGGACTCGAAACATTAAATCTGTTTCTGTCTCCTGTCATGAAGATATTAACGTATAAAATGTTATTGGAAATGATTTTAAATTGGTCTTATAGTAGGGTCTTTGGATGTGAGTGTGTGTGTGTATGTCTTAATTGGATTAAAGCCAGCTAGCTGGGTGCTTTGATGTACAGTAGTTTTGAGATGTTAAACAGTAAGATACAGGGTACATTTGCATTTTGTTGAATTAAGCATTCAAAAACTGGGGGTGAAATCTTGCATCTAGCTAGGAGACACCAAGCAATATATTTATATTACTAATAAAATTTGTACAATGAAAGGGGTTTTAGTGTTAGAAGAGGTGGAGTTCAAAGGGTCTGGTAATACAATGAGAATTTGCAATCAAAGGGAAGGCTAGATATATACAGGAAAGAGTTTTGGGTGTGGGTCAGAGGCATGTAATATCTAAGCCTGTAAGCC
Source organism: Cetorhinus maximus (assembly GCF_964194155.1). NCBI lineage: Eukaryota > Metazoa > Chordata > Chondrichthyes > Lamniformes > Cetorhinidae > Cetorhinus > Cetorhinus maximus. Next base: position 6,465,883 of record NC_135898.1, on the reverse strand, counting down.
TACCACTGTGTCTGCGAAGGAACAAATTGAAAGGAACCTCATTTTGAATCTGTAAGATAAAATCTGCTTTGCCTGGTGTCTGTTTACGCATATGGGTTATTGTTGGCTTGGTGAAGATATTTACCTGCGAGTAATTAATTTGGGCATTTGTTTAAAAGTTATATTGGTACTTATTTGTAGACACATGTATGTGTTTAATCTCTTGTTAAAATAATAAATGTTTAACTTTATTTTGTATATAAACCCCCGGAGGCTTGATGGTTTCATTTCTGAATTCAGAGCTGCATCTCAAACATACCAACTGAATATATAGGTTATGACAGTTGTTTAAAGTTTCCCTCTGGGATTTTAAATAACTCAGCCTGTACCAACTGCTGAGTCATAGCACTGTGCAGATGCAGTCAGACCTTCTGAGTTTTTCCAGCATTTTCTGCATTTATTCCACAATTACATGCTGGCTTTTGGTCCTGCAAAGCAACAAATTGAAAATTCTCATCTACGTGTTCAACGCGCATTAGCACCTTGTCCCTCCCTGCCTCTGCAGCCATTTCAACCTTAAAACTCTCCAAGATCTCTGCACTCCTTCAATTCTGCTTGTTATGTTTCTTCCATTTCCATTCCCCACCATTGGTAGCTGTACTGTCAGCTGCCAAAGACCTAAGTTCTGGAACCCTCTCCCTAAACCTGACCACCTCTCCCTGTCTCTCGCTCACTCTCTCTCTCTCTCGCTCTCTCTCTCTCTCTCTCTCTCTCTCTCGCTCTCTGTCTCTCCTTCTTCAAGTTGCAACTTAAAACGTACCTCTTTGACCCCAGCATCGAATCATTGAACATGCTCGATCAGGTCCACTGGGCAGGCCATATAGTCCGCATGCCTGACACGAGACTCCCGAAGCAAGCGCTCTACTCGGAACTTCGACACGGCAAGCGAGCCCCAGGAGGGCAGAGGAAACGCTTCAAGGACACCCTCAGAGCCTCCTTGAAAAAGTGCAACATCCTCACCGACATCTGGGGATCCCTGGCCCGAGACCGCCTGAAGTGGAAGCAAAGCATCCAGGAAGAAACTGAACACCTCGAGTCTCATTGCTGAAGCCAAACGTTGACAACAAGAGGAGTCTGTGGCAATCTGAGCACCCCACCCACCTGTTCCCCCTACCACCGTCTGCCCCACCTGTAACAGAGACTGTAGGCCATACATTGGACTCTTCAGTCACCTGAGAACTCATTTTTAGTGTGGAAGCAAGTCACCCTCAACCCTGAGGGACTGCCTAAGAAGACCTCTTTGACCAAGCTCGCCTGTTTTAAGATCTCTTTCTGTGCTCAGTGTCAGATTTTGTTTGTTTGTGCTCCTGTTCAGCTCTTTGGGATGCTTTACTACTTCAAAGGTACTATATAAATATACGTTGTTGTTGACTTCACCTGAAGTCAGCATAATTTTTTCCTAATTTGGATAAATCTCTCTCTGTGCTTTCCTCATTTTGAAAATAAAAGATCCAGAAAAAATATAGAGTTACTGGGGCACACAGCCTGTGCCATCTGCAAAACATGCTGAGAAGGAGGAAAGGAGAAAAGCTAGAGACAGTATAAAAACACTCCAGGATTGTCCTCTTCTCATGCATCAGTCCTTGTGAGTGTGGCACGGGTGGTGGTGCATGGGCTGGTTATGGGGGTGATGTGGGTGCCAAAGTAAAAGTAGCAGGTTTTATACCTTAACTTCCACCTTATAACAGAATGAAGAAAAATCGATGAAGAGTTTGGCATTTACTTGAATCATTAATGTGAGAATAGTTTAATTGCATATGTTCAACACATAATTTAAAAGCTTAAATGGGTTGTGTAACAGGGAATTTCTAGCTTCCAGTGCAAAGCTGTACGTTAATTTGGAGTAGTTGGTCAATTGATTGTGTTAACAGTCTGGTAAACAATTGTGCTTTGTGGGCAATTGCAGATGAATACTGAGAGATGCAGATGACATGCAGACAGCTATTAAACTAATTGACAGTTCAGAGGTGGAATCCTTGGACTCTGCCATCATGCCTTGATAATATTACCATGTCTCATTGTGTCTGACTTTAAATGTAATGAAAAATCAAATTCCCAGAAACTATGGGCTAATTTCTAAGATTGGCTGTGGTTTTCTGAGTTTCTTCCCTCATTTTTAGTTGTTTAACCCCTTGAATACAGAGGTCGATTACACATGAATATATAGTACATGCAAATCCCATTATCTCAAACTCAGGGACACTGGCAAGGTCATTCTAAATATCTAAATATTTTGGGTCTTTATTTTAGCAATCCTTCAGCCAATTATGCTAGAAGTAGTTGAGGCTAGTTCAATTCCTAACTTGAAATCTGAGATTGATAACTTTTTGTTGACCAAACAAAGAGGCCATGTGGGACAAAGATGTGTTTATAGAATTAGGTTGCAAATAAGCCATCTCATTGAATGGTGGAGGGGCTAAGTGGTCTACTTCTGTCCCTGTGTTTTTTATGTTCCTAAGTAGCATTGGGTTAAAGAAACATGTTTACTATAATACGAGATTTAAAATAATACCACTTAATATTGACAGAGAAAAAGTTGTATATTATTTCTCAGCACAACTATCTCTTCTTAACTTTGCGACAGCACTGGTCTTGCAACAAAATGTGAAATGTTCCTTTTTGTAGTCATGTAACACAGAGAATTGTACCTAGACTTCATGGCCATTATCCTTGTGGTTAGTTGCAGCATTGGAAGATATAAAGTCTGCTGGGAAAACAGCAGCAGAAATGCTCTGGAGAAGTTGTAACGGCATACATATTAGAGAACAGAAAATGCCAGGGATTTAACATACTCAGAAGTTTTGAGTGATTAGAAGAATTTCTTTGATGACAGAGCTCTGCTTTTTCCTGTCACTGGTTGTCTGCAGAATATACGTATTTCCATGTGAAAGTAAAATTCTTCGGGCAGCTATCAGCTGCACCTTTCTTTGTTATCTTATTGGTAAACTAGAACTCAATCTTTAATTCACCAAAAAGTGGAATATTTGTCCCAATTCGTATTAACTATAGAAGTACCAAGAACAAGAGTATATTTGAATAGTTGGAAAAGAGGACCTTTTCAAAATGATGGCTGTGTTTGTAAGTCCCCTTTGATGAATTGTTGCTTTGTTGAAACATTTCAAAAACTAAATCACACAGTTGTAGTTTCTCCATTTACAAGGAGCACGTCAAATTAATAATCTCAGAATACCTTTAAGCATATCTTACTTCTTCATTTCAGTGCACAAAGACTCGTGAGTCTTCATGTTAACATTGGAACGCCAACGACAAGCATACACATGAGATAGGCGCACTATTTATATCTTGCTGGATAAATGGATTCAGCGTGGCTGTCACCAAAATCATTTCTCCGAAACACAGAATCTTCCATCATCAACATAGCTTCTCCCACCTTCAAGCACATCGTATTCACTGTCATGGCATTCATCCAATTAACTTTGTCACTCTGCCCCGTGCTGTCATGGAAACAAGGCCAAGCTACTTGGTGTAGGTGTGTGTGTGTGGTTGCTCAATCCTGAGTTGGTGCAGATCCAAAATTGCAAGAATGGCGGAATATTGTTTTCTGGATTTTCTTTTTTGTTAAAGGGAGTTTAAAAGCACTAAAGTTTGTTTTCCTGTGATTGTTATTTATAAAATTGCTGTATTGGTGATCTGCACAATAAGATCTGTCAGAATTATCTTTGAATGAGACGTTGAAAATAGATAACAGTTGAAATGAAATAGACATTAAATACTTGGAGTTTAATATTGGATAAAAATATCAAGCAAAAATGATCAGCATATCAGGGATAAAATAAGAATAGCTGCATTGGCAAACTGAGCTGTGGAAAGAAATCCATGGGCAGAATTTTACGTCCCACGGGTGGGCACACGCCCAACACGATTGGGCGTAAAATTGCGCATAATGACGTCAGCGAGCATCCCGACGTCATCGCGCACTCATGAGATAGTTCGCTCAGTGGGCGCGTGCGGGTGCTGGAGTGGCACCTGCCATTAATTAAGCAGCCACTAAAGTCCCTTAAGAGCCCAATTGATTGCGGTTTTCCCTTGCCTGTGTGATTTCCAGCTCGTAGCACGGGCAAAACGAGCAGGCGGCCAGCTGGCATTTTCACAAACCTTATCCAAGGGCGGGATAAAAAGAGTCAGCTGCATTGCCAGTGTGGGTAGTGAAGAGTTTTGAAGATAGTTTGCTGCTGGTTGCTTTTTGGTACGTGGCAGGCTCATTTCTGTTGGGGGCTCCATTCTTCGCATTTCCAGGCTTCATTTCAGGACTTATTGCCATCTGCAAGGCCCTCAGAGATTTAAGACCATGTGGACCCTTCCAGGTATCAGACAGCCTTCCCTTACTCTGGTAATGGGGATTGTGGTCTCTGCTGGAGGCACCTGCTCTGAGGAGGAAGAGAGGGGCAGAAGGGAGAGGAGGCCAGGTGTCCCAATGCAACTTCCAGGGGAGTGACCTGTGGGAGGAGAGGCACAGGCACAAGGGGCGGAGGGCCAGGAAGTAGTCCAAGGCAGAAGGGGCCGCAGAAGATGCCACTATCCTGCTGCCAGAGTTTACAGGCAGGGATGCAGCTACCTCAATATGCCCGAGGTGCAATGCTGAAGGAGGCTCCGCCTCAAGGGAGAGTGTGACCTCCTTTTGCCAGCTGATTGGGCCTGAGATCAGCTCTGACTGTGTGGGTGGACACACTATGCCAGTGGCTCTGAAAGTCACAGCGGCCCTCAAATTCTGTGCCTCTGGCTCTTTCCAGGGATCAGTGGGGGATCTGTGTGGAGTCTCCCAATCAGCTGTCCACAGTTGCGTCAAGCTGGTGACAGAAGCTCTGTTCAGGCAGGTACTGACCTTTATTCTTTAATGTACGGACGATGCCAGCCAGGCTGAGCAGACCAGAGGCTTTACAGCGATTGCTGTGTTCCCCTGCTTCCAGGGTGTCATCGACTGCACACATGTGGCCATCAAGGCACTAGCGGGTCAGCCGGGTGCCTTTGTCAACAGGATGAGATTCCACTCCATGAACGTGCAGATAGCGTGTGACCACAGGATGCAGATTCTGCAAGTCTGTGCAAGGTACCTGGTGGCTTCCATGATGTTTACATCCTGAGACACTCCCAGGTGCCAAGGCTCTTCAGTGTTCCAGCCCGACTGGATGGATGGCTGCTGGGTGACAAGGGCTATCCCTTGAAAAGATGGCTCATGACACTAGAATGGTTGCATAAGCTGAAAGTCTCACCTCCGTGCACTGCACTCTTACCTTTGTCTAGCACCCCCGCCTCTCCACGCCTGATTGCGCAGGGGGCATGCTAGCTCTCAAGCTCCAGGCTGTCTTGCTCGTATCTCGAGAGGATTAGGAGGCCAACGGGGCCTCTGCCTGTCCACGATTATTCTATTTTGTTGTGGGCCTTCTTCTCCTGAAACTTCAGAGGAGCATTGATTAGTCCACCCATTACAGCTTGGCCAACCCCAGCTGAGGAGCATCTGGCAGGGCACTTCGAAGTTGTGGCCTTCGAGCCGCAAGGCACTCAGTCTAAGCAGCCAGGGCCATCTCTGGTGCGATTGGCAGTTGGCACTCAGACTCTATCACCCCTGAGGTCCACGGTGGGGGATGGCCAGATCTTAACACAGCTGCACACCCATGTCAACATGGTACTCACCCTTACTGAGCGCAGCAGCTCATTGAAGTATTCTGGCACTGGACCCATGAGTGCCGCGCCACATCACGGCTGCTCACCATTGCTGCCACCTTGTCCTCTTGGTGAGGTGTGGTGGCATCCTCCTCCCATCCCTGGGGACAATGGTGCCCCTCCTGGCAGCCACCTCCTCCAGGAGGACGATGAGGCACTCATCAGAAAGGCGGGGGGGTGCAAGTGCCCACTGACCTCCCCTCCCACCTGCCATCTCCAGTTGCACTTGGGTCCATAGCGAAGGTTCAGGGGACAACCTCAGTGGCAGCCTTCCAGGGGCTGCCTGGGCGGCTTTTAAAACAGCAACCGGGTCGCCATTGGACCCGGTGGCCGATAGGCCCCCGCCCCTGCTCGGACCCTCCTGGCCAGTGTGGAGCCGCGCTTCACATTGGGCAGGCCTTAATTGGCCCACCAGCGTGAAACTGTGGTTGGAGCCTGATCACGGGCGGCGGTGCATTTTGCAGCCACTCCCAGGCCCTCCCGCCCGCCGACAACTGGAAAATCCTGCCCATGTGTAATTCTTCTTAGATTATGAGGTTGGATTTAAAACAGTTTGAATTGGCTGAGAAAGTTTCTAATCGTCCTTCTCAGTTAAAAACATTTTCTACTATCTATCAAACCTTCATTGATCTGTAATGACCTGCATCAGTAGCTGTGAAGTTAAGGAGCTTATAGGTGATTCCAGAAGATAAGTTGGATTGTTCACTTGTAAATACAACAGTGATTCTCATACCTCATGTCAATGATTAACTTAAGGATGCACATTTATTCAAGTACTCCATACTTGAGTTATAATAATAATAATGCAGGTATGATAACTGTCTAGATAAATGTTTATCTTTTTTCATATAGGCGAGCTAACTTGTGTTTCACAAGCTCGTTTTTTTATATAGGGTTTAGATAGGTTAAATTTGTATAGGGGGTTGAGAACATAATGGCCAGTATTTCAAGTGTGAAACAGGGACATCCAATATGGTAGGTGGCACGTGGCCGTCCAGAGTCTAGGCCACCGCCCACCATATTGGTTCAGCTGATTCCATCGGCTTCCGGGATATGTGTCATAACTTCAACCACTGCCTGGAAAAAGCAAGCTCAGCATTTAGCAGGCTTACACAGACTTTGGAAAGAGCATGGTGTTTCTCTCAGAACAAAGATCAAAGTCCACCAAGCAGTGGTTCTTTATGGCTGCGAGACTTAACTGGACAACCTACCAGCATCACACAAAGCAACTAGAAGCTTTCCATCATCGCTGTCTGAGATCTGTTTGCAGCATCAGGTTGCAGGACAAAATCCTCAACAGAGGTTCTTGCAAAGAACTGCATTCCTGGCATCGAGAGCTCAGCTTCACTGGTCGGTCATGTGATTTGTATGGAGAATTCCTGCAAAGCAAAGGCAGCACTCTACAGCCAGCTGAGCACAGGAGCCCACAGCACGGGCTGTCCCAAATAAAGATTATCTGTAAACCAACCTAAGAACTTGCAAGCTAGATCTCAATACGTGGGAAGAAACAGCTGTGGACAGATCTAAACGGAGAAGTCTCTGTCATCAAGCGATTTTGACTTTTGAGGAGAACAGAGTCAAATGCCTTCAGGACAAGTGAACACAGCGCAAAGCCAAAGCCTCCATCCATTCCTCCAAAACGAACTTCATATGTAGTATTTGCAGTCACTTTTGCAAATTGAGACTTGGCCTAACGTTACACATTACACAACATCAACATAGACCGAAAACATTTTTTTTGCTTTTGCTGAACAATCATCCGTCAAAGCAAGAGGAAAATCCATCATTAAGAAATTAAGAAAGCATCATTGACATTAAGACCTTTTTAATGAAATTTTAGCTAACTTGCTACATTATAAATTCACCTAGAAAACCATTGTGTGCCCTCAGTACAGATTGTGAAATGCTTCTCTTACCATTTAGTTACACAGGTCTTCATCAGTGATTGGATCAAAAGGAATTGGTTTAAAATGGGTTTAAAGACAGCTACACGGGATTAGTTTTCTCCTAGAAGATTTTCCTTTTTGAAAGGAACGATGTTTGTCATAAGGAACACATGGATGACAATGAAACTGTTTTCAGCTGAGTGAAAATGCTTCAGCGTAAGAAGTATACCTAGAGGAAAGTACTTGACGATATATAAACTGAAGTCATATGTTACATTTGGATCCCGATGTGAACTTTCTAGTGTGAATGACCATTGAGCAGCTAAACCAGCAGTCCTTCAAGGGCATTCTATAAGACCATAAGACAAAGGAGCATAAGTCAGCCATTCGGCCCATCGGGTCTGCTCTGCCATTCAGTGAGTTCATGGCTGATCTGATAATCCTCAACTCCACTCTCCTGCCTTTTCTCTATAACCCTTGATTCCCTTACTGATTAAAAATCTGTCTATCTCAGCCATGAATATACTTAATGACTCTACAGCCCTCTGCAGTAAAGAATTCCATAGATTTACTAGCCTCTGAGAGAAGAAATTCCTCCCCATCTCTGTCTTAAATGGGCGACCCCTTACTCTGAGATTATGCACTCTGGTCCTAGACTTTCCCACTAGGGGAAATAACCTCTCAGCATCTACCCTGTCAACCCCCCAAGAATCTTATATGTTTCAATAAGGTCGCCTCTCATTGTTCTGAACTCCATTGAGTACAGGCCCAACCGACTCAACGTCTCCTCATAAGAAAATCCCTCCATACCTGGGATCAACCTAGTGACCGTTCTCTAGATTGGCTCCAATGCTAGTATATTTCCTTAGATAAGGGGACCAAAACTATTCACAATATTCTAGGTGTGGCCTAACTAGTACCTTGTATAGTTTTAGCAAGACTTCCCTATGTTTATACTCCATTCCCTTTGCAATAAAGGCCAACATTCCATTTGCCTTTCCTATTACCTGCTGAACTTGTATGCTAGCTTTTTGTGATTCATATACGAGGACCCCCAAATCCCTCTGTGCTGAGTGCTCTGCAGTCTTTCTCCATTTAAATAATGTTCAGCTCTTCTATTCTTCCTGCCAAAGTGCATAACCTCACATTCTCCCACATTATATTTCATTTGCCAAGTTTTTGCCCACTCACTTAAACTGTCTATATCCCTTTGCAGACTCTTTGTGTCATCCTCACCACTTGCCTTCCCACCTATTTTTATGTCATCTGCAAACCTGGCGATGATACATTCACTTCCCTCATCCAAGTCATTAATATATATTGTAAATAATTGTGGCCCCAGCACAGATCCCTGTGGCACTGCTCTAGTTACAGGTTGCCATCCTGAAAATGCCCCCCTTTACCCAACTCTCTGTCTTCTATTAGTTAGCCAACCCTCTATCAATGCTAATATACAACCCCCAACACCATGGGCTCTTACCTTATTCAGCAGCCTTATGTGCGTTACCTTATCGAACGCTTTTTGGAAATCCATAGATATTCCATCTACTGGTTCCCCTTTATCTATCCTACTTGTTACCTCCTTAAAGAATTCTAATAAATTTGTCAGGCATGATTTTGCCTTCATGAAACCATGTTGACTCTGCTTGATTATATTATCCATTTCTAAATGCTCTGCTATTACATCCTTTACAATAGACTCTAACATTTTCCCAATGATGAATGTTAAGCTCACTGGCCTATAGTTACCTGTTTTTTGTCTCCCTCCCTTTTTGAATAAGGGTGATACATTGGCAGCTTTCCAATCCTTTGGGACTTTTTCAGAATCTAAGGATTCTTGGAAGATTACTACCAGTGCATTCACTATCTCTGAAGTTACTTCCTTTAAAATGTGGAGGCAGTGGCATAGTAGTATTGTCACTGGACTGGTATTCCAGTGATCCAGGGTAACACTCTGGGGACAGGGTTCAAATCCCACCATGGCAGATGGTGAAATTTAAATTTAATAAAGGAAGTCTGATGATGACCATGAAACCATTCTCAATTGGAAAAACCCATCTGGTTCACTAATGCCCTTTAGGGAAGGAAATCTGCTGCACTTACCTGGTCTGGCCTACATGTGACTCCAGATCCACAGCAATGTGGTTGACTCTTAAGTGCCCTCTGAACAAAGGCAATTAGGGATGGGCAATAAATGCTGGCCTAGCCAGTGATGAACAAATATATCCTAGGATGCAACCCATCATGTCTAGGGGACTTATCGGCCTTTAGCCCCACTAGTACTTTTTTCTCTAGTAATAGTTGTTGGATTTATTTCCTTGCCCCTTTTTGCCCCTTGATTGTTTCATATTTTTGGAATGCTATTAGTGAAGATTGATGCAAAGTATTTATTCAACTCCTCTGCCATTTCCTGGTGCCCCATTATTATTTCCCCAGCCTCATTCTCAAAAGGTCTCCCTCTTTCTTTGTATATATTTAAAGAAGCTCTTACTGTCGGTTTTTATACTACTTACTAGTTTTCCCTCAATGTTTACTTTCTCCCTCTTTATTATATTTTTGGTCATCTTTTGTTGGTTTTCAAAACTTTCCCAATTCTCTGGCTTACCAATAATCTTTGCCACATTGTATGTTTTTTCTTTAAATTTGATACTATCCTTAACTTGCTTGGTTAACTGTGGTTGGTTTATCCCCTTCTTAGAATCCTACATCCTCATTGGGATATATCTTTGTTCTGAGTCATGAACTATTTTTTTAAATGTCTGTCATTGTTCATCAACCGTCTTTTCTGCTAAACTCCTTTCCCAGCCCACTTCAGCCAACTCTGCCCTCATTCCTTTGTAATTACCCTTATTTAAGTTTAACACAGTTGTTTCCGACCCAAGTTTCTCACTCTCAAACTGAATGCTAAATTCAGCCATGTTATGGTCATTCTTTCCTAGGGGATCTTTTACTCTGAGATCATTTATTAAACCTGCCTCATTACACATTACCAGATCCAAAATAGCCTGATCCCTGGTTGAATCCACAACATATTTTTCTAGCAAACTATCCCAAATTTACTCTATGAATTCTTGCTTGTGGCTATCTCTGCCAATTTGATTTTCCCATTCTACATGAAGATTAAAGTCACCCATGATTAATGTACTGCCTTTTTTACATGCCTCATTATCTCCTGATTTCACAGATCCACACAGTGCAGAAGAGGCCCTTCAGCCCACCGAGTCTGCACCGACACGTGAGAAACACCTGACCTACCTACCTAATCCCATTTACCAGCACTTGGCCCATTACCTTGAATGTTATGATGTACCAAGTGCTCATCCAGATACTTTTTAAAGGATGTGAGGCAACCCGCCTCCACCACCTGCCAGGCAGTGCTTTCCAGACTGTCACCACCCTCTGGGTAAAAAAGTTTTTCCTCACATCTCCCCTAAACCTCCTGCCCCTCGTCTTGAACTTATGTCCCCTTGTGACTGACCCTTCAACTAAGGGGAACAGCTGCTCCCTATCCACCCTGTCCATGCCCCTCATAATCTTGTACACTGCGATCAGGTTGCCCCTCAGTTTTCTCTGCTCCAACAAAAACAACCCAAGTCTATCCAACCTCTCTTCACAACTTAAATGTTTCATCCCAGGCAACATCCTGGTGAATCTCCTCTGCACCCCCTCCAGTGCAATCACATCCTTCCTACAATGTGGTGACCAGAACTGCAAACACTACTCCAGCTGTGGCCTCACCAAGGTTCTATACAACTCCAACATAACCTCCCTACTTTTGTAATCTATGCCTCTATTGATAAAGGCAAATGTCCTGTATGCCTTTTTCACCACCCCACTAACATGCCCCTCCGCCTTCAGAGGTCTGTGGACACACACGCCAAGGTCCCTTTGTTCCTCAGAACTTCCAAGTGTCATGCCGTTTATCGAATACTTCCTTGTCAAATTACTCCTTCCAAAGTATATCACCTCACACTTTTCAGGGTTAAATTACATCTGCCACTTATCTGCCCATTTAACCATCCCGTCTATTTCTTCCTGTAGCCCAAGACACTCAACCTCACTATTAACCACCTGGCTAATCTTTGTCCCCCCCCCACATAGTCTTCTATGTCATTTATATAAATGACAAATAACAGGGGACCGAGCACAGATCCCTGTGGTATGCCACTGGACACTGGCTTCCAGTCACTAAAGCATCCTTCTGTCATCACCCCCTGTCTCCTACAACTAAGCCAATTTTGAATTCACCTTATCAAATCATGCTGTATCCCATGTGCATTTGCCTTCTTTATAAGTCTCCCATGTGGGACCTTGTCAAAGGCTTTGCTGAAATCCATATAAACTACATCAACTGTACTACCCTCATCTACACACCTGGTCACCTCCTCAAAAAATTCAATCAAATTTGTTCGGCATGACCTCCCTCTGACAAAGCCTTGTTGACTATCCCTGATCAAACCTTGCCTCTCCAAGTGGAGATAGATTCTCTCCTTCAGAATTTTCTCCAATAGTTTCCCTACCACTGACGTGAGACTCACTGGTCTGTAGCTCCCTGGCTTATCTCTACTTCTTAAATAGTGGAACCATATTAGTTGTTCTCCAGTCCTCTGGCAGCTCCCCCTTGGCCAGAGAGGAATTAAAAATTTAGGTCAGAGCCCCTGTGATCTCCTCCCTTGCCTCCCTCAGCAGTCTGGGACACAAATCATCTGGACCTGGAGATTTGTCCACTTTTAAGCCTGCCAACACCTCCAATACCTTGTCACTCCCTATATCAATTTGCTCAAGAACCTTGCAGTCTCTCTCCCCGAGTTCCATACCTTCATCCTTATTCTCTTGGGTGAAGATGGATGTGAAGTAGTCATTCAACACTCTAGCTATGTCCCCTGGCTCCACCCATAGATTGCCCCCTTGGTCCCTAATGGGCCCTACTCTTTCCCTGGTTATCCTCTTCCCATTGATATACTTATAGAATATCTTGGGATTATCCCTACTTTTACTAGCCAGAGCTTTCTCATATCCCCTCTTTGCTGTCCTAATTGCTTTCTTAAGCTCTACCCTGCACTGTCTGTACTCCACTAATGCCTTCGCTGATTTGCTTCCCTTATACCTGCTAAAAGCCTCTCTTTTCTTTCTCATTGTAACCTGAATATCTCTGGTCATCCATGGTTCTCTGGGCTTGTTACTCCTTCCTATCACCCTAGAGGGAACATGTTGAGCCTGTACCCTCCCCATTTCCTTTTTGAACGCCCCCCACTGCTTCTCTGTAGATTTCCCCACAAGTAGCTGTTCCCAGTCTACCTTGGGAGCCTGCCTTATTTTACTAAAATTTGCTCTCCCCCAATCCAAAACATTTTTTTGCAACTTGTCTATTTCTTTGTCCATAACAAGTTTAAATTGTACCATGTTGTGGTCGCTATCACTAAAATGCTCCCCCACCACCACCTCAGCCACCTGTCCGGCTTCATTCCCCAGAATTAGGTCCAGCACTCCGCCGTCCCTTGTTGGACCCTCTACATATTGACCTAAAAAGTTCTCCTGTACATATTTCAAGAAATCCACTCCATCCAAGCCCTTAACACTATGTCTATCCCAATTAATGTTGGGAAAGTTGAAATCACCTAATATAATTACCCTATTGTTATTGCTTTTACACACCTCTGCAAATTGTGCACATATTTGCTCCTCAATTTCCCGCTGACTATCTGGGGACCTATAATAAACATCTAACAATGTGGCTGCTTCTTTTTTATTCCGAAGCTCTACCCACAAAGCTTCATTCGATGACCCCTCCAAGATTTCATCTCTCCTTACTGCAGTAACTGACTCCTTAACTAATAATGCAATGCGTCCTCCTCTTTTATCCCCTCCCCTGTCTCACCTGAAGATTCTATATACCAGAATGTTGAGCTGCCAATCCTGCCCATCCCTCAACCATGTCTCAGTGATGGCTACTATATCACAATTCCACGTGTCAACCAGCACCCTTAACTCATCCGTTTTATCTGTAATACTCCTGGCATTAAAATAGAGGCCTCCAGCCTTGCCATACTCCCTTGAAACTTAATGCAGCCTTACTTCTTCTGACTTGATTGTTTTACTGTATTATGACGTGTCCCTATTCTGCTCACATTCTGTGTCCCCTCCCCCTGCCAAATTAGTTTATTCTCTGTCCTTCAGTATAGCTACTGTTAGGGGGCCTATGCACTACTCACACCGATGTTTTCATCCCCTTGTTATTTCTTACCTCCACCCATATGGACTCTACATGTTCCGATCCAAGATCTTTTCTTGCAATTGTACATCCCATCTCGTGCTAAAAAAGCTGCCCCACCACTCTTTCCTTCCTGCCTGTCCTTTCGAAAAGTTACATACTCCTGAATATTTAGTTCCCAGCTTTGATCTCCTTGTAACAATGACTCTGTAATGGCTATAAGATCATACCCATTAACCTCTATTTGTGCCATTAATTCATTTATCTTGTTCCAAATAATACATGCATTTAAGTAAAGAGCCATTAATTTTGCCTTTTTAGCATTTTTTCCCCCTTTGACCCTAATTACTTTATTTTATGTTTGTACACTCTGTCTCTTCCTGTCACACTCCGGGTATAATTACCTAAATAGTTGCCCTGCAATGCTGCCTTATCCTTATGCTTTGTAAGCCTACGTATCCCCTCTCCAGAACCCTCCCCCCACCCCATTTAGTTTAAAACCTTCTCTACAGCCATAGTTATTCGATTCGCCTGGACACTGGATCCAGCACGGTTCAAATGAAGCCCTTCCCACCGGAACAGCTCCCTCCTACCCCAGTACTGGTGCAAGTGCCCCATGAACTGAAACCCATTTCTCCCACACCAATCTGAAGAGCCACACATTTAATTCCTTGACTTTATTTACCCTATGCCAGTTTGCCCGTGGCTCAGGTAGTAATCCCGAGATTATTACCTTGGAGGTTCTGTTTCTTAATTTAGTTCCTAACTGTTCTAATTCTTTCAGCAGAACCTCCTTTCTAGTATTATCAATGTCATTGGTAACAACGTGGACGACGACAACTGGATCCCTCCCCTCCCCTCCCACTCCAAGTTCCTCTCCAACCCTGAGGAGATGTCCTTAGCCTGGCACTAGGCAAGTAACCCAGCCTTCAGGACTCATGCTCCTGGCTGCAGAAAACAGTATCTATCCCCCTAGCTATACTGCCCCGTACCACCACTACTTTCCCATTTCCTCCCTGCAGTTGAACAGCTCCCTGTACCACGGTGTGGTGGTCAGTTCGCTCATCCTCCCTGCCGTCCCCGCTCTCGTCCACACGCTTGGCAGAACCTCGTAACTGTTGGACAATTGCAGGGGCCGAGACTTCTCGATCGCTACCCCCTGGATCCCCATACCTGCCTCACCTGCAGTCACATCCTTCCGTCCCTGATCACAGACCAAATTTGAATTACATAGTCTGAGGCGTGTGACCGCCTCCTGGAGCAAGTGGTCCAGGTAATTTTCCCCCTCCCTGATGTGGCGCAATGTCTGCAGCTCGGACCCTGGCTCCTGAACTCAGATCCGAAGTTCCTCGAGCTGCAAACGCTTACTACAGATGTGTTCATTCCGGTTCACCTTGGTTTCCAGCAAAACCATATTCTGCAGCAGCAACACATCACCCGTCCTGCCATCACTATCATATTTAATTAAATTTTTAATTAATTACTCTGGTATCCCTGCTCTTTACATTTGAAGAATCTCCCACTCTTTACGATGTATTGTAATTATTTATTTTACACCCCAGGATCGATCTTTTACTTAACAAGTTATTTTTACAAAAGAGAAAAAAAGACTAGAGACCTAAATACAAACTAAAGACCTTACTTTTATTTTAAAGATTAGAAATACTCACCAATCCTACTCACCAATCAGCTGCTTTTTCTGCACTCATGTCACATTGTGATTCGTGACGTCACTCCGTCGCTGGTCTCACATGAAAATCTCCATTTTCCCCGCTCTTTTTAAAATGAAGCCTCCCCGCTCTCAGTGCTCTTTTTAAAATGAAGCCTCACCGCTCTCAGTGCTCTTTTTTAAATGAAGTCTCCCCGCTCTCCACACTCTTTTCTCACAAAAATAATTTTAGAAAGCTTTGATCATTAATTTTGTGGGGCAAGAGGAAGATGAATTTATAGAATAATATTGTACATACCAAAAATTCAAAATACATGTCAGCAGGCGGAATCATCCCAGATTTGCACTGTGCGGTAGCGCGTAGGAAAAAGGACATTTTACCCGCCAGCTGCAATGGCGGCTTTTCACGCTATATCACCCCATCCCGCCTCGTTAATAATACATTCCCAGGAATTATTGATTGTGGGTGGGCTTTCATTCCCCCACCACACCATCACCTCACCACTCCATCGCATTGGGCACCATGTTTAAAGTGCACCTGCGTGAACACCTCTCAGTGCTTCCAGGGCACGCATAGAGAGGAAGTTCAGCAGGTGCACACCCAGGGGCCATCCACCCAGGTAACTCTGGAAGTGTCTGGCCCATCTGAATTCCCCCTTCCTATGACCTCAGCAGCTCCAGCTCCACAGGCTGAGGAGGGTGCCACTGCCACACTGTGAGACCCTGAAAACAGGCCGGGGCCTCCAAGTCTCAGCCCTGTGGAGGACGTCTGCCAAAGTCATCACAGGCAGGGTGTAGTAGTCAGCAGGCTGCCTCTACCTATGCTGTGGATGTTGCTAGAGCACCAGGATGAGGCAGCAGGATTAGGAAGGTTAAGAAGATGTAACTCTTTCGAGTTATCAACAGTCACCGATTGTAACTCTTTCGAGTACAATCACAGTTCTTGGTTTCTGGGAGTGGGACATGAACCCACAACCTTCTGATTCAAATGCGAGGGTGCTATGAACTGAGCCACAGCTGACACCTCAAAATAGGAGCTGGTGTAACTCTTTCGAGTTATCAACAGATCGCATGTAACTCTTTCGAGTACATTCACAGTTCTTGGTTTCCGGGAGTGGGACATGAACCCACAACCTTCTGATTCAAAGGCGAGGGTGCTATGAACTGAGCCACAGCTGACACCTCCTAAAACAGTCACAGATTGCAACTCTTTCGAGTACAATCACAGTTCTTGGTTTCCGGGAGTGGGACATGAACCCACAACTCTCTGATTCAAAGGCGAGGGTGCTATGAACTGAGCCACAGCTGACACCAGCTGCACTGCCTGGGCACAGGTGTTAATCACTTGTACATTATGTTCACTGTTGTAACTAAACTTCCAAGAATGTCTCCCTGACTTGTTGTGATGATCAGTGTTCGTGTCACTCAGATGTGAAACCTTGGTTGCCGCACAAGATGTCTCAGTCCAGGGCCTCTTCCCTGTGCTATGTGCAGCCTTCAGACCAAAGTGATGGTCTGGCCTCATACTCGTTCGACACATTTCTAATTCCTGCACCTCAATGGTGCTTATCATTGCAGCCAGTATATCTTGGGCAGGCATCACAGAGTTCTGCCATTCTCTCTATGTGCTCTCAGCACCTTTAAGATAGGCTGGCCCCCATCTCGTCAGCATCTGTGACCAGTGACATTGTGCTGCTGAAGGGGTCAAGTGCTGAAGGCTGATGAAGGATCAGGTGCATTAAAAGTTTTACGGCTGCGTCTCCATGGTGTGACCCTGATCACAGATGCAAGCAAGCTGCCCTCAGCCAGACAGAAGTCAGACATTCACAGAGGCTATGTGAAGGTCTATGGACTGTCCTCACTGCATGTCATCATCATCCTTCTGCAATTGAGTGACTATTAAGACCTTCGCTGCATCTCCATTATAGGAGCCTTATCACAGAGGGTATGTACGCTGCCATCAGCCAAACAGGAGTCAGACATTCACAGATGCAATTTAAGGATCTGTGGCGTCTTCTCACTGCATGTCATCATTAAACTCCACAAATCTAGCAGCTATGAGGGCTTCCTGAATGCACCTGCCTCATCTGGCCAGTGCAATGGCCTCAACACCATCGTCGTTGCCTTCGAGGACCTCCTCCCTGTCGACGTCCAGCTCCTCCATCTTCTCCTCTGCCAGTTCCTCTCCTCATTGTAGCAGCAGGTTATAAAGTGCGCAGCAGGTGACAACAATGCATGACACCCTCTGTGGTTCCCTGAGGAGCCATCTCTGCAGCCTCTGTGGAACCTGGAAGACGTTAGGGATCTGAGACCGGCTGAGAAAGTAGGAGTGATGGGCACTCCCTGCGAACCATGCGCAGACCTGCAGGATGCGTTTGTGGTGGTTGCACACCAGCTGAACATTCAGCGAATGTAAGCCCTTGCAGTTGACACATTTGACCACTTGTTGCCACATAAGCGCAGTTGATGGCACCATTTGCCTGTGGGAAACCTGATATTGTGGCAAATCTCAGCGCTCTTGCATCCTGGCTTTCCTGGTCCTGGGCGAAATGCACAAAGTTAAGTTATGTGCCTTCGTGAAGATTGCATCTGTGACCTCATGGTCACAATTGTGGGTGGAGGCTTGCGATATCCTGCAGAGGTCACTGTGGAGCCCTGAAAGGAGCCACTGGCATAAAAATTAAGCTCTGCGGTCACTTTCACGGTCTTGGGCAGTGGATGCCCTCCATGTCCCCATAGCGCCAAATCCTACAGCAGGTGGCAGATGTGACTGACTAGTTCGCTAGACATGCACAGTCTTGGGTGACACTCATTCTTGGTCATCTGCAGGAATGAAAGGCGGTGTATATAGGCCCTGGGTCTAGCTAGGCGCTGAACAACGACGGCTCACTGTGGCTCTTCAGCGATGTGTGCAGGAGCCCCAGCCGCCCCTTCTTCCTGAGGGTGCTGCTTCTCCTTCTGCCCAGACAGGTGCCTCACTCTCTTCTCCTTGGTCTCCACTCTTTGTATGCCACGAGGCACACAGCTCACTCACCAGGCTCCATGCTCCTGATGTACACCTCCTGCAGGATGAAAGAGAGAGACGCAAATATTAGCTTGGGGTGTTCTAAGAACCTCTCTTGGTTTACAGCCCTTAATGCATCCCAGAGAGTGCTGGCCATCACTTGGACGGTCAGAGTTTAGTGTGCTGCATGATTTCCCAAGATCCCACCCGCCTCCGCCAGACTCCACCTGACCAATTGGCAGCAGCTTCATCCACTGGACTGCATGCTCTGCTCGCAACTGAGGCGCAGGCATTCTCCTAACCCTCACTTGCAAGGTTGTAATGTTAGCTTGAACTATGGGGGATACTGGGCCAAACCGGAATGATGACATTACAAGGGGCTATGAGCGCCTCCACAAGCGACTGCCCCATGGCCAGCTTTAGCAAGGAGATTGTACAACGTGCCCAGTCATCCCAACTGTTCTGCAGTCCACTAAAATGCTCATTAATCTGTAGCCTGTGCCCGAGGGGTGAAAAGCTCTGGAGCACTTGATGGTAATTTCATGCCACTGCATTGCTTGAGTGGGCAGATGAGCTAGAGGCCCAACTCTACGCATGTCAATACGGTTGCGTCTGAACTGCCTCAGCTGCGAAGGGATCGTCACTTTATTCAAGGTTTCCCTAATGTATGACCACTTCCCTCCCTTCAACCCTGCATGTGCTTATGCACTGCCATCGACTGTGGTGCAGCCCCCCCCACCCCCCCCCACCTCCCCCCCACAAGTCACCTCAACTGCAGCGCAGCCCTTGAGCCTTTGCAACTCCACCCCCACCAACTCACCTCAACCGCAGGGCAGCCCTTGCCCCAGAATCGCACTGTCAGCCAGCCAGGAAAAAGTGACTTGTCTGTACCTTTGCTTGAATGCACGGCACCTCAACTTTTAAGTCCAACAGGTGACCCTGGAGTGCGCTGCGCAATGTTACTGTGCATTCACCTCTGAGTTCCCCTCGAAGTGCAGTCCAACAAGTGCACGTCTTATATATGCTGTTGTGAAAATGCACACCAACATGCTTGGATGATCCAGCATGGGGGGTATGATTCTGGTGGACTGGGCTTATAATTAAAAGCAGACGTATTACAATGAGGTTCCCGATGTTCGACGGTGGAAAAAGCGGCCCACCATTGGCAGGCAGACTGCAAACTGGTTTCACGATGTTGTTAAACTGATTTTTGGCATTCACACCATATTGTCCGCTCATGCCACCAAACACGCTTGCGCCAGCACAGAAAATTCCAACATGTTTTCTCCAAAAACTGTGATAATGTAAAGCAGGTCGCAATGTTCCATGTTCCACCACTTTACGTTTATTGTCATCCTTAGTTGAAACGTTTAATTCTGAAAGAGAGAAATAATTGTACAGCAAATTCCTGTGAACAGTATTTTTTTCTGGAGATAGGGAAATTCCAGCAGCTGTTAGGTGAACAATTTTTATGAACACATTTAAACTTGAGGTATATTGAATTAATGTGAGCAAATTTCTCACCACCTACACTCAAAATGTAATACTTAGGCAAACATTTATTTTTTTATTTTTGGCTCAAGGTTGCAGATTAGCATGTTAGATTATAAAATTGAAGCCAACATGCAATGAAATTGTGTGTTACTATCTTCCCATTTCTGCCAATATTCTTCAGCATCTGTCTTTTTGTGAAGGTATTGATTCCTTGCATGGAATATGGGCCCTTTATTTCATGGTTGTTGCTCATCGGAATGAGTTTTCAGTTGTAGGGAACGTGACAGCTCAATTTAGCAGTTCCGACTCAGTAGACGCCGTTGGTTAGTTATTATACATGGGTGCAGTTAACACCAGCCAGGGGTGCTGAGTCCAGCTTGTATTTTTTTTACATAGGATGTGAACCTCACTGGCAAGGCCAGCATTTTATCACTAACTGCCCTTGAACTAAGTGGTTTTCTAGGCAAATTCAGGGGCAGTTAAGAGTCAACCACATTGCTGGTCTGGAGCCAAATGTCAGCCAGACCAGGTAAGGATGGCAGGTTTCCTTCCCTAAAGGACATTAGTGAATCAGATGGGTCTTTATGACAATCGATGATAGTTGTCATTGTCACCATTCCTGAGATTAGCTTCCAGTTCCAGATTTATTTTTTAATGGAATTTGAAGTTCCACCAGTCGCTATGGTCGGAATTGAATTGAGCCTGGACTCCGAGCCCTGTGACACTATCATGGCACCACCATCTTCCCCTTTGAAGAGTTGATACATCAGTGAACTGTGTCACCACATCACCCATAAATAGATCATTTAATTCTTGGTGTATAGACTGTATTCTTAAATATTTACACCTTGGAAAAGAGGCCTGTGAAAGATTACTGCTAACGATTACTGATGATACTCTTTCGAGTTATCAACAGTCACAGATTATAACTCTTTCGAGTACAATCACAGTTCTTGGTTTCCAGGAGTGGGACATGAACCCACAACCCTCTGATTCAAAGGCGAGGGTGCTATGAACTGAGCCACAGCTGACACCTCACGATTACTGATGATAGTGGAAGACCAATTGGTGGCTTTCAATGTGAGCCCTAAGCATTGAAATATATACATGTTTTGAATTGAAGTGGGGCAAAATATAGAATTGTCATTAAACCTGCAGATAATTGTGGTAATCAGAGGTGCAGTATACCTTTAAGAGAATATGAGCAGATTGACCACTTGACTGTACGACCCAATAGCTGTGTAGTGTGGGCTACAAGTTAGTGTTAGTCTAGAGTAGGGCCTGGTTGGAGATGCACACGTCAGGTTAGTGCTCTGTTGTCTGTTTAAATAAATAGCATGTGCTTCATTTCATATTGGTTTCTGCATCTGCAGTATATTGTCATCAACTCACCCACCGACAGATAAGCGTGCAACCAGTTCACAAGCAAAGTGACCCCACAGTAGAACATAACAACTGGCGGCGAGGAAAAACACAACCAGCTGACGACACCAAGGAAAGCCGCGAAAACTCAACCGAAGTCAATTAGCTGCGTGCATTGCAGGCCGATTGTAAGTACAGCCCTCATCATAGTCATCGAAGTTATCTCCCTCCGGTATGCCACAATTTGACCGCATCGAACCGTTTGATCAGACCACCGATGACTGGTCACATTACACTGAACGCCTCGCGTTTTTCTTTTTGACCAATGACATATCGGGGAAGGAGAAAAGGCAAGCGATCCTTTTATCGACATGTGGCAGTAAAACATATGGCCTAATTCGTAGTCTAACAGCACCCAATGCCCCAGATTCGCAGGGCTTTGATGACTTGCTGAATCTTATGAAAAGCCACTTTCAGCTGAAACCCTTGCTGTAACAATGCAGCGTTTTAAATTCAATTCGAGGTGTCGTGCCCCTGGAGAGACAGTCGCTTGCTGTGTAGCAGCTTTGAAACAACTGATAGAGCAGTCTTGAGTTCAGGATGTTGATTAATGACATGCTACGAGATCGATTAGAATGTGGAATTAACGAAGATGCCGTTCAAAAAAGGTTGTTGTCAGAAACAAATTTTGACTTCAACAAGGTGCTGGAGCTGACGCTTGCAGTGAAAAGTACAGTCAGGGATTCAGAAGCAATCAAGGGAGCACAAAATGGCACCGCCCTTCACGTCGGGAGGGAGGCACCGGTTAGAAATAGCGTGGAAGCACTGGGCTCCGTGGAAAGGTGGGGAACAGCCATCATTAACAGACCAGCAAAAAGCAATGATTTATTGGATAAAACCCACACTAATCATGGCAGAAATGGAACCAGACAGCCTGCAAACAAATGACAATTTAAAAGAATCAAGTGTTGATTCTTGCAATCGCAATGGGCACATTATGCGATATTTTAAAGGCAGATTGAGACAAAATTTCAAACAAAAAGGCAGAAATCGTGAAATTCATATAATGGTGGAACTAGAAGAAACAGAGTCAGACATTTACTTGCAACACAATTTAAAAATGGGTAAAACAGAGCCAGTCTAAGTGACAGTAGGAGTCGACGGAAACCCCATCTGAATGGAGGTGGATACAGGGGCATCTACGACAGTTATAGGGGAACACACATTTAAGTATCTGAATAGAGGAGATCACTCACTAGAGCTGGAAAGTTCAGATGCTAGATTAAAGACATATACTGGCAAAGACATAAGAGTACGAGTAAGAGATATGTGCAAGGTTCCAGTACAATATAGAAGCCAGTCTGCTAATCTACCCCTAATGGTGATAGAAGGCAGAAGACCGAGTCTCCTCGGAAGAAACTGGTTAAGAGGGATCAATCTTGAGAGATGACAGATCTCAATTTGAAGCAGGAAATGTTGCTGCTTGGAAAAAGGAACATTTAAAGACTCAACAAAAGGAACTCGTAGAGCTGATGCTTCAGGACAGAGTTCGAGTTGAAGTCAGTTACCTCCAAAAAGAAAAAGAAAACCTGCTGAAGGACTTTCACATATTGCAAGATTCCCTCAGATCCCAATTTGCACCACTGAAAAGGTACGAGTAAGAACAGGAAGAATTCAGCACATCTCTGGCCGAGATGAAAAATCAATTAGCCGCGAAAGCACAATACAGGAAACAACTAACAAATATAAAAAAGAACTGGAAGAGCTGAAGAATCAGCTACATGGAAGCCAAGAAGTTTTACAAATAGAGACCCCTGAGTTTTCAAAGGAGTTGACAGATGAGGAAATGCTGGAAGACTCAACCACTGAGTTCATTCAAGTTGAGTTCATACTTGAGCCTGGTCTGGCCAATAGGGAAATTGAAAAGAAGCTGAGATTAAAGCCAGCGCTGCCAAGAAGAAAACGAATCAAAAGAAGACTCGTAGAAAGAATAAGCGGAATTATTAACAAGGCCCCGAATTCTTTTTTTTACATGGCAAGCAGCTGATCATTCCGTGTTGAATTTAGCCTTGCCCAACATCCTAATTCTCAAAACCTGCCTGGCAATTGCCCTTCATATTGTTGAACTAGGAGGGGAAGGGCAACAGCAGTGCATGTGATGGGGCCCGAAAGAGTGTGAAAACGTTCCCGTCGGGGTCTACATTACAGGTAGGAGGAACTCCCCTTGCTTTGGAAGTACCTGTAGGATCCTTTGAGCCTGAGAGAGTCTCCAAGAGGCAAATTTACAGGTTCCTACTGGGGAGCCTAGTGGACAGATAACTCCTGAGAGGGAGGTCTCAGATAAACCAGCCGAAGTTGTAGATCTACAATGGTCGACATGTTTGAAAAAGCCTCCTGAGAGACTGAATTTGTAAATTTATGTAAATAGTTAAAATATTGTAAATTATATTTGCACGTAAAGGGGAGGGATGTGGTAATCTGAGGTGCAATGCACCTTTAAGAGAATGTGAGCAGATTGACCACGTGACTGTACGACCCAATAGCTGTATAGCATGGGCTCCAGTATTGATGTTAGTCTAGAGTAGGGCCTGGTTGGAGAAACACACATCATGTTAGTGCTCTGTTGTCTGTGTAAACAAATAGCATGTGCTTCACCCCATATTGGCCTCTGCTTCTGCAGTATGTTGTCATCAACTCACCCGTCGACAGATAAGCGTGCAACCGGTTCGTAAGCAAAGCAACCCCACAGTAGAACATAACAATAACCTTTTTTACGTTTTAATCATTCTAGTATTCTTCAGTTTTAATTTACTGGAAAATGTCACAGGCCCCAAGTGTATTTAGTATTCATTGTAAATTTGCATGACAAGTATTTGTAATCCTTCATTGACTAAAATAAAAATAGGTGCCTCGAACTTCAAATTTGTCATACAGATATTCATTTTTGTTCTGTTTTCAATCACAGCTATGTTTGAGGTGATGACCATTCCCATGTGAATTCACCAAAGTACAAATATCCATTTAAATTAAACTAGTGATGGGGATTGGAATCTTCCCAAGTAAGACTCCTGGTGTGAGCATCGGACACTCCCAAGTCAGGTAAACCACAGCTAGATGCAGAGATAAATTTAATCTACCCAGCCCTATGTGGCAATGAATCTTACCTGTAGTAGGATGGGCGTTGAGTGGTGGGCTTACCCATGGGCTAATTGAAGCCCTTAAGCGGCCAACTGATAGCAACTCAAGGGCCAGAATTTTACATTTGGCGTGTGGGCGCGTGCCCGACACACACAAACATAATATGACACGCGATGACGTCGGGCATGTATACCAACATCATCGCATAGTTGCGCGATACTTCATTCAGCAGGCACGTGCCAGAGTCGGCTGCACGCCCTCCGATAATTGAAAGGCCTATTAAGGCCATTAATGAGCTCATTAAGTTGAAATTTATGCTGCCCGTCCAACCTAATGGTTGGCAGGCAGGTGAAAAGGCCAAGCGGCCTTTACATTTTTTAGGAAACCTCATCCACGAGCGGGATGAGATTTCCTAAAGCTAAGACAAGTTAAATAAAAACATTATTTTGAAATTAAAAACATGTCCCATCTCATGAGGGGACATTTTTCATTAAGTTTTTAATGTCTTTATTTATTTTTTTAAAAAGCTCTTCAATCTCCCTGAGGCAGCTCCGTGTCTCAGGGAGACTGAAGCACTCTTTCTTGCGCAAGCGTGAACTGTGCGCTAGGTCCGCTCTCCCTCCTCCTCCCTCCAGCTGCCCGCACAGGTAGCACTCAGTACTACCACTCACGATCCACGCAGGGTGGGCCTTAATTGGCCCACCCACATGAAATTGGGGTGCAGAGCCGATCATGGTCGGCGCCCCGACCGCCAAGCCCGCCCAACGAGGGAAAAATTCAGGCCAAGGACCTCCTACAGTCACTGTTGGGATTTTACCTGTGGCGGGAGGCGTCCACACCATATGGTGAGTTTTGCTGGCAGTGGGTGGTAGGTGGTAGGTCCTTGCACCATGTGCCCAATGGAACATCCAAGCTAGTTCAGGTAGTTCATCCCCTCCTCTGCCCTGATGGACCTGGCCCCCACCCCCCACCCTCATCGTCAAGGCCTGCCAACCTGGCCCTGGCAAAACCCCAGACTTAACATTAAGCATGGATCCATGGTGTTTCTTCTTTGGGGGCTGCCCATGACCACCACTCCCGGTGGTACTTCTGGAACTACAGAGCTGCCAATCATTCATTTGGCTGGCATCTCTTGGAGGCAGGACTTCCTGTTGAGCAGATGGGGGTGGAATCAATCTAGTTAACGGCCATAAAATAGTTGCTTGATGACCCGGCCAACTTTTCAGGTGGGGATGGCAGTTGGGTGGCGAAGTCACCCCCTCCATGTAAAACCGGCCACAGTTCCTC
Source organism: Cetorhinus maximus (assembly GCF_964194155.1). Classification (NCBI taxonomy): domain Eukaryota; kingdom Metazoa; phylum Chordata; class Chondrichthyes; order Lamniformes; family Cetorhinidae; genus Cetorhinus; species Cetorhinus maximus. The sequence goes on along the minus strand of NC_135898.1, from coordinate 6,440,111 downwards.
AATCCCAATTTCAGAAGGGATTGCCCTTCTGCTCCAGATCTCCCACTTTCATACAGGAAAACTGGGAGAATTCTGCTTGTGTTGAATTTGAATTGATGTGAGCTGTATTCACACATCTGAACTTGACCACAAAGTGCTGGTATTTATATGGCACACATTTCAGTGTAAATGTATCACAGTACGTTGAAATAATTTGTTTTATTTTGTTACTCTGTTCTGACTGCTGTAAACCCGAAGAAAATATAATGGAAATTGAAGTGAGGTGTTTAAAATAGGGATTTGCAGGAACATTGACATAATTAATGTCATAGTATTCTGGTGTACTGGATCACTTTTTTTTTCTTACTATGCTTCCATTTTTCAGTTACTTTCAACTTTCTTCCCTTTTTTTGAGAGATTATTTTCTCCTCAGTATCAAACTATGTTATACGAGGAAGTGAGAACAGATAGCTGGTGACATTCATTCCCTTTCAATGCTTCCACACAGTGAGATGCCTAAGATCGGGAACTCAGCAACTTGAACATTACAACACAGACCCACATCTCAATGCTGCGATGTGCTCCTGGTGCAATATCCTCTGTGCCCCAAACAAGGTCATCACATCAAACTTAAGCAGCTTTAGAGGTGTGTTATGACACAGCAATTGGTAAAGGCTGAGTTGTTTAAATCCCAGAGGAAAACTTGAACACCTGTCATCGCCTATATTTTCAATTGGTGTGTTTGAGATGCAGCTCTGAATTCAGGAATAAGACCACCAAGCCTCAAGAGGTTTTTTATATAAAACTAAATTAAACATTTATTAATTTAACAACAAATTAAACACATACACATGTCTACAAATTACTACCATAACAAATTCGAAAAAAATCCCTAAATTAATCACTCCTAGGTAAATCTTCACCAAGGCAACAATGGGCAGTGTGGATAAATGTGAAGTTATACGCATTGGTGTGAAAAACAGAAATGCAGAGTATTATTTAAATGGTGATATATTGGGAATTGAGGATGTACAAAGGGACCTGGGTGTCCTTGTACACCAGTCAATTAAAGTAAACAGGCAGGTGCAGCAAGCAATTCGGAAGGCAAATGTTGGCCTTCATTGCAAGACGATTTGAGTTCAGAAGTAGGGATGTCTTACTGCAGTTGTACAAGGCCTTGGTGAGGCCACACCTGGAATATTGAATGCAATTTTCGTCTCCCCACCTAAGAAAGGATATACTTTCCATAGAGGGAGTGCAGCGAACGTTCACTAGGCTGATACCGGGGATGGCAGGACTGTCGTGTGAGGAGAGATTAGTTCAACTGGGCCTGTATTCACTTGAGTTTAGAAGAATGAGAGGGGATCTGATTGAAACATATAAAATTCTAACAGGCCTAGACTGACTAGATGCAGGGAGGATGTTTCCCCTGGTTGGGGAGTCTAGAACCATGGGCCCTACACTCAAGATATAGGGCAGGCCATTTAGGGCTGAGATGAGGAAAAATTGCTTCACTCAGAGAGTGGTCAACCTGTGGAATTCTCTACATCGGAAGGCTGTGGAGGCCGGGTCACTGAGTATATTCAAGAAAGGAATTGATAAATTTTTAGATATTAGGTGCATCAAGGGGTATGGAGAGAAAGTGGGAATATGGCATTGAGATAGAGGATCAGCCATGATCATATTGAATGGCGGAGCAGGCTTGAAGGGCCGAATGCCCTACTCCTGCTCTAGTTTCTATGTTCCTATAACCCATAGACTTTAAACAGACACCAGGCAAAGCACATTTGACCTTACGAATTCAAAATGAGGTTCCTTGCAATTTGGTTCCTTTGCAGACACAGCTGTAGGCTCACAGGTTGGTTAGATCTTAAATGCCACACAAAATCCTTTCTGTTTATGTTTAGCTTTTCCTTTGAATGTAAATTTTTCATTGTATTACTAGGTTTTTTTAATTTTACCTCTCTTAACAATAATCCTTTCATTCCACCAGTTTTATGAGTAATATAAACACATTGCTTGGCGTCTCCCACCTAGGTGAAAGATTTTACCCATTCTTTTGAATGGTTTCTTTAAAAATGCACTTTATCTTTTAACTAACTCATGTTTATCTAATTAAGACCTCAAAACTACAATACATCAAAGCACCCAGACTATCTGGCTTTAATCCAATTAAGACACACACAGACACACACATAGACACAGACTCTACTACAATTCCAATTTAACAACAATTTCCAATAACATTATAGACATTAATATTTCTTCATGATAGGTAGATCAGGGATGTGTTCAGAGTGGACGAGCTGGAGTGGAGGTTAACTTTTCCCAAGGCTACATATACTATACATCAGTGTGCTATTATACTAAAGATGCTGTATTGAAGTGAGCACCAGCAATTGTTGTTAATATTGCAGTTTATATGAAAACACAAATATCTAGTTTTAACTTGCACTATAGTAGTAAGGTTATAAGCCAACCAATAAAATAAGCTAACAGTTCTACATAATTTTATCAGATTTTTTTTTTGTTCATTCATAGAATGTGGGCATCACTGGCTGAGCTAGCATTTATTGCCGATCCCTAATTGCCCTTGAGAAGGTGGTAGTGAGCTGCCTTCTTGAACTGCTGCAGTCCATGTGGTGGACTGTTTGGGAGGGAGTTCCAGGATTTTGATCCAGCGACAGTGAGGGAACAGCGATGTATTTCCAAGTCAGGATGATGAGTGGCTTGGAGGGGAACTTCCAGATGGTGGTGTTTCCATGTATCTGCTGTCCTTCTAGATGGTAGCAGTTGTGGGTTTGGAAGGTGCTGGTGAATTCCTGCAGTGCATCTTGTAAATGGTACATACTGCTGCCACTGTACGTCGGTGGTGGAGGCAGTGTGCCATCAACCGGGTTGCTTTGTCCTGGATGGTGCCGAGCTTCTTCAGTGTTGTTGGGACTGCACTCATCCAGGCAAGTGGGGAGTATTCCATCACACTCCTGACTTGCGCCTTGTAGATAGTGGACAGACTTTTGGGAGTCAGGAGGTGAGTTACTTGCCTAAGTTTATCTAAGTTTTGCTATGTTTAAATATATATACTTGTGATCAGAATTAAAGCCCATACATTAAAAGGGACAGTGGCAACATGAAAACAACTTTGGCAAAGGGACAAAGTAATGAATAGCAGTGAATGGTTATTTTTCAGACTGGGGGCAAGTAACAGTGTGGTGCTCCCCAGGGGTTGTTATTCAGACCACTATTCTTTAGTGATATATATTAATCACCCGTACTTGGGTAAACTGGGGATAATTTAAAAATTTACAGAAAATGCAAAACTGAGTAAACAATGAAAAGGACAATTCTAAACTTCAGGAGTAACTGGACAGACTGGTAAAATGGGCAGTCACATGGCAAATGAAGTTGAATGCAGAGCATGTGATGTGGTACATTTTGGTAGGAAGAATGAGGAGAGGAAATAAATGCACAGCTTTAAAGGGAATGCTGAAACAGAGAGAGCCTGAGGTGTATGTGCAAATGGCAGGTTGGGAAATCTGTTTAAAAACCATCATATGGGACCCTTGTCTTCATTAATAGATGAATAGAGTACAAAAGCAAAGAAGTTAGACAAAGCCTTTATAAATCACTGGTTATGCTTCTTCTACAGCATTGTGCTCAATTCTTGGCACAACAGTTAAGGAAGGATAACAGAGCTTGGGAGAGGGCGCAGAGGAGATTTACTACCATGGCACCACATGTGGGAAACTTTAGTTATCTGGAGAAGCTGGGGTTGTTCTCTTCAGAGCTGAGAAGGTTGAGGAGATTTGCTGGAGGTATTCAAAATCATTAAGGGTTTTAATAGAGCAAATAATTAAGGATAAACTGTTTCCAATGGCAGAAGGTTTGTAAACAGAGGACAAAAATTTAAAGCATTTGGCTAAAAATAAGAGGTGACATGATTTTTTTTGTTTGCACAGCAAGTTGCTATGATCTGGAATGCACTACCTAAAAGGGTGGTGGAAGCAGATTCAGTTGTAACATTTGAAAGAGAATTGGATAAATACTGGTTGGAGAAACATTTACAGGGCAATGGCAAAAAAGCAGGGGATTGGAATTAATGGAGAACACTATCAAAGGCAGAGGCACGATGGGTTGAATGGCCAATTCTGTGCTGTAACATTCTATGCTTCTATAAAAGCCATTATGACTAATAATTGGTAACCAGCCAGAGTAATCCTGCCAAGGTAAGTTGAGGAGCTGCTGTTGGTCTCTTGTCCAAGCTGTTGAAAGAAAGAACTTTTATTGATATAGAGTGTTGCACAACCTCAGGATGTCTCAAAGCCTTTTATGCTCAAGTATTTTTGAAGTGTAAGCACTGTTGTAAAAATACAGCAGCCAATTTGCACACAGCAATCCCCCACAAACAGCAATGTGATAAAGACTAGATGACCTGTTTCAATGATGTTGGTTGACAGATAAATATTGGCCAGGACACCAGCACAAACTCGCCTGCTGTTCCTCAAAATAGTGCTGTGGACTTTTATATGCATGGGTTCTGTGTAATGTTTCATCTGAACAAAAGCATCATGAGCAGTGCTGCACTCCCTCAGCACTGTAATGAGAGTGCCAGCCTAGATTTTATGCTCAAGATTCCATAGTGGGGCTTGAAACCACAAGCTTCTAAGTCAGATGAGAGTGCTTCCACTGATCCATTGACCTTGTTCGAAGATAGTACGGAGTTATGCACAACAGGATAGAATTATGAGAGAGTGAGGCAGAGATGAAACTGAAAGTAAGGACTTAATGCAACAGGTTGCACAGTCTGACAGAGGTTTCACTTTACAGACTTCAGCCTTGATTGTTGCCCAGTTAAAAGCTGAAGCTGTACAGTTCATTAACGGAGGATCTCCTCTAGCTGAGGAGAGTTGGAATGATAAATAGTGTTGGTGAAATCTGCTTGGTTGATGCAGCACTATATATATTTGCTGAGGGAAAATCAAATGGGATATGATTAAAGCTATTCATCTTGACATTCTCTGGCTTTTAACTTTGCACTTTTATTGTAGTAAGCTTTTAAAATGTGAATGCACACTGTTCGAAGGAAGATCCAACGACTTATGGAAAGAATTTTGCTGGATGAAGTGCACTCCATTTTATTGTGGGATGCTGTTTGATATTTCAGCTTATTCACGTATCCAAGCAACTATTTTGTGAACTGTCTCTTCAGCAAAGAAATAGAATGCTATGTTATCAGCAACTTTTTTTGACTTTTCTATCCTGTAATTTCTTCCCTTCCTTGGGATCAAATTATGCAATTAAGTTTTCTTACATTTCCAAAAAAACTTTTTTCCAGAGCCAGGTGTACTTTTAATTTAATTTCTTGGTTGACCAAAACTGGCCAAAATTTTGACCACATAACCGCACTGTGGTGATAAGAATGCTGCATTTTCTACCTATTCTGTCCTTGCAGCTAGAAACCAGTGCAGCTTGTTGTCCCGTCTCACCTGGTTACCAAATACCATTACAGCATTTTTCATTTACTGTAAGGCATACAAGGTCAGTTTGGTGGTCTGCTGGTGAATTTTGGAGAAAAGCTTCACTAATTCTTTTGATTTGATATATCTTTCTGCATTCACAAAACATTGAAGCCTTGTCTGCATTTGAAGATGCCATTTTGCACATTGTTGGGCCAGAGGATTGAGAGGGTGAGGGTGAAGTCAGAGGCCTTAGGTGATCCTGGTAGTGTTTTGGTTCTTCCATCTAGACTCTGCTAATGTTCATGACTTCATGGGAGATGTGTTTTGCCTTTGTCTCCCAGAAATCAATCTTGCTTTCTACTAGCTGTCATGAAGATATATTAATGTCTATAATGTGACTGGAAATTATTTTTAAATTGGAATTATAGTAGGGTGTGTGTCTATGTGTGTGTCTGTGTGTGGCTTAATTGGATTAAAGCCAGCTAGTCTGGGTGCTTTGATGTATAGTAGTTTGAGATGATAATTAGATAAACGTAAGGAGGAGAAGGTAGAGTGTAAATTTTGCATTTGTTGAATAAACCATTCAAAAGAATGGGTAAAATCTTGTACCTAGCTGGGAGACACCAAGCAATGTGTTTATATTACTAATAAAATTGGTGGAATGAAACGATTATTGTTAGGAGAGGTAAAGTTTAAAAAACCTAGTAATACAATTGAAAATTTACATTCAAAGGGGAAGCCAGGTATAAACAGAAAGGAGTTTGTGTGTATAAGTCAGAGGTATTTAAGATCTAACCAACCTATATGTCTAGAACTGTGTCTGCAAAGGAACCAAATTGCAAGTATCCTCATTCTGAATTTGTGAAGTCAAATGTGCTTTGCCCGGTGTCTGTTTAAAGTCGATGGGTTATTGTCGCCGTGGTGAAGATTTACCTGGGAGTGATTAATTTGGGGATTTGTTTAAATGTCTGTGTTTAATTTGTTGTAAAATTAATAAATGTTTAGTTTAGTTTTATCTAAAAACCTCTTGAGGCTTGGTGGTTTTATTCCTGAATTTAGCGCTGCATCTCAAACATACCAATTGAAAATATAGGTTATGACAATTATTCAAGTTTCCCTCTGGGATTTAAATAACTCAGCCTCTACCAACTGCTGTGTCATAACACTAGCACAGTATGAATGAACTTAAAATGAAATCATTGTTATGACACAGCAGTTGGTAAAGGCTGAGTTGTTTAAATCCCAGAGGGTATTTTAACAACCGCCATAACCTATGTTTTCAATTGGTATGTTTGAGATGCAGCTCTGAATCCAAGAATAAGATCACCAAGCCTCAAGAGGTTTTTTATACAAAACTAAATTAAATGTTTATTAATCTAACAACAAATGTAACACATTTGTTACACATGTCTACATGCCTTTGAACTGCCTCCCCTTCTTGTTTTTCTAGTTTTAATCAATGAGTCTGTGATCTCATTACCACACCATCTGGAAACAATCCAAGATGCTCCTTCTGTAGCACCTCTGTTGAAACCATTTCTACAGGCTGCTCAGCTACCATAGGCATCACCCACATTTGTGATCCTGCTGTATCATTACCTAGAATAACTTTAACTCCTGCAATGGGCAATTTTTCCACTACTCCAACAATAATTTCACCTGTCTTCCATTTGCTCTTTAAATTTATCTCCCGCAAGGAGATATGTTTAGCATCTCCATGAACCCCACTTATTATCACCTGGTCCTGTAAAACTCCCTCTGAACAGCAAATGTCACTATCCCACAACATTAAGGATTGACTAGCCCCTGTGTCTATTAAAATTTTAACATCGTCACCTACTGCACCCTGTACACATGGAAAGACTTTCCCTTCACACACAAAGTCTTTAAACATTTCTGCAACTTGCTCCTCAGAATTCTCTTCGATAAACTGTGAACACACTCCCATTTCTTTACCTTTTCACTGATTCTCCCTGTTTTACTTGTACACAAACCCCTGGTTTCTCCTGTGCCTGAACCTCAGAACCCACAGCACTTTTACTTACAGAACTTTTCTGCACCACAATAATTCCAACAGATTTTCCCAGTAATTTCCAACTCACTGACTTCATATGTCTCACTTTATTACAAGGAAACGCCTCAATTTTCCAATGTCACTTCTACCCTCAACACCTTCCTTTTTATTCTGAGAAAAAACTTCCTGGGAACTTCCACCTACTCCTTCTCTTCCCTTACTGCCCAACTTCCTTTCACCTTCCCACTTTGTATCCTTTTCAGATTTAAAAGGGTGACCAAAAGAAGGTTTAGCTCTATGAACTAACTCATTTCATCAGCTATCTCTGCTGCTTGCCTTACAGTTTGAACCCTTTGTTCCTCCACATGAGTTCTCACTACCGAAAGGATTGAGTCTTTAAATTCTTCCAAAAGAATTACTTCTCTAAGAACTGCATATGTTGTCTCTATTTTTAATGCCCGTATTCATTGATCAAAATTACTTTGTTTTACTCGCTCAAACTCAATATAAGTTTGCCCAGGCTGTTTTCTCATATTCCTAAATTTCTGCCTGTGTGACCCAGGAGCCAACTCATGTGCACTCAAAATAGCCTTTTTCACCACATCATAACTCACCAGTACCTCTTCAGATAGCGAAGCATATACCTTATGTGCTCTCCTTACCAACTCAGACTGTAATAATAATGTCCAGTTTTTCTGTGGCCTTTTCATCCGTTTACTTATCTTCTCAAATGAAATAAAGGATCCTCAATATCTTTTTCCTCAAACTTCGGAAGAGCTTGTACAAATCTAAACATTTCCCCACTGGGATTTAGGTTAAAGGCTTTTTCATCATCAGAACTCTCCTCAGAATCTGAGATTTTTTTTAACTTCCAGCCTTTCAAGCAGGTATTCTCTTTCTTTCTCTCTTTCCCTTGCCTCCTTTTCTTTATCCTTCTCTCTTACCTGAAATTCCAGTTCCAGCTTCCTTGCCTTATCCTGCCTTTCTGCTTGCTCCCTTTGAAATGCCCTTTCTCTTTCCTTTGCTTTGAACTCAAATTTTTTCAGTTCCTTTGCTTGTTCAAGTTCTTGCATCTTCATTTGTAACTGAAGTCTCACTGCCTCTAGCTGTGACTCACTAGTGGCAAGTGTCACTTCCCACTGTAGATGCTGTGCTACACCTTTAATTATGTCTGATTTCCTAGCCCCCGCAGGTAAGCCCAATTGTAATTTATTCGCCAACTCTGTTAACTTACTTTTGGATACCTTTTGTAACCCAATCAGAGTTATATCTTCTACTTCCAAAAAAGATTTAGCCATGGATTCAGCCATTTTTGCAGCCTCACCGCTTCAAAATACCTCACACCCGCTCCTGAATTTCAAGCGCTTCTCGTACTCGTAGCCTTAAGATTCACCAATTTCAAAGCAATCAAGGAATTTCAAATATACCCTGCCAAGAGCCCCCAATTGTTGTGATACAGCAGTTGGTAAAGGCTGAGTTGTTTAAGTCCTAGAGGGAAACTTGAACAACTGTCATAACCTATATTTTCAATTGGTGTATTTGAGATGCAGCTCCGAATTCAGGAATAAGACCACCGAGCCTCAGGAGGTTTTTATATCAAACTAAATTAAACATTTATTAATTTAACAACAAATTAAACACATACATATGTCTACAAATTACTACCATAATAACTTCTAAACAAACCCCCAAATTAATCACTTCCAGGTAAATCTCCACCAAGGCAACAGTAACCCATAGGCTTTAGACAGACACTGGGCAAAGCACATTTGACCGTACAAATTCAAAATGAGGTTCCTTACAATTTGGTTCCTTTGCAGACACATTTGTAGGCTTACAGGCTGGTTAGATCTTAAATGCCTCTGACTTACACACACAAACTCCTTTCCCGTTTATACATATCTTTCTCTTCAAATGTAAATTTTCTGTGGTATAACTAGGTTTTCCATTTTACCTCTCCTTTGACTCCACCAATTTTATTAGTAAGCTGAAAAAAATAAACACATTGCTCGGCGTCCTCTAGCTAGGTGCAAGATTTCACCCATTCTTTTGAATGATTTATTTAAAAATGCAAATTGCCCCCTTGACACCTCTGTTTCTAAACTTCCCAAGTTTATCTAATTACCATTTCAAACCTACTTCTTTCTATAAATCAAAGCACCCAGACTAGCTTGCTGTCATTCAGTTAAGACACACGCAGACACACATATAGACACAGACCCCACTACAATTCCTATTTAAAAAGTAATCTCCAATAACATTATAGGCATTAATATCTCTTCATGACAGGCATCATGACTGCTTCGTGGGAAACTTGACATTTATTTGCTTGATCCTGTTTCTGATAGTCACAGACAACCTGTGTATTGATGGAGTGGAAGCCCTTGCAGTTCTGAAGGCAAATAAATTGTGTGCCGAATCCAGTAATGCCGCATAGGTGACATCCTAAAGTTTAGGGAATCTTGCCATGCGAAAAATGCATTGTCTTTTCAACAACACGTTACTCACCTTCATTATATATTTCCGACCTATAAATTAACTGATGTTTCTGGTATCCTTTGTCATACCATAACTGTAGGTACATATCTGTAGCTGATGGAGAGCAAGGGCAGTCCTGCAAACTATGAATCTGCTTTGGTCTCGTCTGACACACATATTCTATTGTGAACAATAAGTGAAGCTCGTCCACAAGTACACCATTGCAGCCCATCATCCTCTCTTCTTTCTCAGAGTTACAGGGGAGAGCGATTAACTAATGGGATTAGAGTATATAGGGGCTTGATGACTGGCACAGACACGATGGGTTGAAGGGCCTCTCTCCATGCTGTAAATCTCTATCACTCTATGACTGAATGTTTTGTTACAAGTGTTATGGGCAGGAGGTGGTTTAAGCTTCTTTGCTCACCACCTTTCTGTAGGAGAAAGGTGTTTTTTCATTTTTGCTTTCCTCCTTTATAAGTGGTGTATTTTCCCCAAACCCTAATTTTTGGAGTGATACAATCCTCTATTAATAACCCCACAGCAAACTTGAGGTAGAGTTATTTTATTTTACACGCACTCAAAACATTGGGATGGGGTGTCGCTACATAATCTCTGTACATTCACACAATAAAGGAGGGATAAGGGATAAAAAAGAGGTGCAGGGCAAAGACCACAGACAAAATAAGAATTATTGTTTCACATGAGTCCACAATCCAGAATCACAAGCCCAATTGTGTATTCCTTCAGAGAGGTTAGCAGGATGAAGCTGATTTGGGGTCATCCACTTTTCTAGTAGCGCTGACTTCCACGATGGGAGTAATATGTAGAGGTGAATTAGTCCAGTCATAGGTGCTGGTACAGGAGTTCAGATGTTCTAGTAGAAACAATGTAAATGAGGGCCAGGCACTTTAAACCTAGATAGGGCTCTCGTTCTGCTGCTGCTTGGTTGATGGAAGATGGCAGACTGCCTTTGTTCAGTTGCGCAAGGCAATATCACAGGTTCTAGCAGTTTGGGGTGGGGGTAGTGGGGAGGGGTCATGTAACATAATTCCCACTTATCCCCCTTGGTTTGGACAAAGGATATATATTTTTGGTCTGGTTTCTTGGGATAGCTGATGTTTCATCCATTAATCCATTTAACAGAGATTACAGGGCCCCTTTGTCCTCGCAGATGTATCATCTCCATTAGCCAGAGCTCTGCCTTAGAAATGTAAAAGATCTTTGTGCATTTCCTTGGAATTTGATTTCTGCAGTCACAGGGGGCATTAGCAACTCTTTAGAGATAACAAGGTCCCTGCTGCTTTATGAAGGCAAGGAATTCCTGTTGGGTGAGTCATCACTCACATGCTTCAGTTACGTAAAGCCTTTTAAAAAAAAGCTGTCCATTTTTTAAAAATAATAATTTTATGGAGTAGCCAGGATGATATAGGTAGATATATATATTTTCCTTCATGTTTCCTGCGAATGACACAAGTGACTGATTCAGAGAATATGATGAAAGAAAAAACGCAGTGAAAATTCTGAGCTGATTATAATCTAGAATTTACTGTTGCTCACACCAACACTTTTAACTCCTGGGTGAGAAAGCAGCAACGCAAGCATTTAACTTATTCAGGAGTGGAAGCAACCGGGGCTTTAATAACTAAGCCTCATTCAGATGGGGAGGAAGTTTTGCACCTTGTGTACACCAGTGTCGTGTTACTTTTTCTGACAAGGCTGAGCTGGGTACATCATCGTTATTGGCTGTACCTCGATTTGAAATGATGTCTACTCAGGTTGCAAGTTTCTGCCATGGGCTTTCATGTGACTGAACAGACCGTTTCTTGACCTGCACATCTTTTTAGCATAAGAGGCAGGATGCCCCATGAGGTAGTGGGATCCAGAGTGCAGGATTTGCTTCCTTTTCTTTCTTTCTCTGCCACAGCTCAACCTCAACATTAAAGATTTTTGACTCAAAGCATGATGCTGCTTGATGGTCAGGCTGTTGCCATTGTGAGCACTTGGTGGCAAACTCCTCCCAGTCATCAACATCAATGGTGCTGAGCTTCAAGGAGAGCTCCAGAGTGTCTTTGTAGCATGTTCCTTGTCCTCCTCCGGAGTGCTTGCCTTTTGACAGTTGAGAAAACAGGACTTTCTGGGAGAGACACTTTTCAGCCATCTGGACACTATGTCCAGTCCACTGTAGTTGATCTTGCAGAAGCTTTGCCAAAATGCTTGTAGAGCTGGCTTCATGAAGGACACTAGCGTTTGTTTGTTGGTCCACCTATTGAATCTGGAGGATGCGTTGGAGGCATTGCTGGTGGAATTTCTCAAGCACTCTTATGTGTCACTGATACACAGTCCAGGTCTTGCTAAAGTACAGAGTGTGATGATGAAAACTGCTCTGTGCATTGGGACTTCTGTTGACTTGGGGAGATCTTTGTTGCCAAACATTCGCTTGCATAGTTTGTAGAAGGCTGAGCTGGCGCAACTGGTCCAGTGTTGGCTCTCCTCGTCAGCGGTAGCCTTTTAGTGAGGTGGCTGCCAAAATATAGGAAGTGCTCAAAATATTCCACAGTCTCTCCTTCAACATATATGGGAGGTAGAATATTTGACAGACCAGGTCTTGGTTGATCTGAGATTTGTTTTGGTAACAGTCAAGGACGGGCCTTGTTTCAAGTGTACAGAATTGAAGAGATCGAGAGTGGCTTATAGTGGAGAGTGTAGTGAGTGAGTAACAACACTGCAGTCACCTGAAATCTGTAGATCAGGTTTGTCTTTGGCGGTCAGGTTAGGTTTGGCACAGAGATGACTGAGGTTGAGTTTCCTATCTAGGTGGTATTTAATTCTGACACCAGGGGACAGTTGATCTTTCTTTCTTGAGGTGAATACCCACTGTCAGGTAGATTGTAAATTGTATGGGAGCTATCACTCAGCCTTGCCTGACCCTAGCCTGCATTTTAAGGTGTCTGTTTAAGATCTCCCACTCAAGACAGTTTAAGTTAAATCATCATGAAGCAGTTGCAAGATTGTGATGAAATTTCTTGGACATCGAAATCGCTGGAGCACAATCCACAGAGTCTCAAGATTTACTCAGTCAAATGCTTTGGTCAGGTCAATGAAAGCAATTAAGAGTTTCTTGGATTTGTCTGGCAACAAGGCCATGCCTAAGTCCACACTGTGACTCTGGGAGGATTTCCTCAGCCACAGGAAGTAGGCAATTCAGGAAAATGCATGTCAGGATTTTCTCCGCTATGGACAAGAGAGAAACACTTTTATAGTTTCCACAGCATGATTTATCTTTTTTCTCGAAGATAGTTAATTGTCGCATTCCTGAAATCGGGTGGTGGTGGTGGCAGGGGAGCTCTTTTTCTTCCTAAATCCATATGATGAATGCATGGAGTCTTGATGTGAGCAAAAACCCAGCAGCTTTGAAGACCTCAGTTGGAATACTGTCAGGGCTGCAGGCTTTTCCATTTCTCATCCGTTTGATTGCTTGTTGCAGCTCTTGCATTGATGGCAGTTCACCTACTGATTCTACCACACTGTGTACTAGGGGATAGCCTGGAGAAGATCAACTGCCACAGTAGATTTATGATTGTGGAGTCAATGGAAATGTTCTTTTGCATTGTTGACTTATGGCGTTGCCATCCTTGAGGAGAGAGAGGCATCATCTTGTGAGCGAAGGGGATTTTGACTATTTGACCCTGGTCTATGGATGGCCCTGGTGACTTGAAAAAAGAACACATGTCATGACAGTCAGCATACTGTTGGATCTGTCGGGCTTTCTCTTCCCACCATTTGTCCTTTATCTTCCAGATTTGTCTTTGGGTGTCAATCTTCAGCTGTTGGAATGCTGCCTTCTTGACTTACGACCTTGGGTTCTTATGCCAGGCAATGAGAGCTGCTCGTTTTTGTTCCAGGAGGTCACATATTTCTGCATCATTTTCGGTGAACCAGTCCTGATGACCCAATGGTATGGACACAGGAGTCTTGTTTAGATAACTTAATTTGATCTCACTATTCTGAAATTGGATGTGTCAGCTGAGGAAATAATAAATGATAAATGTTGGACAAAATATTCAAATTAAAGCATATGCACAACGTATGGGTGTGCATGAGCAAAAGCTGGAAAGGACAAAGATTTGAGAGTGATTAAGCACTCAATGAAATGACAGAATTAGCTGAGTTATGCCAGGTTTCTAAGTAGCTTTGTACAGTGGGCTTGTGCCCACTCTGAATGAAGCCAAGATTGTTCAGATCAATTTTAGTTGGAACTTAAAAAAAATTATTGCCATTTCTATCTGGACTCGTCCCTTTGGGAAAAGGGCAGTCTTGCAACTGACTGATTTGTTTCTGTACACTTGACTGTATTTAACCTGAGAAACGTGACACTGGAGTTTTGTAGAAATGATAGGGGAATTTACTTCCTACCCCAGGCTATTCAGCTTCATTTATTTCTCTCTAAAAGTCTTTTAAAGGGAATGACTTACATTATACATACCCAGAGATTGGTTTCAACACAAATTTGCGTGTGCTTAAATAAGGAGATACATGGAAACGCATATGAGCCAACAAATAACTGTTGTCAACATTTGGAGATGAGTACTCAGTGCTCTCAAAATAACATTGCTATGTGTGCCATTGTGGTGCAGTTAAATAGGTCAAATGGCTTCATTAAGGTCACAGATAGAGGAAAACCATATAAACCAATGAAGCATTAACTACTATTAACATTAATTGTTAGCTATAACATGCATCCTTGTGTTTAATCTGCACACAGATACACATTTTCAATTAAAAATACAATATCACTGCCTACCCATTGTTCAGAAATAAAAGTTACATTATGAGATCATGTTGCTGCAGAAGGTGTTTGAAACCAAAGTACAAGAGGAAGTTCCTCCTGTGTGCTACGTATATCCCATGGGAAATGCCACGTACCCACTGTGATTTTTCCAGCAGGATAAGTATGATACACATGTTTTTCCTACTATGCTTGCAGTTGTTTGTGATCACCTGTGACAGATTTCATCATTAGAATATTCATTCACATGTTCATTCACAGAAAGTCATAACGTTTTAGTATGATCTTGTCCATTAGATTATTGAGGCTTCTGGATAAACTAGAGGAAACTGCAGGCCCTAATTGGGCCATACCATTATATTTTTACTATGCATTCCCTCACTTGCAATGTTCCCCCCCCGACCTGTGCTCTCACTCAGAAAGTTAAATCACAGCTGTGGCCCTTCCAAGGGTTTCCGTTGACTCACGCCCTCCCTGCAAATGTCAGTTCTTATTTGCCTTTCCCATCAATAGTATTATTTGTCAACAATTTCCCCTTACAAATCAAGAACCTACAAAGTTCTCCGTAACTGTTATGGAGCTGCTTTTGATTTTTGAGACATCTGCACACTCAAAAGTATGACACATGACAGTTTTATGTTCATACCTGAATGTTATTAACCAGCAAATCTCTCACAAACAAAAATATTGCCCTGACTCTACTATATAACTTGTTACCATACTGTAAATAAAAGGTGAAGCTACAGCACCCTCATGGATATTTGCAGTTCTTTTACAGGAACATTCATCTGGGAGTTCAGGGTGGATGCAACTGATGTTTCAAATAAGGTCATCTTGATTAGCAGTCTGAGAGATGGAGAGTGTAGCTGACTGCTTGCTCATTCTGTGCTGAATTTGAATTGTTACTGTTTCTTTTTAGAAATAACTTCTAAATGTCAAGTGAATCTATAAAGGTGTGCATGAAAGTGTTTTTGGGGTTTAAATATGACTGCCAGTTAGCATGTTTTTTGAAGACAGGATAAACTTGATTGTGTAAAATGGTGATGGCAAATCAGCATCTGTTTTACATCTCTCCTGATGTTTAGTTAAGTCATTGGGAATAAAAATCAGGAGAGATATAAAATGGGTTGCCAATTCACCGAAATCCATTTCACAAAATCACGAGAAATAATAATTACCCTGCTTGTAAAAACAGAAGATGCAGGTAATACTCAGCAGGTCCGGCAGCATTTGTGGAGAGAGAAACAGAGTTCATATTTCAGCTCGTGACCTTTCATCAGATCTCATCATGAATGGATCCTGTTGGAATGAATTTATAAATGGGCTTCCACTTGCTGACGTTAGCAAGAAGGATGAGATTATCAGATCTTTGTCCCCATTGCCCTCGTTGTTTATTATTCTTCTGGTTTAAAGGTTCTTTTGTTTGTCTGATACTAGTGGCTGGCTCATTATCCTTTCACATCAGGGATTTGGATTTAAATCCAGAGGAGCTTCCATTCTTATTTTAAGGATTCTATGTGGATTAAGTAGAGCAGACTGAAACCAGATTTTTTTTCTTTATTCTTTCATGATACCACTTAGTATCAGTACACAGTACCAATTTGTGCTTGCAGTTTGCCAGTGTTGCCATAGGAGCTGTAAGGATGGCTGATGTGAAAAGTGGTGGATTTAGAAGTGGTAATTGGGGTTGAGTTTAGGCCCTTTGCTGAGGCAGGAAAGATGGAGTTTTACTCTGCAGCTGTTCTCAATATTTAGGATTATCTTAGTCGTGAGCCAGACCAACAAACCATCATTCTCAAAGGTTGATCCAGGGTTAGGGAATTCAGTGTTAGATTATGGGAAAAATCTGAATAACTGCATGGATATTTAATGTTTGAAGCCGCATAATACTATTTTTTTCATTGAGTACCTCTTATCCTTCTTATTTTCCACTGACAGGGTGAAGATCTACAGGTTGGAATGATTCACGGCACAGTACTCTCAGGTAAGCATTCGTTGATCACCACTCCCTTCATGTGCTGCTTTCCACCCCCATCACAGCCACTCACCCCTCCATATCCACCTTCAGCTGAGAGTGCAGGGCTGGCACAAACACTCCTCCAGTCCTGTGACACAAGTATTGCTCAGTGACTTAGTCAGAAGAGGGGGTGTGCTTAATTAATTCTCACAGAATAAAGAGAATTTCTAAGGCTGTTCATACTGATCTTAAAGGTATATTCTCCCACTGCTTTTTTTCCCTTGCTATAGATACCCACGGGTCACTTTTACTTACCAAAAGTCTTTCTGAATGGCTCCTTTTACAGATGAATAAAGCTAAAAACAAATTCTGTGACTATTAAAAGTACAATTGTATTTGGAAAGGTGAAATTAAGAATATTGAAAATGCCCTTTTCCAATGCACCAAGACTTAACAGCATTTGTATTCTTGAAACACATTCTCTAAGTGCTGTAATGAATGCAACAACTGGGGAGGCGATGAAGTCGTGGTATTGTTGCTGGATTAGAGACCCAAGGTAATGCACTGGGGACCAGGGTTTGAATTCCACTATGGCAGATGATGGAATTTGAATTCAATAAAAACCTGGAATTAAAAGTCTAATGATGACCATCAAACTATTGTCGATTGTTGTAAAAACCCACCTGGTTCACTAATGTCCATTAAGGAAGGAAACCTGTTGTCCTTACCTGGTCTGGCCTACATGTGACTCCAGCCCCACAGCAATGTGGTTGACTCTTAAATGCCCTCTGAAATGGCCTAGCAGGCAACTCAGTTGTATCAAACCGCCACAAAGTCACAAAAAAGGAATGACACCGGACGGACCACCCGGCATCAACCTAGACACCGGAAACGACAATGGCAGTCGCAGCCCTGTCGACCCTGCAAAGTCCTCCTCACTAACATCTGGGGACTAGTGCCAAAATTGAGAGAGCTGTCTCACAGACTAGTCAAGCAACAGCAAGCCTGACATAGTCATCCTCACGGAATCATATCTTACAGATAATATCCCAGACACTACCATCATCATCCCTGGGTATGTCCTGTCCCACTGGCAGGAGAGACCCAGCAGAGGTGGCGGCACAGTTGTATACAGTCGGGAGGGAGTTATCCTGGGTGTCCTCAACGTTGACTCTGGACTCCATGAAATCTCATTCCATCAGGTCAGACATTGTCAAGGAAACCTCCTGCTGATTACCACGTACTGCCATCTCTCAGACAAATCAGTGAACCTCCATGTTGAACACCACTTGGAAGAAGCACCGAGGGTGGCAAGGGCACAGAATGTACTCTGGGTCGGGGACTTCAATGTCCATCACCAAGAATGGCTCAGTAGCACTACTGCTGACTGAGCTGGCCAAGTCCAAAATAACATAGCTGCGAGACTGGGTCTGCGGCAAGTGGTGAGGGAATCAACAAGAGGGAAAAACATACTTGACCTCATCCTCACCAACCTACCTGCTGCAGATGCATCTGTCCATGACAGCATCGATAGGAGTGACCAGCGCACAGTCGTTATGGAGATGAAGTCTCACCTTCACATTGAGGATACCCTCCATTGTGTTGTGTGGCACAACCACCATGCTAAATGGGGTAGATTTCAAACAGATGTAGCAATTCAAGACTGGGCATTCATGAGGCACTTTGGGCTATCAGCAGTAGCAGAATTGTATTGGAACACAATCTGTAACCTCATGGTCCAGCGTACCCCCCGCTCTACCACTACCATCAAGCCAGGGGGTCAACCCTGTTTCAATGAAGAGTGCAGGAGGGCATGTAAGGAGCAGCATCAAGCATACCTAAAAATGAGGTAGCAACCTGCTGAAGCTATAACACAGGATTACTTGCATGCCAAACAGCATAAGCAGCAAGTGATAGACAGAGCTAAGCGATCCCACAATTAACGGATCACATCTAAGCTCTGCAGTCCTGTCACATCCAGTCGTGAATTGTGGCGGCCAATTAAACAACACACTGGAGGAGGAGGCTCCACAAAAAACCCCACCCTCAATGATGGAGGAGCCCAGCACATCAGTGCAAAAGATACAGCTGAAGCATTTGCTACAATCTTCAGCCATAAGTGCCGAGTGGACGATCCATCTCGGTTTCCTCCGGAGGTGCCCAGCATCACAGATGCCAGTCTTCAGCCAATTCGATTCACTCCCCGTGATATCAAGAAATGGCCTAAGGCACTAGATACTGCAAAGGCTGACAATATTCTGGCAATAGTACTGAAGACTTGCGCTCCAGAACTTGCCACGCCCCTAGCCAAGCTATTCCAGTACAGCTACAACACTGGCATCTACCCGGCTATGTGGAAAATTGCCCAGATATGTCCTGTACACAAAAAGCAGGACAATGGGCCAATTACCGCCCCATCAGTCTACTCTCCATCATCAGTGAAGTAATGGAAGGGGTCATCAACAGTGCTATCAAGCGGCACTTACTTAGGTATAACCTGCGTAACCCAGTTTGGGTTCCACCAGGGCCACTCAGCTCCTGACCTCAATACAGCCTTGGTTTAAACATGGACATAGAAGCTGAACACCTGAGGTGAGGTGAGAGTGGACTGCCCTTGACATCAAGGGTGCATTTTACCGACTGTGGCATCAAGGAGCCCTAGCAAAACTGCAGTCAGTGGGAATCAGGAGGAGAACTGATTGGAGTCATACCTAGCACAAAGGAAGATGATTGTGGTTGTTGGAGGTCAGTCATTTCAGCTTCAAGGCATCACTGTAGGAGTTCCCCAGGGTGGTGTCCTCAGCCCATCCATCTTCAGCTGCTTCATCAATGACCTTCCTTCCATCATAAGGTCAGAAGTGGGGATGTTCGCTGGTGATTGCACAATGTTCAGCACCACTCACGACTCCTCAGATACTGAAGCAATCCACGTCCAAATGCAGCAAGACCTGGGCAATATCCAGGCTTGGGATGTCAAGTGGCAACTAACATTCACGCAATGACCATCTCCAACAAGAGAGACTCCAACCATCGCCCCTTGACGTTCAATGGCATTACCATCATTGAATCCCCCATTATCAACATCCTGAGGATTACCATTGACCAGAAACTGAACTGGACTCGCCATTTAAATACCGTGGCTAAAAGAGCAAGTCAGGGGCTAAGAATCCTGCGATGAGTAACTCACCACCTGACTCCCCAAAACCTGTCCACCATCTACAAGGCACAACTCAGGAGTGTGATGGAATACTCCCCACTTGCCTGGATGAGTGCAGCTCCCACAACACTCAAGCTTGACACCGTCCAAGACAAAGCAGCCTGCTTGGTTGGCACCACATCCACAAACATTCACTCCCTCCACCACCGATACACAGTAGCAGCAATGTGTACCATCTACAAGATGCACTGCAGGAATTCACCAGTGCTCCTTCGACAGCACCTTCCAAACCCACAACTACTACCGTCTAGAAGGACAGGGCAGCAAATAGATGGGAACACCACCACCTAGAATTTCCCCTCCAAGCCACTCACCATCCTGACTTGGAAATATATCATCGTTCCTTCACTGACGCTGGGTCAAAATCATGGAACCCCTTTCTAAGAGTACTGTGGGTGTACCTACACCACAGGGAGGGCAGCGGTTCAAGAAGGCAGCTCACCACCACCTTCTCAAGGGCAACTAGGGATGGGCAATAAATTCTGATCCAGCCAGCGAAGCCCACATCCCGTGAATGAATGAAATGAAAAAAAGCTGGGTATTAACCATAGACCTAATGCCAATGATATATATGGGACCTTCTTTTGAACTTCCTAATTGTCTGGAATAAATCCATAAATAGCTTCAAGCCTCTGTTTAGGCCCTGCTGCACTGTACCTATGGTATTCATAAACTAAAGGACGAATCAGACTCATGAAGTGGTACACATTCACTGCAGGGTGACCAGCTGTTTCTTCCTGCACCGAAAGATAATGGGTATATATTTACCACAAGATGTCACAATTAGTGCATTTGGCTAATTAGTTTGACTTCATTTTATTGACTGTTAACGAAACACTCTCCCAATTACTTTTGACATAATACTGCACTTAAATCAGGCTTGCACAGAAGCTTTTGTGTATCAGCAATTTGGGGGTAGTAAGACTGAGAACACTGCAGTCTTACAATGATCATGCTTCCGTTAATGAAACTGAAAACAAGCTTTGTACATAAATGAACACCAATTACATTGAAATCGTTGTTTGTGTCATGTTTCATTAAAACAAGATATGAAAGAAACATGGGGAAGAACTCATGTTGTGCAATAACAGAAACAGTTTGTAGGCAATTTCTTTGATTACAATTTTAGAGAAAATTAATTCATTTATTATAAAATAAAATATCAGACTATAGAAATGTATATTGAAATGTTAACACATTATTTACAACTCAGCAAAATTTAAATATGGTAATTGCAGCGCTATTGTCTATTCTCTTTCCCCTGAGTCCCCATCACCTCATGCCACAAGCACTCTGTAATCAAAAAATCAGACACAGGCATTTGGCTTCTAGCAGTTTAGTTCAAACTACTTGTTGGGGCGCATGAGAAGAATCTAAGGAGAAACAAATTCCATTTGCTCAGCTTCTCCTCCCAACAGCGTACTATCCTTCTCCCTCCCCCTGTAGCCTATAGAATATGACATCCAAGTTTCATAACCTCAGCGCTTGGGAACTATATTTAAGCTGCCTTTGAATATATCCATCCCTATTTTATCAATAAACATAACATCTATGTGCATTTGCTGTCTGCCCAAATATCCTTCTTGTTGTCATACCTTTTTATGTCAACATTTCCCTATTAAAAATTCCTGTGTCCACATTCAGAATGGGGTTTCACCATGTTAATTCGCCAAATTGAATTCTGACCTCTGGGTTCCCACAAATCGGGGAGAATGCTTTGTGAATATAATTTTCAGGTGCCACTTTGTATTGGTTACTGAAATTTCTATTACCAAAATTAAACATTCAGATAAAATACAAGGAAATGTATTTGGCAACTGCATGACATTGTTAATTGAATTGTCTTTCAATGCTTTTATTCAAATTTCTTTATTAAGGCTCAAGCCTCTCCCTAGGCTTGTGGAGGCAAAGTTCTGTTTTCACACTGAGGACACGGTCCATTGTATGGAATGGCATTGCCATTGTGCTAGATGGGATGGATTCAGAACAAATCCTGCAGCTCAAATTTGCGCGTCCATGAGGCTCTGTGGGCTGTCAGAAGCATCATAATTGTATTCTGCCACAATCAGTAACCTCACGGGCTGACATATCCCTCACTGTAACATTGCCATCAAGCCAGGGAATCAACCCTAGTTCAATGATGAGTGTAGGAGAGCACACAAATGGAATGTTAGTGTTTATTATAAGGAGAATTGAGTGTAAAAGTAGGAAAGTTTTGTTACAGGGCTTGGGTAAGTCCACACCTGGAGTACTCTGTAAAGTTTTGGCCTCCTTATCTAAAAAAGGATACAGTTGCATTGGAAGCAGTGCAGAGAGGGTCCAACTGACTGATACCTGGGATGAGGTGGTTATATTATGAGGAAATGTTGGATGGGTTGAGCCTATGCTCGCTGAAGTTTGGAAGAATGGGAGGTGATCTCACTGAAACATTTATAACATCCTGAGGGGACTTAACAGGGTGGATGCCAAGAGGATGTTTCCCTTTGTGGGAGAGACTAGAACGAGAGGATATGGTTTAAAAATAAGGGGTCTCTCATTTACAATTGAGATGAGGAGAATTTTTTTCTCTATGAGGGTCGTTCGTATGTGGAGTTCTTTTCCCCAGAGAGCAATGGCGGCATATTTTTAAAGCTGAGATAGATAGATTTTTGTTTATCAAGTGAGTCATATTATAGTGGGGTAGACAAGTAAGTAGAGTTAAGGCCACAATCAAATCAGCCATGGGGCCAAAATGCCTACTCCTGCTCCTAACTCATTTGTTAGTATGAATGTATGTATGCCAGGACGGCACCAGGCACTCTGAAAATGTGTACCAACGTGGTGAAGCTGCAACACAGCACTGCATTCATGATAAACAACAGCAGGAGCATGCTTTATACAGAGCTCAGTGATACCAAAATCAATGGATCAGATCAAAGCTTCAAAATCCCGCCACACCCACTTGTGAATGGTGGTGGACAATTAAAAAGAGGAAGTGGCTCCATAAACATCCCACATCCTCCTCAGTGATGGCAAACAGAGCACGTGAGTGCAAAGAACAGGCATGAAGTGTTCGCAACATCTTCAACCAGAAGTGCCAAGTGAGCGATCTATCTTCCTTAGCCCCCTTCTGAAGTTCTCACTAACACACATGCCATTTCCACGTGATATCAAGAAATGGTTGAGTGCACTGGATACAGAAAAGCCGATGAATCCAACTGTAGTGCTGTAAACCTGTTCTCCAGAACAAGCTACAATTCTAGGCCAAGCTATCCAGTACAGCTCCAACTCTGCCATTTACTCTACAATGTGGAAAATTGTCCACATATGCCCTGTCCACAAGAAGAACAGGTCAAATCCAATCTGGCCAATTGCCACCCAATCACCTGGCAGCCTTCTGTCTCGGAACACGGTGGTTTGCGTTGTGGTGGTCAACTTGATATTAAGTATTGCCTGATGTGAGTCAGGTACCCCACTCTGTTCTGGCAGCCTCGCCTGCATTTGCTGCAGATGAAGTCAATGAGCTGAGAAGACGCACGATTTGCTGGCCTTGTTTCTCTGGGCCCTTGTTCAGCCAGCTGAGCTTTTCACTTCTGCTCGCCTCTTCTAATGCCCTTCCAAACAGTCAGTCTTCAGCGGTCACGGCCATCGGCGTCTGTCTCCTGTTGTCACTGTCAACATCTGCCATTTTCGTATATCCATATATGAAGACGGTGATTAGCCAAGTAATGGAAGGTGTCATCAACAGCACTGTCAAGCAACACTTACTTAGTGATACTGAGTTTGGATTCCACCATGACCACTCAACTCCAGATTTCTTTACAGCCTTGCTCCAAAGTTGGACAAAAGAGTTGACTTCCATGGTTGAGGTGAGAGTTACTGCTGTAGATATTAAGGCAGCATTTGGCTGACTATGGCACCAAGGAACCCCAGGAAAATTAAAGTTCGTGAGGATCAGGGGTAAACTCTACATTGGCTGAAGTCTTCCAAGCACAAAGGAAGAACCTTGTTGGAGTTAAGCACCTTAGCCCCAGGACACTGCTGTAGGAGTTCTTCAGGACAGTGTCCAGGACGCAATCATCTACAGCCGCTTCATCACTTATGTTCATAAGGTTACAAGTGGGCGTGGCTGTTGTGATGTCACAATATTTGGTTTCTTTGACAATTCCTTGGAAAGTAAAACAGTCCATGCCAACTTGGCACTAAATCTGGACAACGTTCAGGCTTGGGTGATAAGTGACAAGTAATATTTGCATCACACAAGTGCTTGGCAATGACCATCTCCAATAAGAGAAAGTCGAACCATCTACCCTTGACAATCAATGGTATTAACATCATCGAATCCTCCACTATCAACATCCTCAGGATTACCACTGACCAGAAACTTCACTGCACCAACCATATAAGAACAAGATAAGGTCAGAGGCTAGGTTTTCTGTGGTGATTGCTGGCTCTCCAGATTCGTTCAACTACCTACAGGACACATGTTATGGAATTTGCCAAGGTGACCGCAGCTCCAACAATACTCAAGGAGTTGGACACCATCCAGGACAAAGCAGGTTACTTGATTGGCACTGCACCCATCACCTTAAGCACTCACTACCCTGCCTCTGGTGTAATGTGCACCATCTATATGATGTACTGCAACAATTCTCCAAGGCTTCCTCAACAGCATCTCCCAAACCCATGACCACTCCAACCTCAAAGGAGAAGGGAAGCAGGCGACTGGGAACAACACCACATCCAAGTTCCTTTCCAAGGCATAAACCAGCAAAATTTGTGTTACGGACAGAAGAGAGAGGCAAAACTGAACTCCTTTATCTTTTCGCTGTCTGTCCATAAGCAGAGGTGTTTTTAATTGTTTAAAAAGAGGCTGTGGTGTGTTTCCCCAAACCCTCAATTTGTGAAGTCCAATTCTTAAAGTGACTCGTAGCAAACTCTCTTTATGATTAAATCAAAAGATTAGTTTATTCACACATTCAAACCCGGGGGATGATCACAACTTCACACACACACACACACACGCGCGCAAATATACAGTAAGGGGGAATAGAAAAGATGCGTTTTACAAATGTGAATAACTTAACAGGAAAACAACCACAAAAATGGATATCAGTTCAGAATCCAGAAAGTCCAAGTCCAGAGGGGGATACCTTCACTGAGAAATTCCAGTTCCAGTGGGTTCCTGGAAGAAAATAGCAGCACAGAATCCCTTTAAAGTGGATGGCGATGTAGCGAGATGAGATTGCTATACGTAGCCTGCCAAGCAGACCAAGTCTCAGAGGTTTCCAGATAATCAGGCTTCGAGGGGCTGAGATTGTTGCAGGTTGCTTGGTCAACCTGGAGTCCTGCTGTTGGTCTTGCAGGTTGGAGGTAAATCAACAGACTGCTTGTTTCTCATTTCCCAACTGAATATAGAGATTTCAAAATGGTCACTTGAGTTATGTGACCTCCTTCCTCCACAATGATTTCATGAAAGAATGTTTATCTGTTGTCATGACCTGCTTGTTTTATGGCTTATAATGTCCCAATCATCAGCCTCTGAAAGAGTCATTATCTATATTAATGACCCTCTTCTGGGTAGCAATTGTCTTGGTAGGTCCTCGGACTCTGCTAGAGGGGTGTAAATTACATCCATTTCCCTTCCATAGTTCATTTTCAAAATGGACCTTGATAGTCCCAGGTGTGAGATGCCGACTGTTAGTGCCGATGCGGCTATAACGAGTTTCAATGCCTCCCTCTTTGTTATAGTCCTCTAGTTTCGTGGATTACAAGGGATTCTTAAAATTAGGTGTGAGATTCCACATGGATGAGGGTAGAACATTTTTGTCCTTATAACTTGTGTTGGAAATTGCTGGAAACTGTGGCCAATCCTGTGAGTCATGTGACCTGTAGCAGCCATATTTTGGTTCAGCAAAGTCCAATTTTAAATAACCAAAAAGAATTAAGTTTGATTTACACAGTTTATGATTTCTTCCATGTCCTACCGACATGTCGCTGAGAATTCATCGTCACTGGGTCAAAATTCTGGAACTTCTTCCTTAACAGCACTATGCCACAGGGACAGCAGCGGTTCAAGAACCACCTTCTCAAGGACAAGTAAGGGATGGACAATAAGTGCTGGCCTTGCTCGTGATGCTTATATTCTGTGTGGAACCAAAACATTGGCAGAGGCCATTTCGGTCCAAAGATTTGTTTTTGTGATGTAAGTTTTATGCAAAAAGTTGAAATTTTTGTTCAGGCAAAATATGTGCTGTGATTTGAAAAAAACGCTGGCCAGATTTTCTGTACCTGTTCCCAGTGGGCGTCATGGCGGGCGGGAGTGGAAAATATCGCGAGAAGGTCAGCATTGTAAAACCAGGCCACGGTTATGCGCTCTAGCTGTCAGTGGTGGGCTGCGTTTCCCACTGCGGAACTTTGGGCACGTCATTTCAATATTTTTTCATGTCATTTTGAGGTCTCCTCGCTGGAATCATCCGGGCACATCAGTGTGCAATTAAAATGACGTGTTTCACACCAGGATATAAGCAACGTGCACCTGGCAACCTCAGGTTAGTTCACCTACCTTGCATCGCATGGCACTTGTGGGAAGCAGCACCAGGCTTCACAGGCAGCACCACTTCCCTTTCAGAGGGTTATCATAGGTAAGTCTCTAAGTCTCTAACTACCAGACCAGCAGTAAGCTGGGGGTGGGGTGGGGGGGGGGGGGGGGCGGCGGTTGGCTTCTCATGGGCTAGGCCTGTCCTGGGGAAGGGGGCAAGTGGCCTTACAAAAGACAAGGGGCTGGACTAGGGCTGTTCTGGGGGTTATGAGTGGTAATGTTGCACTCAGACACATGACTGGGGGCAAGGTGGAGGAGGGGATGTGGAAGTTGAACAGTCTAAGTGGCCTCAAGATCGGGATGGGTGAGGTCCACACGGCACATAGGCTAATCCACTTCACAATGTTCAGGGGCTGAAAAACGGACATGCATCAGATGCACAACGGGATCAAGGAATACAGGGGGTGGATGGAGAGGTCTGTGAGGGAGGAAAATGTGAACATGAAGCTGCTCCAGGGCGATGGGAGAGATTTCCATACTCTTACAGGGAGGGTCCAAGCTGGTCTGGCAGTGAGAGTTCTGCACCACCATGTTCCAACCTCTAGCAACGGCAAAGTGCTAAATTAAAATGAGGAGTAACTTTTCTGGTGAGGGCACTGCAGTCGGATTGGAGGGCGGCTGCATGCAGTGTGGGAGCTGATTACATTGGCGTGCAACTGAACTGTGCATTCCCAAAATGGAGAGAGGCACAGCTGAAACATGTTAGGAGCCTTTCATTGACAGTGCAGGAAATCAGGACAGTGAAGTAATGATGCCCATTCATGCGAGACTAATCCCGCAAATTGGCATTAATCGATTTCCTTGTTTTAACCTGTTGTTCACAGCGTGGAAATTCCCCAGAGTAGTAACAAACTTCATAGTAATTGGCCGAATGGACAAGCTTGTTAGAAAATTGGCACTGGACAGTTCATGGAAGAGAAGCGTCAGGTCCCCCTCAAATAATCTCATTTCCTGAATGAACATTTACCCTCAGGTTTATTCTCAAGGGTTAGTATTAGAGTGCAGTGATATGAGGCTCCCGGTGCCTCGGCTGAAAGCAGTACATCCAAGTGCCTGGCCAAAGCAATGTCATAGATGACATAGGAGGTCATGTTGAGCAGGGGGACCTTGATGTGCACCCTGCACTGGCCATCATTTCAGGGATGAGTACTCTCCGACATGGGAACAAAGCCCTTGAACCCACTTTGACTCACGCTTCATTGACCTAAGATGGACCTTTGGAGACCAATGCTGACACTTGTCTCTTTTTCATTGATACTGCAAAGAGGAGACAGCCAGAAAGATGGAGGCTGGAT
Source organism: Cetorhinus maximus (assembly GCF_964194155.1). Lineage (NCBI taxonomy): Eukaryota > Metazoa > Chordata > Chondrichthyes > Lamniformes > Cetorhinidae > Cetorhinus > Cetorhinus maximus. The sequence goes on along the minus strand of NC_135898.1, from coordinate 6,412,343 downwards.
TTATCAGTGCCTGCATTCTCGGTACAGGCAAGAGAGAAGGAGTTGACTGTGATAGAGGTGCCTGGATCGCCGAAGGGAGGAGAAATACCCTTAAGACCAAGGGCCAGCAGGGCCTTCTCCAGACCCAGGGGATGACGCTGACAGACAGGTCATGCGTAGGTGGCTTGCAAGACTCAGGGTCCACAGAACTGTACATGTCTTATCTTCAGATGAGCGAGAACCAGTGCCGCTGACAGCTCCGCATATCCAAGGATCTAGTGACTGACGTGTGCCACATTCTCCAGGAATTGGCGTCATGGCAACTGGGAGGGCATTCATTGCTGGTGGCTTTGAAAGTAGCAGCTGCTCTGAACTTCAATGCCAGCGGCTTCTTCCAGGGCTCCTGTGGGATCACTCAAGCGTCCATGCGCACAATTGCAATCATGAAGCGACAGGCACCTCTTTTGCCAAGGTCCACAATTACGTCAAGTTTGACAGAGACCAAGCAAGCCAGGGCACCAGCGCACTGGGCTTTGCTGAGATTGCTATATTCCCACATGTGTAGGGTGCTATCAACTGCACTCACAGCTATAAAGGCTCCCTGGCAACAGGCATTGCAATACATAAACCGGAAAGGCTACCACTCGCTCAATGTACAGCTAGTCTGCGACCATAAGAAACTGATTATTCAGGTTTGCGCCTGGTAATGAGGAAGCGTCCACAACTTGTACATCGTGAGAAGATTACAGATCCCGGACATCTTCAAGGGACCACATAGAATCCAGGGCTGGCTGCTCGGTGACAAAGGGTACCCACAAAGGAAGTGGCTGATGACGCCTGTTCAGTAGCCTCAGACTCCTGCAGGGGAAAGGTACAATGAGGCTCATGCTGCTAGCACACCATAGGGATCCTAAAGATGTGATTCCCTTGCCTGGACAGATCTGGCAGAGCAGTCCAGTAGTCTCCAGAGGGTATCATGGATCATCGTGGCTTGCTGCGCGCTGCAAAGGGGGAGGACTTGCCAAGTGATGAGATGGAGGAGGACCTTGAAGGCGATGAGGGTGATGAGTTCAAGAAAGCTGAGGCTATACGGGAAGAGGCCATAGCACAGGACAGATGAAGTAGTCATGCCCATGAGGCCCTCATTGCCACCAGATTCCACCAGGAGGATGATGAGTTTCCTCTTAGACAAGAGCACCCCATCAAGATCCAGCATGAGCACCAGTGTTGCAATTCCTTCATTTCCGCCATGCACTTCAATATGAGAGTGAACAATTACACATCAGGCTTACATAGTCCTGATCCTTTAAAGGATGATGAACCCTCGGCAGCATGTGTCCTTGATGAGATGGGGTGCTAACTGGAGGAGGGCATACTAGCGTCAGATGTCAGAAGGTGCTGCCTCTTCAAGCATCTCTTCAGCATCCCAGTCGCAACAACACCCTGCAAGAGCCAGGAGTTATTGCACGATCCTCAGTGGTCTCATAGCTGTATGCCTTCAAGATGACAAGGCTTCTTAAGGAGATCCATCTCAAGCAACAGAATATGCACTCTGTGCAACATCGATGTTGAATCAGATCATTTACACTTGGGATAAGGCAACCAAAGGCGCTTTGCTGCTGCTCATCGATTTAGTGATGACTCAGTCATCTGTTGTGCATTCTTCCAAATCACACTGACATGTAGCACTGTCAGTTAGGGGTCCTGGGCTGCATTTATCCTCAGCTTAACATAGACCACCTGAGTATGACGACGTCAAAGACTTGCCTGCCAGACATTAAAATGGCTCCTCTTTACTGCCGACATTGTGCCCTCATGGCCAGCCAGGGCCCTTGCCAAGTCCACAAAGCGCACGCAAAACATGAAGCCCTCAAGGGCACGTGTCATTGCTTAATGAAGAGCACACTTTGGCTTCAGTACATCCTCGCTCCTATCCCATTGCTCCCCTCCACATTGTCTGAAGCAATCACGTGCACTTCCAGAGCATACTCAAAGCCTCTATTGCCTGCCAGAAAACACCATTTGCAATTAGCATAAGTGATATTGGCGAATGCTCAGGTGAGGAGATGCATAGCACTGCATCCCTAGTTTGTGACAAAAGCCTTACCCCCACAACCGCATGGTGAGAGACACCCAAGATTGGACATTTAAACGCCAGGACTATAATGTGGCTGAGAGGGCCGGAGCTTCGTCAGCTTGAGGTGGCAAGGTGCCCCGCTTATTAGCGAAATGAAAGTCAAAAACATGGTTGGCTGACAGTAGTGCACATGAGCTCTGAGTATGGGCTCATGGTATAAAAATCCTGCCAAGAGACAGAGAGCACAGGGATTCGCACGATATATGACCATTCTCCATGCATGAACATATGCTTCCTTAGATACTGTACCTCCACCTTTGAAGAATGTATATGAGATAGGAAAACACCTCTGCCTCAATCATACACAGTCAAGAATAAAGATAACATGACCCTGCAAAGCATGTGAACGAGGTTCATTCCACAAGCACATTTAACATTAAGATTGAGACATCACTGATGTTGCGAATGATGTGCAAAAGGAACACACACTGTGGTGATATGGAAGCACACTACATAGATAAGAGGCCCATGATGGTGACATGTGTGCTAAGTGATGGGAGGGACCATGGTATCACAGCAACACAGCTCATCATAAAAAGAAGGCATGCACAAGAGGAGATGTGAAATGGGTGCAATTCTTTTTACATCCGTGCACATCGCAAACATGTTGTGAACAACCGTGCCCCCGTTGTGATTCTTGGCTTGTGGAGCTGGAAGTGGTGGGGTTAAAGGAAGAGGGGATTTGGATCAGCCAGGAAGTCCCGGAGTCACCTGGCTGGATGGCCCCAGGGTGTCCAGCTGCTGGTCCTTCTCCCTATAGGTGCTCAAGGGCCCCTGGCTGACTCCTTGAGGAGAAGGGGCAGCTGCAGTGAGATCTAGGTGCTCCATCTCCTCTCGTGTAGCCACTGATGGATGCCAGTAAGGGCTAAAGCTATGGAGTGCTGCTCTTGCAGCAGTGCGGGATCGATGTCCTCGGCCACACTGGCTGCCATCCTACCAGTGTTGACCTCGGTGCGCTGGAATGCTGGCCCTATGACCTCAGAGTGAAGGTGGTCGGACTCCTCCATTGTATGTTGCAATCTGAGGAATGCATTTGACGTTGTCACTGCAGCTTCAGCAACAGATTTAGGACTGAGTCCTGAAGCTCGTCATCTGACTTGGACTCAGCAGAGCGGCCTCCAGCAGGCCTCCAAGTGCCAATGGCCTTGGATGTCCCTGTCTCCTCCTGTACTCACAATCTGGTCCACAGCAGGAGGACCAGATTGTGAACCAGATCATGACCCCAACCCTGCTCTAGAACTAGGTCCCACCGAGGTGCACGTCTCTTGCGCTGGTGGAGGGTGTGGGGGGAGTGCTGTGATGGGTCTTTTATGGTGCTCTCCTCTGGTTCCTCATTTGAGGTGTCCTCAGGGTGGAGTGGATGCTTGTGGATACCATTAGGTGCTTTCCAGAGGTGCCTATGAGACAAAGGAGAGACAATGAGTGCACAGCAAGTAACTCTGAAACAAGACAAAGCACTCACAGTATGATTGTATGAGGAATGAGCTGGTGGAGGATCCTCACTTTGGTGTGCACCGCCAACCTCACCATTGGCACAGGCACAGTCAATGTCCTCTCCAGCCAGCTTGCTGGCTAGATTCTCAAACCCTGTGAGGACTTTGATGCTGAGCACTCCATCCTGGTCTGAGATTTCTCCCTTTATTGTGTAGCAGTTTGCCCTGCATAAAGACAGACCATCATAGTATCAGGAAGACGCATGTCAGGGCAGATGATAGGGATGCCAAGCATGTGTGAGTGGAGCCATGAACGGGATGAGGATGCAATCTCCAGAATAAATGAGCCCAGATGGAGATGTGAAGTTGTTTGAGGGATATTGTGGTGGTGTCCTTTGAGCTGACAATGAGTGAGATGCTAGTGAGATGATGTGTGTGAGTTTGAGACGGTTGACTTAACCTGGACTGAGTGGCTGACCTCTTATGGACTGCATTGGCGCTGACCACCGCTAACACTGCCTCCCGAGCCGGATTGATCACCTTGCTGCACCTCCTGTGGCCAGAATGGGGTAGAGGACATGGTGGACCTCGACTGTGTCCAGCAGGCGCTCCAGTGAGGCATCACTGAATTTGGGGGCTGCCGTCTTCTTGAGTTTTGGGGCCATGTCTTCAGTGGAGCAATCCTGGGCTGCTGACATTGAGAAGGATGTGCATGTCTGTACTTAATACATGGCGCTGAGAGCTGATGGCGATGTGGACAAATCAGAGACCGACCGCCATTGACATGGCATGCTTCATGTGTGCATAATTGATGAGCCGGGGACCGGACAATATTCGCCGTTGCGATCAGTGAGTCGAATGCAGTTTTTCTCAGCCGCTCCCACACTTAGTGCAGTGTGGGGAAGTCCCCTTCCCCACTGTGCGTGATTGCAAAAAAAGTGTGAAAAAATTGGCTGTCTCATGACCAAGATGTTGGAACCTTGTTTTGTGTTGTAAACATTCAAAAAAACTGCATTGACTGAGGGTTGGAGTGAGAGATAGACTGCAGTGAGTGAAAAAGAAGCACTTCTCTTTGTGCTACTCATTCACATTTGAAAAAAACAAAATTATCAACCTGTGTTTTGTTTCTAGTTGGGAAAATCCAGTATTAATGGCGTATATCTAAAAAGAGGCCTCGATGTGAAAACACCTGCCCAACTCCTCCTGGCAAAGTGTAGGAAAGGAGCAGTACACTAAAGGAAGGCAAGTGAAAAAGAACATGCTTCAAGATGGAGGCACTCTCTCTCCAACTTAAAAAAAATGAAATATAGCTTTGGCAGCCAGGGCACTGCTGTGTGGCTCCACCTTGGCAGGCAGGTAGGGCCTATAGGCCTACCGGTAGTGCTGGCTCCCCAGTCTGCATCCGGGATCCCACCTCCAGGTAGCTAAACTGCCCTCCATCACCTCCAAGAACCTGGAGCCTCATAGGCTAGCCTTGCTCCCTCCCCCAAATCCTGACCCTGCATCAATAGCCCAGACGTGTGATGGAGGCGGGGAACCGGCATGCGGGCTTGTGGGGCTATTATTTAGCTCTCCTCTGATTTCGGCCCTAGCAGGTCTGAAAATCCAGCCACATAGTGTTTGAACATTTCTGATTTGACTTTATTGTAGAAAACCTGCAAGCTGAATTTTGAAAAGAGGGAAAGCCTTTTAGAAGGCAACAGCTTTTAGAAGGCAACGGATAGTTGGGGAGAGTAAGGAAGAAGGCAAACCACATCATCCACCCTTGACGGGGCTAGTTGAAGTGGGTGGATGGAGTGTTCATTGAGTGGAACATGTGAGTGGAACAAGGGAGAGTGGATATAGGGATCAAAGTACAAGTCATGTTGGAAATGAGGGGATGATTGGAAGATGATGTGGAAGGGTTAGGCTACGCAATGCAAATGAGAGGGTAGTTAAAGCACAAGTAATTGGGAGAGGGATGGGAAGGAAGCTGATGAGGATACATTTTCCATGGTGGTTCTGTGCCAAATGCAATGTGCAGCCACCCGTGGCTCCTTCCTGCTGTACTATGCCTTGCCACTCATGAAATCCCACCCAAAGGGAAAGAAGATAAAGGTGAAGAGGGAGGAAAATAGGATTCAGTAAAGAGAAGCAGAAGTGGAATGACTGAGAGAGGGAAAAACAGTAACATGGAGAAAACAAAGACAAGTGACAGAAACTATATTCTCCAGTCACATTGGATGTTGGATTTTCAAAATTCCAGCTTCTTGGACAAAAGCACAGATCTTGCCCTTGAACACCCATCATATTCTCGACTCAAATATTCAAACATTGTTTATCTAGACTTGTGTAAATAAATTCCAATCCCTTACCAGCCTCCAGTATCAGACCCTGGTTGCTTGTTGGACTAACCCACTGTCTACCACAGCCTCTAATTATGCTATCCTTTGAACATTATCAAAGTGGGAGGTTGTATCTCTAGGACCTTAATGGTTAAGATTAATATATTCTGGAAACTCCACTTGCTCCTGAAAGTTATATTATTTGAGCTGAAAGCATTGATCTTGAAGTTATGCATTCAAAAAATCTGTTGGAATGACACTGTTGTGACTGGGTGACATTCAACCTAAAGCAATAAAAGTTGTCATTTTGCAATAAGGAACCAGGAGGCAAAAGTGCATTTTAAGTAACATTTTCATGGAGTGATTCTTATTTTCATGAGTGAATTTGATTTTATTGTGAACAGAATGTGAGACTTGGAAAATAATGTGTCTCCCTCACTTGTGACAAAAAACTCTAACCACTTTCATTTTACTGGAGTTATTTCATTCCATCCCACTGTGATGCATGTTGTTGTACAACAATACACCCTGTCCTGTACAATCTTTATAGCCCATCAGCATTAGTGTTCAGACTGTAACTGTATCAGGGAACTGCTCCTGGTGACATTTGCAATCAACAAAGAGTGACACAGCTTGCAAACCCACTTAAGCATATGGAGTGGTGTTTATTTTTATAAGTGACATTCACAAAAGCAGGTTGCATTTTTAAACCAAGATAAAAGATTGCTGCTTTTAATAAACTTATCTGTGATGAACGCAACAGTATTTGATTAAAGGCTAATTTGGCTTTGTTTCATAAGGACGCCATCTGAGATCAGCTAACTCAGCACAGATCAGCAATTGAACCTGGGTTGGCTTCCTGGTTGGCTCACTGCCATAGTCGGTGCCGCAGTCGCCCACAAAGGGATAAGTAGGGCAAGATTTTCCTTTGAATGTTAACCCTGGGATGTGACAAATTACATGTCACCCATTTAGTGGGGGAAAGAAGACTAAAATATTCCATTAGTAAGATGTTGCTTCCTTCCTTTATCCCGATGATGGAAGGAGAAAAGAAGGAAGTTTTCATTCTTGATTCTACATGATGGCTATTTTTTCCAGAAAAATATTAAATGCATGATAAAATGAGATAGCAACCTTGCCTAAAACGTTGATTCTGTCTTTTCAAATGAGTTATTTGAAATTTGGTCTTAACACAATACAAGAAATGGGTATCTGTACTGAATGCAGCTGCCAGAAAAATGTACCATTGTGCAGCAATGAATTCAATGAAATACAGCAACTTTCTTGAATTTCATTGAAATGTGCCATCTGATTTGTTTGAATTACATTTGTAAGAGTGTATTGTAGGAGTTTCAGTACAATGTGCCCTTGCCAGTGTGAGCTCACTTTGGAGCTAACTCCTTTAATTTCATTTCCCAGCTCTTTTCCCATCCTCTTTCATATTTTTCTTCTTTTAAATGTTTCTCTAATTCACTTTCAATTGCCGTGATTAACTCCACATGAATGGCCATCTGCCTTCTATATTCTAAAAACCCTTCCATGAAAAGAACACACCTCTCCTGTTTCTGACATCAATTCTAAATCGATGCCCTTGTTATCTGCCTGAACTCCATCTTACAGGAACACTCACTACAATTGGCACACCAAATCAACAACCTGCATTTATATAGTTCTCTTAACACAGTAAAAGTCACCTATCACTCCTTGCTCATTTTCATTGGGTCCTCATGTGTCAGTATATTGATGTCAAAATCCTTGTCCTTGTTTTCCAGTTTCTCCACAACCTTTCCCCTTTCTACCTTTTGCAGCCCCCTCCAGTCCTTCATTCCTGTTCACATTGTCTGATTTTCCAGTTCTGGTCTCTGTGTGCTTCCCTTTCCTGCCAATCTAGCATTTCTGGCAAAAGTGTTAGCCCCAATTTCTCTGACAGTCTGGATCTCTCAACGCCCCTTCACCTGACTTTCCTGCTTTCAGAGGCATCCTTAAAATCTACCTCTTCATTTGTGCTTTCAGTTATCTCATGGGTGGGGGCAGTAGGAAGGTACAAGTTCATATCGAATGCAGTGTCTGTTTTTTTTTGTGTTTGAATTTGATGCTCCTATGTTTATGAAAAAAAAAAGCCAAAATTCCCTTTGCCTTTCTTGTGGCATTTTCAACCTATAATCTTGCTTGTTAAGGTCTGTGCACCTGTGTTCCTGAACCTCTCTCTCTCTCCTCTTCCACTCCTTGAGAATTCTACCCTTTGGGCTATATTTCCATTTTTTTTAACCTCTAAGAATCTACTTCAGATTTACTCATGTTGAATTGCCTTTGCCAAATATCTGCCATTTTTCGAACCTGTCTACACCCTCGAGCACACTCAGGCATTCTTCCTCATAGTTTACCGTGCCATCTAATTTGATGTGTTTGCACATATCTCTCTGTGCTCATATCCAAATCTTTTATATACCTGGAGAGGCCCCAACACGAATCCCAGGGAACACTGCTACTAACACTAATCCATTCCAAGCAATATCCATTTACTCCTACTCTGCTTTTTATCTTTCTACAATTCCTCTATCCACAGCATCACTTTACCGTGAATACGTACGGGACTCATGTCAGGGTGAAGAGTTCAGTTTTTGAACAGAGCTCCATGAAAATACAAGTTACTCAATAAAAGGGGTGTTTTCAAACAAGAAAGATGAGGGTTCATTTAAAAACAGAGTTCACATGTGCGAGCATCTGCATGCTGATCAAATTTGCTAAAAACTATGATGATCATATTCTCCTTTTCCTTCTGTCATAAACAGTCAAAAGCTAAAGAAGACAATGTAAAGCTTCTTTCTTGGAAACAATTATTTTGTTCAGAAAAATAGCAGGAGCACTGTCTTTAAAGATGCAAGCCTGTCACATTGATCACTAATTTAACATGTGTCAGGTCCAGAACTTACTTCCCCCACGTCTCCTAAAAAAAGGTGCATCACAAACTTAGCAGTGGACCAGCGTCCAACAGATAAAACGCAGGCCGTAACACTGCTAAATTGGTATGCTTTGTGTTTGTTTTGCGCCAGCAAAATAGGCAAAATTCATACCAGTCGTGTTCTTATTGCTTTTGATTTAGAGTCTGCCAAATTATGTTTTTATGTCCTGAGCTGTGAGCTCAGCTTCTACGCAACCTTGATCAAATTTCTCTCATAGTCATCATTGTAAACAGATTTTTTGAGGCTTAGCTGGTCCTTGGCGCTCAAGGCTTAAATATGCAGGTTGTGGCTTTATAAGTATTCCATTGACACCAATTTCTGAAGTGTGCTGCTGCTGATCAATAAAATAGATTCCTTTTATTGACAATGGCATTTTGACAGCTGAACTAGTGATCGCAACAAGTTAACACCAACTTGTGCTTCCCTCAGAAGAATACTCCTGATGAACTATTTTGAAAAATTAGGCCACTTTGAAAAAAGGCACTCAGTTTTGTCAATGACTGTCAAAAAGGTTTGTGCAGCATCTAATTATGTATCCTGTTTTAAGGAAGCTGCTGGCGCTTACTTCTGGCTGGTGTCAGAAATGAATAGAAATAAAAAACGTGTGCACAGGAATTCTACATACAAAAGTCAAATAGTGATACACAGGAACAGACAATAAAAACTGACAGTCATGAACGTGCAGCCACTGAAAGAAATAGGAACTTTAGAAAATAAGGAGAGTCAAATAGCATTAGATGGAATTCATTTTACCAAAATTACAGAATGTGTGGCATTTAAATATGGCATTTGCCTCCAAGTTTATTAATCTTATGAGCGGAGACTTAGACCTGATTTAAATTAAAATCTGTTTGAACACCCTTATCATCCAAAACTTACTTGCTGTGTCATATGAACCCCATATACATCTCGTATTTTCGTGAGGGAAACATGGCTGAATTAGTTGAGCAGAGTGAAGAAACAAGAACAGGATCATACTGACTGACCTCGACCTTGAATGTACATCACAGCAGTAGGCTATTTGGTCCAAATGGTCCATGTTGGAATTTATTCTCCATGTGAGCCTGCTTCCTCACCCCCACCCCCTCCCCCCGCCTCGACCTGTCGCCAAATCATTATTATTTTGCTCCATGGGAGAGCTGCTAGTTTTACAGAGACTTTTAAACATGCTGGCAACCAAACATCCACAAAAATATTGTGGAAACATAGACAAGGTGGAAAAGCCTGACTGCTGAATATGAGATGGAGAGGGTGACCCATGGTTTAAGGGGACCAAATCAATTTGTGAATGCACTGTTCTGAGTAACTGGACTGTGCTTTCACTTCCGGCCAAGAGTCAGAGTCACCTGTGTAGATAAACTTGGTGCAAGATGTGTAAGCTCAGTAATTTTGTTCTGAACATGAATTCTCCTTATTGATCTATATTATACTTGGGTAAAATCCTAACCTATATGACTGCTGTGCTTTTTCTAGAGTAATTGTATTCAGAACATCAGGCAACATGTGGAGTTGGCTTTTCTGATTTAACGTTTCGAGTCCGTATGACCCTTCTTCAGAGCCTTTTTCACAGTCATACGGACTCGAAACGTTAACTGTGTTTCTCTCTCCACAGATGCTGAGTTTTTCCAGCATTTTCTGTTTTTGTTTCAGATTTCCAGCATCCGCAGCATTTTGCTCTTTTGGCTTTTCTGTGTTCATGCAGGTTGAGGGAAAACCACCATCATCAAGATCAGTCAGAGTGAAAGAAAAAGTCTTCTGAAGGAACAACTATTGAATTGTTTGTTATCCAGTAATATTCATGTTCAATTTATCCAATAAGAAGCTTGTGGTTTATTGTAAAACTGAACTATATTCACATTGTACTGTGCATTTTGAGCATTTCTTCGCTACCTTAGAGTCAGTTGGCCTCTCTTTGCCTTATTCTATTTTATTGCTTTCCATTGAAAGCCAGAAAAGCATTGCCTCTCTTGAGCTCTTTCTAGAATGATTTTAGTTGAGCACAAGGCTTCCTTGGCATTTAAAGTCAACCATGTCTTTTTACCTCCTCATCTTCACTCTTCAGTCTTTTCATCCTACTATTTTCTTCACTATATCATGTGTTTAATCCTGAGGTTTAGAAAGCTGCTGTTCATCTTCCAGTTTAATCGTCATTGTGATGGTCACATTTAAATCGTGGTCGCTGATGCCCTGACCTCATATTGTTGCAATGTTTGAAATATCTTCTGTATTTTGGTGAGAAATGCAAGTGTTCCTTCATGGGGCTGGTTATGTTACCTTATTTATTGGCTAGAAAATCACATTCTGTAATTTTGTTCATGTGAAACACTGGAAGGGTGGCTTGTTCATGTTTGTGAAAACCTGATCACTGTACCTTTGAAATGTATTCATTTCTCTTTTGAGCATTGTATCTTGAAAATGTAAAATTAGTACCATGGAAATTCACATGATGATCTTAGCCAGCATCTCTTGAACCACAAGATACCCTAGCAGAAAACTATATCATCGCAAAACTCCTTAACGAGCTCCATTATTTTCAAGGAGCCTATATGTAAAGATGTTCAAGAGTTGAGGGAATATCAATCTCTGCCAGCAATAGATGACCTTTCAACTGGAAGGTGATGGGTTAATTGAGGCAAAAACAGCCTTAATCCTGTTAATGACATTAGTCTATCTAAACAACTGGCTGGTATGAGTTCTCATTTAATGAGATAAGGAATGATTCAGTCATAAAGTCACAAACTCAATTTCACCTGTCCCAGTGGATAGGAGGTAATCCTCAGCAACTTGCCAAAGGATGATTTGTTGGAGAGCAGAGACATAATTAAATAAATGGAAAGAAGGTGAGTAAACCACAGATTTATTTATCTACAGATAAAATTAAAATATTTCCTTCCTTCAGAAAAATGTAAGAAAGAAATATTAAGTTAATATACAGTTAAAAACTGAAATATTTTGAGCCTTTTTTTTGCGGTGGTTTTTGAAGATGACTTGCTTGAAACCAAAGTACTTATCCTTGACAGGGATTATCACATAAAAGTAATATAAACATCTTTGTGACTCAGAATTACCCTGACATGAGCACACGGAGAGCGGACCTGAGTGAGAAGGGCAGCAGCGGCAGGAGATAAAAACCAGTGGCAGCGAGCCCCTTAACCTGTTTCTACCTGTCAGAGCCTAAGTGTAACATCAAAGGAAAACAGGTAGGTCATTGGTGGGTATCTCTTCCGTGTCTCTTCTGATTGGCCAAGTGGTTTAAATCAGAAGACATTTTTACAGCTGAAGAGTACAGTTGAGAAATTCACTTTTAAAATATTTAACACCCAAATTAATTAATTAAATAGAATAGAGATGGCTGGGTAGGCAATGTGTTGCAGCTGTAGATTGTGGGAGCTGATGGACGCCAGTGCGACCCACGGTGACCACATCTGCAGCATGTGTTGGCTGCTTGAGGAACTTCGGTTCAGAGTTGATAAGCTGGAATTCGAGCTGCGAACACTGCGACACATCAGGGAGGGGGAGAGTTACCTGGACACTATGTTTCAGGAGACAGTCACACCCCTTAGATTAATTACATCAAATTTAGACCGTGGTGAGGGGCCGGAGGGTGTGAGTGTGAGTGAGGCAGGTATGGGGATCCAGAATTTAGCTTTGGAGGAGCCTCTGCCAGTGCCCTTGTCCAATAGGTACAAGGTTCTTGCTCCCCTGTGGATGAGGGCAGACTGCAGGGAGCTTGAGCGAACAAACCACAGTAGAGTGGTACAGAGTGGTACAAGAAGGGATCCAGTTGTCGTGATCCATGTAAGTCCATGGATAGGGCTAGGAAAGAGGTTCTCCTGAGGGACTACGTGCAGCTCGTGGCTAAATTAAAAAGCAGAACCACAAAAGTAATAATCTCCGGATTACTGTCTGAGCCACATGCAAATTGGTGTAGGGTAAATAAGATTAGAGAGGTAAATGCATGGCTCAATGATTGGTGTGGGAGAAATGGGTTCCGATTCATGGGGCATTGGCACCAGTACTGGGGAAGGAGAGAGCTATTCCGTTGGGACGAGCTTCATTTGAACCATGTTGGTACCAGTGTCCTGGCGAATCGTTTAACTAGGGTTATAGATAGGACTTTGAACTATATAGTCAGGGGGAAGATTCAATTGAAGAGAACTTTAAAAAATCAAAGAGAAACGAGAGAGCAGAGGTGCAGGGTAGTGAAGAGCAAACGATAAAGCGTTAAAAACAAAAAGCTACTGCGGATGCTGGAAATCCAAAACAAAAACAGAATTACCTGGAAAAACTCAGCAGGTCTGGCAGCATCGGTGGAGAAGAAAAGAGCTGATGTTTCGGGTCCACATGACCCTTCAACAGAACTGAAGTATAGTTAGGAGAGAGGTGAAATATAAGCTGGTTCAAGGTGGGGGGCGGGGGGAGAGAGAAGTTGAGGGTGGGGTGGTTGTGGGGACAAGCAAGCAGTGATAGGAGCAGATAATCAAAAGATGTCACAGACAAAAGGATAAAGCGTGACAGGAAGGGGCAGAAAATATAAGCAGAAGAGCGCAGCAGAAATTAGAACCAAAATGAGTAATAATGGTAAAAAGTCAAAGCTTAAGGCTCTTTACCTGCATGCACACAGCATTTGTAACAAGATAGATGAGTGGACGGATCAAATAGAAATAAATGAATATGACTTGATAGCTGTTACGGAGACGTGGTTGCAGGGTGACCAAGACTGAGAACTCAACATTCAAGGGCATTCGACGTTCTGGAAAAATAGGCAAAATGGAAAAGGATTTGAAATAATTTTGTTAATAAAGGAAGGTATCAGTGCGGTGGTGAGTAGTGATATAGGTGCAATAGATCGTGATATGGAATCAGTTTGGGTGGAAATATGGAATGGAAAGGGGAAGAAGTCATGGGTGGGATTCATCTATAGGCCTCCGAAGAGTTGCCTCACTGTAGGACAAAGTATAAATCAGGAAATAATGGAGGCGTGTAAGAAGGGTGTTACAATTGTCATGAGTGATTTTAATCTGCACATTGACTGGACAAATCAGATCGGCAGCGGTAACATAGAAAACAAATTTGTAGAGTGCATCAGGGATTGTTTCTTAGAGCAATACTTTGCAGAACCTACCCAGGAACAGGCTATTTTAGATCTAGTAATGTGTCATGGGGTGAAATTAATAACAGATATCGTAGTTAAGGATCCTCTAGTGGGTAGCGATCGCAACATAGTAGAATTTCAAATTCAGTTTGCGGGCAAGCAACTCGGGTCTCAAACCAGTGTCCTTAACTTAAATAATGGCAATTAGAGATGTATGAAGAAAGAATTGTTTAAAGTGGGCTGGGAAAATAGACTAAGGGGAAGGTCCATGGATGAGCAGTGGCAGACATTTAAGCAGATGTTTCATAACGCTCAGCAAAAATTTATCCCGGTCAAAAAGAAGGGCTCGATGAGAAGGATAAGCCACCTGTGCTTAACAAAGATGATCAAGGAGAGTATCCAATTAAAACTAAGGCATACAAAGCGGTGAAAATGAGTGGTAGGCCAGAGGATTGGGAGTTTTTTTAGGAACCAGCAGTGGATGACTAAAAAGATAATAAAGAGGGAGAAAATTGATTTTGAAAGTAAATTGGCAAGAAATATCAAAATAAACAGCAAGAGCTTCTACAGGTATATAAAAAGAAAGAAAGTGGCTAAAGCGAGCCTGGGACCCTTGGAGGATGTGACTGGAGAATTGATAACAGGGAACAGGGAAATGGGAGATAATTTAAACCAATATTTTGCATCAGTCTTCACGGTGGAGGACACTATAAACATCCCAAAGATATCAGATAAGCAAGGAGCTAATGGGAGGAAAGATCTTGTAACAGTCTCTATCACGAGGGACAAAGTATTTGACAAACTAATGGGACTAAAGGCAGACAAGTCGCCAGGACCTGACGGCCTACATCCAAGGGTTTTAAAGGAAGTGACTGCAAAGATAGTGGAGGCATTCGTGGAAATATTCCAGAACTGGATTCCGGGAAGGTCCCAGCGGATTGGAAAACCGCTAATGTGACGCCCTTGATCAAGCAGGGAGGGAAACTATAGGCCAGTCACCCTAACACCTGTCATTGGGAAAATGCTAGAACCCATTATTAAGGAAGAAATAGCAGGACATTTAGAAAAGTTTAACACAATCAAACAGAGACAACATGGTTTTGTGTAAGAGAAATCATGTTTGACAAATTTGTTAGAGCTCTTTGAGGATATAACAAGCAGAGTTGATAAAGGGAAACCAGTAGATGTAGCGCACTTGGATTTCCAGAAGGTATTCGATAAAGTGCCACATAAAAGGTAATAATCTTTTATGCACAAGATAGGAGCTCCCAGTATTGGCGGTAATGTATTGGCATGGATTGAGGATTGGTTAACACACACAAAGAGAGTCGGGATTAATGGGGCTTTTTCAGGTTGGAAAGAAGTAACTCGTGGAGTGCCACAAAGATCAGTCCTAGGGCCTCAATTATTTACTAGCTATATTAATGACATGGAGGAGGGGGCAGAGTGTAATGTATTCAAATTTGCTGACGATACAAAAATAGGTGGGAAGGCATGTTGTGATAAGGGCGTAAGGAATCTGCATGGGGATATAGATAGGTTGAATGAATGGGCAAAAACTTGGCAGATGGAGTTTAATGAAGAAAGGTGTCAGGCCATGCACTTTGGTAGGAAGAATCAAAAGGCAGACTATTATTTAAATGGAGAGAGACTCCAAAAAAGTGCAACACAGAGGGACCTGGGTGTTCTTGTGCATGAAACACGAAAAGTTAGCATGCAGGTGCAGCAAGTAGTTGAGAAAGCAAATGGAATTTTGGCCTGTATTGCTAAGGGGTTGCAGTTTAAAAATAGCAAAATCCTGTTACAAGTGTACAGGGTGTTGGTGAGGCCGCACCTGGAGTACTGTGTACAGTTTTGGTCCCCGTATTTAAGAAAGGATATACTGGCGTTGGAGGCAGTTCAAAAGAGATTCACTAGGCTGATTTCTGGGATGAAGGGGTTGACTTATCAAGAACGGCTAAACAGGTTAGGCCTTTATTCATTAGAGTTCAGAAGTATGAGGGGTGATCTCATTGAAACATCCAAGATTTTGAGGGGGTTTGACAGGAAAGATGTTGAGAAGATGTTTCCACCAGTGGAGGAATCTTCACCTAGGGGACATAGTTACAGAATAAGGGGGCACACATTTTAAACTGAGATGCAAAAGAATTTCTTCTCTCAGTGGGTAGTGAATGTCTGGAATTCTCTAGCCCAGAGAGTTGTGGAGGCTAGATCACTGAAAGTATTTAAAGAGGAGGTAGATAGATTTTTGAAATATCAGGGAGTTGAGGGCTATGAGGAGCTGGCACGAAAGAGGATTTAAGGCCTGGGGCAGCTGAGCCATGATCTTATTGAATGGCGGGGCAGGCTTGAGGGGCCAAATGGCCTACTCCTGCTCTTATGTTCTTATGACTGTCAACCTATGTTTCAATGGACCTTATACATCCACCCAAGAGGGCAGGTGGGGCCTTGGTTTATTTGGAGTGCTTGAACAAGCTTTTCTAAAATGTCATGGCTTGTGAAGATCCTTTCCATACGTTGGATCCTATCTCTTAAGGTGCACCCATTTGTTGAATTTGTTGCACTTCACTGATGTATACCGGTTGCTGTGCTTCTTTGCTGTTTATCTGTTTTTCTTTTTAGCCCTTTTGTTCTCTGCCAAAAAATTACTGAACTGGGAGCTCCTTCAAGCCAGGTCACATCTGCTATCTTTGTTTTTTGCCCAAGGGGACATTTTGTTGTGTGCTGCCTGCATAGGAGTACAGGATATCCTGCTGTGTATCCTTTTTGCTTTCAGGTGCTCAAGGAGGAAGATCAGAGAAAACATACCCAACAGGTGCATTTGCACTTCCACCAGTCAAACAAGATCCACCTTTATGCCACACATAGGTTCAAGCACTTAGCGATGAGATGAAGCACAAGAGGCCAGAGTTGGAGGAACGCTGCGTATTGTAGTGTTGGAGGAAGTTACAGAGGCCGGATGGGCCCAGCCCATAGAAGATAGAAAACACAGATAAGAATTTGAAAACTGAAGTGCTATTGGACTGGGAGCAATGTAGGTCAACAAATAAAAGAATGATAACCGAACAAGTCAACAAGTGTGGGTTAGGATGTGGGCAGCTGAGTTTTGAATGAGCTCAGATTTATGGAGGACGGTCAAGACAGCATTTGGGATAGCTGAGTCTGGAGCTAGCAACAGCATATTGGAACAAATTGTAAATGAGTTAAATAGATAAAGCATGCTTTGTTTTGAGATTTTTGTTGTATTGTAAAAAGAAACTCCAAGGCCGGAATTTTCTGGCCCCATTGGTGTTGGGTGTCATGGCGGGCAGAGACCCAGAGGGGACAATATGCTGAGAAGGCCAAAAATCTGTTTCACGCGGTCTCAAAATCAGTTTGCGATTGTCCACCCCACCAATCAATGGCGGGCCGCGTTTCCTGCTGCCGCACATCGGGAACCTAATTTCAATACTTCAGCTTCTCATTATAAGACCTGCTCGCTGGAATCGTCCTCCACACTGGATCATCCAGGCACATTGGTGTGATTGTTTGTTCATGTGTTTCACAACTGTACATATGTGACATGCATCTGGTGAGCTGCACTTCGCTCAGGACTTCGAGGTTTGTCTGCCTACATTGCTTCAGGCAGAACTCACAGTCATCAGCACCAGGCTTCGCAGGCAGCACCACATCACTCCTAGGGGGGAATCACAGGCAGGCCTCTACCTACCAGACCAGCCATAAGGCAGGGTAGTTTTTTAACAGTTGCAGGGTGGCGGCTTGCTTGGGGTAGGGGGAGAAGTGGCCTCAGGCAAGGGAAGAGGCTGCAGCGTGAGGGCTATACTGGGGAAGGGAAGTATCCCAAGATGCGTGTGGGGGCACATGTTGATCTTGTAAGCGGTCTCAAGATGGTGAGGGCTGAGGAGGCAGTATCCAGACAAGATGAGGCCAGATGGA
This sequence comes from Cetorhinus maximus, assembly GCF_964194155.1. Lineage (NCBI taxonomy): Eukaryota > Metazoa > Chordata > Chondrichthyes > Lamniformes > Cetorhinidae > Cetorhinus > Cetorhinus maximus. The sequence goes on along the minus strand of NC_135898.1, from coordinate 6,394,476 downwards.
GATGTGAGGGTTTGTGTGAGAGAGTGAGTGGTGATGTCCCTTGAGATGCCAGTGAATGTGTGATGGCCTTGTGAGTATGTGAGGTTAGAGTGATAAAATGGTTGCCTTGCTACCCTGGCAGCATGGATGAGATCATTCATCTGTTTTCTGCACTGGAAGGCTGACCTCTTGTATGCAGCATTGGTACTGACCACCTCTGCCACCACCTCCCAAGCCGTGTGTGCAGCTCCCAAGTTTAGCAACACATCGCTGGGTCACCTTCTTCATACCGTCGATGAGAGCTGGCAGGCGCTGTACCACCGTGATGGCGGAAGAAGGTCCAAAAACCTCTCAACTGCAGCTTGGGAGGAGGCGGCAAGGGCAGTGAGTGCCAGTGCAGCCCATAAGAGACCAGCCATCCAGTGCAGGAAGAGGATGAATGATTGCACCATTCCACCAGGTAAAGTCAACCATCTCATCACTCTGAACTCATACTTTCACAAGCCCATCAGACATTCGCAGGATGAGTTTCCTCAGGGATCTCACACACTGCCAGCTCAAGGGACATCACCACTCTCTCTCTCACACACACTTTGACCTCTCCATCTGGGTTCACATCCTGTGCAACCCATGTACTCATCCCATGCATGACATCCTTGTCATCTGCCTTGGCATATGTCCTGACCACACTTTTGCCAACTGTCTTTATGCAGGACAGGCTTGCCCACAATATAAGGGTGAGGTCCCAGACCAGTGGTGAGGTGACTGAGCTCAAAGCCCTCACTGCCTTTGAGGCCCGTGCTGTTGAGCCGGCCAGAAAGGACTGGGACCGTGCCTGCGGTGTCGGTGAGGTTGGCAGTGCAGACCCAAGTGAGGATCCTTCATCAGCTACTCCTTCTGACAGTGACACTGCGAGTACATTGTTATGTTTGGGAGTTTGCTGCCATGCACTAATTATCTATACTCTCTTGGATGGAGGCCAGTGATCCGAGAGTATATTCACTGCATCTTGTCATCATCCTGCTGGAATCTGGTGGTTGTTAGCGCCTCACCTGGCCTGTGCTATGGTCTCTTCCCCTGCAGCCTCAACTTCCTATCCCTCGTTGCCCTCAGTCCTCTCAGTGCCCTCATAGCCGGAGGTTAAGTGCAGCTCCATCTCATCATTTGGCAAGGCCTCCCCACTTTGCAGCACCAGCTTGTGTAGGATGCAGCAAGACACAATAATCCATGAGACCCTCTGGGGAGTGAATTGGGAGTGTGCGACTAGATCTGTCGAGACATTGGAATCACATCTTCAATATGCCAATGGTTTGCTCTACCAGTGTTTGTGTGGTGGCTTGAGCATCGTTGTACTTATCCTCAGGTGGAGTTTGTGGCCGCCTGACAGGCGCCATCAGCCTTAACCTTTGTGGGTAGCCTATGTCGCTGAGGAGCCAACCTGGATGTGATTTGGGCCCTTGAAGATGTCCAGAATCTGTAATTTAGTCAAGATAGAGTAGTGGCAGCTTCCTGGGTATCTTACACATAACTGCATAATGTGTTCCTGGTGGTCGCAGACATTACTTTGAGCAAATGGAACCCTTTCCTGTTAACGTATTGCATTGGCTCTTGCCAGGGACCTCTTACAGCCACGTGAGTGTCGTTGATGGCACCCTGCAACTGTGGGAAACCTCAATTAGCAGCAAATCCCAGTGCTCCGGCTGCATGGCTAGCTTGATCTCTAGCAAGGTGCGTGTACACCTTGGCAAAGAAGGCTTCCGTCACCTCCTGTAAGCACTTGCGAGTGGAAGCTTGAGAGATGCCACAAAGGTCCCTAGTGGATCCCTGGAAGGAGCCACAAGCGTACAAGTTAAGGCCGTGGTAACTTTGAAAGCCACTGGCAGTGGATATCCTCCCAGTCCCCGTGGCACCAACTGCTGGAGAATGTGTCAGATGTGACCTACCGGATCTCTGGACAGGCGGAGCTGTCGACGCCACTGATTTTCGCCCATCTGGAGGAATGACATGTGTCTTCTTTACACCCTAGGTCTTGTGAGCCACCTGCACTCAGCACCTGCACTGTGAGCTTCATCCTCTGGGTGTGGAGGGGGCCCTGCTGCCCCTTGCTCATCAGGGTGACGCACCTCCCTTTGCCGTGCCTGGCCCCGACGTTGCACTCTTCTCCACCTTTCCTCCTGCCTGCAGGCGATGATGAAGGCTACGTTAAATGCAACATTCATCTTCCTTACGTTATCCTTTCTGCTGGAGCATTGAAGAAAAACATGAGAAAGCATCCGCCTCCAAAGCTCCTCTTCCTGTCGGTGACTGATTAAATGACTGCAGTTTCAAGGAGTTAGTTTCAGTCGAGGCACCTCATCTCCAGAAAGTTCCTTGGCAGTGCAATGACAGTTTTCAGGAACACAGTATGCGCCTTGCCCTGACACCCCCACCCCCCACCTCCCTATTCCAAGATCTAATGCTATGAGGTTGTTTTGGACAGGCGCTTGGTTGTGCTGCTTTTATCCCAGGCACTGGAATCTTCATCCAGTGCACTCTACGACTACATCCTTTGGAATACACATGAGGGCGAATGTTCAGTGAGGGAATGAGATTATTTTAAGCGGGGCTGGGGTTTCACATCTTTGAACCTTCCAGCTGCAAGGTTGGGAAGTGCAGTTTCCAATGGCCTTCTGCAGTTTGTCCAGTAGCCCACTTGGTTTTGGATTTATTGTTGCACTGGGGAATTCTACGCTTGGGACAAGGGATTATTGCAAGGAGACCAATGAGTGGCATGAATTGAAATTAATCTCATATGAATGGGCTTCATAATTTTTTTTCTTTCATGGCATGTGGGCATCACTGGATAGGCCAGCATTTATTGCCCATCCCTAATTGCCCTTGAGACGATGGTGGTGAGCTGCTTTTTGAACTACTGCAGTCCATGTGGTGTAGGTACACCCACAATGCTGTGAGGAAGGGCGTTCCAGATTCTGACCCAACGACAGTGAAGGAACGGCGATATATTTCCAAGTCAGAATGGTGCGTGGCTTGGAGGGGAACTTCCAGGTGGTGGTGTTCCCATTTGCCTGCAGCCCTTGTCCTCCTAGATGGTAGTGGTCATGGGTTTGGAAGTTGCTGTCTGAGGAGCTTTGGTGAGTTCCTGCAGTGCATCTCGTAGATGGTACACACTGCTGCTACTGTGCGTCGGTGGCGAAGGGAGTGAATGTTTGTGCATGGGGTGCCAATTAAGTGTGCTGCTTTCTCTTGGATGGTGTCGAGTTTCTTGAGTGTTGTTGGAGCTTCACTCATCCAGGTAAGTGGAGAGTATTCCATCACACACTAGACATGTGCCTTGTAGATGGTGGACAGGCTTTGGGGAGTCAGGAGGTGAGTTTCTCGTCACAGGATTCCGAGCTTCTGACCTGCTCTTGTAGCCACAGTATTTATATGGCTAGTCCAGTTCACCTTCTGGTCAATGGTAACCCCCAGGATCATGATCGTGGGAGATTCAGCGATGGCATTGAACATCAAGGGGAGATGGTTAGATTCTCTCTTGTTGGAGATGGTTATTGCCTGAATGTTACTTGCTCCTTGTCAGCCCAAGCCTGGATATTGCCCAGGTCTTGCTGCATTTGGACATGGACTGCTTCAATATCTGAGGAGTTGCGAATGATGCTGAACATTGTGCAATCATTGCTTCTGACCTTATGATGGAAGGAAGATCATTGATGAAGCAGCTAAAGATGGCTGGGCCAAGGACACCACCCTGAGGAATTCCTGCAATAATGTCCTGGAACTGAGATGATTGACCTCCAACAGCCACAATTATCATCTTTTGTGCTAGGTATGACTCTAACCAGCTGAGAGTTTTCCCCCCGATTCCCATTGACTCCAGTTTTGCTCTGGCTCCTTGATGCTACACTCGGTCAAATGCTGCCTTGATGTCAAGGGCAGTCACCCTTATCTCACCTCTGGAGTTCAGCTTTTTTGTCTATGTTTGAACCAAGGCTGTAAAGAGGTCAGGAGCTGAGTAACTCTGGCAGAACCCAAACTGAGCGTCAATGAGCAGGTTATTGCTGAGTAAAAGCTGCTTGATAGCACTGTTGATGACACCTCCCAACACTTTGCAGATGATTGAGAGTAGACTGATGGGGCGGTAATTGGCCGGGTTGGATTTGTCCTGCTTTTTGTGTATGGGACATATCTGGGCAATTTTCCACGTAGCCAGGTAGATGCCAGTACTATAGCTGTACTGGAACAGCTTGGGGCTCCTGATTGCATCTATTGCTGCTAAAATGCTCCTAACATGTCTCATCTGTGCATTCCCCCTCATTGGGGAATACAGACATCAGTTGAGTTCCCTTTAAGTTGACCCATCAGTACACTCCTCCCAGAAGCCCTATGCCCTCCCTACTAGAGTGCTTTCTACTGCGCTATAGGTTCAGGCTGCAAGATGGTGGTACTGAGGCTGTACTACTAGACCAGCTTCGACCTTCCCTGTATGACTCCCATTGTCCTGGAGGAGCAAAATGTACAGTTTTCGCCCCCCAATCCAATAACTCTCAGTCCTCCTCCTGTAATCCTTAATCCCATTGTCATTGTGGTGAATATCCCTGTCTTATTCCCTGCATCGTGTGAGATGGATGTACATGTGCCCCAAGGCTCATTGCACAGTAACATATAGAGACAACCCCCATGATACCATTGAGTGCCCACCCCTACACTACCTGTTACTGATCTATAAGCTGTAGATGTCCCCCCCTGTCTGTGACTATGCCATCAGCAGCCCAGTATTATACCCGAAACCCCACCCCCCAGACCGACATGTGAGGTGGTGACCAGGCCCTGCGCACCTTGCTGGGCACGACTGACAATGGAATGGCATTGCATCCCGCTTTCTGTACTGGAACAAGGACAGTCTTTGGAAGCTCACCGATCTAAACTGAAGTGCTCCTTTATTCGGCTCTCTGCCCTTTCTGGCCCTGACTTGCTTTTGGGCTTCAGCCTTAGATTCACTTCCCATTCTGACCCCAAGGACGCTTCCACTACCCCCCACCCAATCATGTGCCTGAGTGCACCCTTACCCAATATTCCCCCTGCCCCCGCTGTAGTTAGGCCTTTGCCCTCCAGCCCCTTCCCTTGCCTCTGTCCTGTCTTCCCCACCTGCCCCCCTCCTGCAGTCAGCTCTTTGCCCTCCAGCTCATTTCAACCCAACCCCCTCCCCCAGCCTTACCGCTGGTCTGGTATATAGAGCCTTGGCTCTGAAGCCACCCTGAAATCGTTGTGCTGTTGCCTGCGCAGCCTGGAGTCAGAGGAACCATGAGCCATGTGCGATGTAAGGTAGGCAAACATACCTCGAAATCACGAGTGAAGTGCAGTTCACCAGGTGCACGTCCCTTATATCTGATCGTGAATGACGCCGGTCTAATTAGAGCTGACGTGGCCTTTTGATCCAGCGTGGGGGCATGATTCCAGCGAGCTGCCCTCACAAAGAGCATTCATGATATTCACATGTATTCAAATACTGTTCCTGACTTGGCGCAGTGGGAAACTTGCTGCCATTGAAGTCTGGAGCGGACAATCGCGACCTGTTTTCACGCCGACGAAAACCTGACTTTTGCGCTTGTGCAATATTTTCCCCTCCCACCCGCCATTACGCCAGCCGCTGATAGGGGCGGAAAATCCCACCCCAAGTGTGTGTTTTCTCATTTCATGGCACTGCCATTTAATGTTTACATTTCCAAGGCTGTCACATCAGTGTTATCATTGGATTTATTCACTTTTTATTTTTATCACCCATATTTCACGTAACAAACCTGGATAGAGCTGCTTTAAACACTGTAAAATAAACTTGTCTACAGCAAGTACAGAGCACAGATTTCCTTCAGAGCATAATCTGCTTCGCCAAAGCATTTGTATAACTGACCATTTTAAAACAAGATGGAGTTTAATGAACTGTGAGATAAAAGTTGATGTTGCATGGAAATTGCAGTCATTTTTCTTGTTGTGAGTATGTCTTTGTATGATGTGTGCATTGCCTGCTGATAGTGGAACTCTGCAAGTTAAACATTGATCAGATCAGCTGGAAGCAAGTAGTTGCAACACCAGTGTGGCGGTTTAGACTGAAATAAACCACATCAGATTTTAAAGTGGTAATTTTTTTTCATTGCGCAAGATCACAAAATAATGAAGGATGAGGATCCGTCCATCCTAGATCAATCCTCGTTGCTCAATACAGCTGTTTCACAAATGTTATGACCCCAGCTGATATCACCACTGTACAAGTCAGATCCTAGAGTGAAATGTATCTTGATAAATCCTAATTTTTTTTTAGAAATCTTGGAGGAAAGTTTCTGAACAAATTCACAGGAGTGTCCTAATTAACTTATAACACGAAGAATAAAATATGTATTAAAACAAGAAAAATGAACCATATTATACCAGACAAAAAGGTTGGAAAAATCTCAATACAAACTCAAGAAGATAATTCAATTTCCCAATATTTCTTTACCCAGCAATATCTTTAAAGACATAAAAATGAGTGAAGAGCTACCTCAAGCTTGACACAAAGGCTCCTTGCTTACGACTGGCACATGTGCAAATGGTTTGCTTCTGGTGAATTGTTGAGTATTCACTTGATGCTTCTCATCCAACTCGTATCACTCCTGAGACACCCAAAAATAACTGCACTTTAAACTCAAACAAAAACAAAAAATGCTGGAAAAATCCAGCAGGTCTGACAGCATCTGTGGAGAGAAAGACAGAGTTAATGTTTCGAGTCTGTATGACTTTTCAAAGCTCAAGGGAAGTAGAAATGTGGTGAAATATATACTGTTTAAGGGAGGTGGAACAGGTGAAGCAGGATAGAAGGCCAGTGATAGGTGGAGGCAAAGGAGCGATTACGAAAGATGTCATAAACAGAAGGTCAAAGGGTTGTTAATAGTGGTGGTACTGGCTAAAGGAGGTGCGAATGGTTACATTAAGATTGGAAAGTAGAATGTGATAATGGCCGGACCAGGGTAAGCACACTTGCAAGTGACAGATGTTCCTAATGGGGGTGGGGGAGGGGACGGTGGTGGGAAATAAGATTGAAAAGGCTAAAAGCTGGAGATAAAACAATGAGTAAAAATGGAAATAAATTTTAAAAGTAATAATAATGAAAATAGGTGGGAAAAATATATATAAATAAATAAAAATTTAAAAATAAAAATGAATATCGAGAAAATGGGGGATCAAAAAGGGGTGGGGATGGAGGAGAGAGTTCATGGTCTGAAGTTGTTGAACTCAATGTTAAGTCCGGAAGGCTGTAAAGTACCTTTAAGCTTTAAACTCTCTGTTTCAGTAGCAACACTGCCAAACAGATCAGGTACTGAGTCCATTAACTGACTCTTCAGTTAACCCCTGTCCCACAAGCCTTATACTTTTCTCAGAGAGCTGAAAAATCCTTGGCTGGGATTTTCCATGCCTCGTGGCGTCGGGCATGTTCGGTGGTACGAGTGGACAATATGGCGAGAAGGTCAAAAATAGGCTTCACAACATTGTGAAACCAGTTTGCAATTGTTTGCTCAGCCCGTCGATGGCGGACCGCGTTCCCTGTCATCGGACGTCAGAAACCTCATTGTAATACATCTGCATATCATTATAAGGCCAGCTCGCCAGACTGTTTCCCTCCCCGCAACTGGATCATCTGCCATGTCAGCGGGAAAACACGGCAGTGCAGAACACATCTTGATAACTGTGACCTGCAGAAGTTGGGACTTAGCACCAGGGCCTTGCTCACATCGTGGACATCCGAGGAGCAGAAGATGCTGGAGCCTGACACCAACGGGATCCTGGAGGAAGGTCCATGGCATGCTGGGTGGATTCTCATGGACATGGCTCTGCTGCGAAGCAGCTCATTGAAGTTGGAAAATCACCATTGATGCTCACATTGGATGATGGTCGAGGGGTTGGGAAAGGAAGGTCTGGGATCGACTGGGCGAGGAAGAAGTGTCAGGGTTGAGGTTGGGAGGGGGGAATGAAGGTGTCACGGGGTGGGGTGAGGAAAAGGGTTGTGGCTGGTAGGTCACGGAGGGGAGATGGAAGGTGATGCCGGAGGATCAACTGTGATGGGGGAAAGGAAATGGGTGACTGGGGGAGGGGAAAAGATGGGGGAGCGGACGAAAAACCAAATCAAGTCGATGCTGCCCAAATCAAAAGTGAAACAACCGTCATGATGGGTGAGATCAGGTGCTGCATGGGAGTGTGATCATTGGGTGGGTGGAGATGCATGTCAGCTCAGATGGACAACTGAAAGTGAACCCCAGCAGGCAACATTCAAAATTCTCAGGACCTTGAGGTATGATACTTGAAGGATCCGTGTGCGTGAGAGAGTGCTTGTAAGAGGCTCCAAAAGGCCCTGCCACACACACGCACCTCTCCATCCAGAATCACTCGTTGGCCAGCTACTCTCTCTGTGGTGACAGAGGACAAGGTTGAGGGGCTCACAGGCAAACAAGACTCGGAGGGAGAGGACAGCCTCTGAGATTCCTGAGTGTGGGCCGATTGGCCTAATTTCTGCTCCTATGTCTTATGGTCTTATAGGAGTATATAATGTATAGGGGGGAACTTAAAAAGGAAATTAGGAGAACAAAAAGGGGGCATGAAGAAACAGTTATTTAAAAAAAAACTGGGATAGATAGGTTCGTGATTGGTAAGGGGATCAAAGGTTACGGGGAGAAGGCAGGAGAATGGGGTTGAGAAACTTATCAGCCACGATTGAATGGCGGAGCAGACTCGATGGGCCGATTGGCCTAATTTCTGCTCCTATGTCTTATGGTCTTATGGATGACCCAAGGATGTCCAGCTGCCTCTCCTCCTCCCTTCGGGTGCCCTGGGGTCCTGCCCGACTCCTTGAGGAGTGACATTGATGTGCCCGTTTTCCTCTCACATTGTCATTGCAGGAACTAACCCATGGTTCCCACGATGGCGTGCAGGCCTGCACACATCTCCACGTTCTGCTGCACCAGGGTCTCCATGGCATCCGTCATCCTCCACATGGAGACCTGCATACACACACATGTGGGTACCACTTCATCAGAGAGCAGGTGGATGCACTCCTCTGACTCGCATGCCAACCTGCTAAGGGCTTCCAACAGCTTTGCTTGATGTTCCCACACCTTCTGCTGACTCTCCATGATGAGTTGGAAGGCCAAATGTAGAGGCTCATCATCTGTCTTGGACCTCATGATGCCTGATCCCCAGCAGTCCTCCGAGTGCCGGGAGCTCGCACAAACCTGTCTCCTGCTGCTGCGGACATGTGTCCGTGCAGTGACCTCCACATTGTGAACCCGAGCCTGCTCTAGGTCTAGGTTCCACCAAGCTGTGTGTCTCTGCAATGGCGCAGTGTCTTGGTAAGCTCTGTGACGGGTCTTCCAGGCTGCTTATTTCCAACCCTTCAATGGAGGAGGCGTCCCCTTGGCTGGAGGTGAGGACGTAGATGGAGCTGAGGGACTGGCTGGTTGAGGGTGTCAAGTTACTTGGCAAAGCTCCCTGTGAACTGAAGTAGAGATAATTAGTGCATAGCAGCAAAGTCAAAAGCAGGAGAGAAAGCATTCACATTTAAGCTGAGGGAGAGATGATGTGGTACAGGATCCTTACGAGGGTGTTCACTGCCAACCTCATGGCCCTAGTCCTCACCACTCAGCATGATGGCAGACTCCTCAAAGTGACTGAGGGGCCTAATGTGAGCCATACCACCCCCGGTCTGGGACCTCTCCCTGCTGATGTGAGCAGGCTTCTCCTGCATGAAAACGGATGATGAGAGTGTGAGCAGGACATATGGCACTGCGTGGAATATTTGTGTGGTGAGTGGAGCCATGGACAGGATGGAGACACGAGTTCACGAGGGCTTGAGCCCAATGGAGATGTAAGGGTGTGTGTGAGAGTTAGTGGTGTTGTCCCTTGAGGTGTGAGATCCCTGTGGATGTGTGATGGGTTTGTGAGTGTGTGAGTTCAGAGTGATGAGAAGAGTGAATTACCTCATCAGAACGGATGAGACCATTCATCCTGTAGCCGCACTGGGTGGCTGTCCTCTTGTGCAGGGTATTGGCGCTGACCACCACTGCCACCGCCTCTCAGCCAAATCAGTGAGGTCGCTGTCCATCCTGCAGCCAGAGCGGGTTGGAGGACAACACGGCAAACCTCCAATGCATCCAAAAGACGCTGGAGGGGCGTGTCATTGAACCTGGGAACTGCAATCTTTTTGCCTTTCAGGGGCATGTCTCCTTTGCAACAGTTGTGGGCTGAAAGCACTTAGATGTGAGCGTGCTGCTGGACATTAAATATGGCGCCCTGCGTGATGAAGCGGCGAGGTGATGGCGTGGCAGGCGAATGAGAGTCTGCCCATCGTGGAAACTCCGTGTTTTCCGGGAATGCAGAATTAATACGGCAGGTTTGAGACAATATGGTGTTGAGAATAGTCGCTGGGTAAAACGTCGTTTTTATCCGCCCGCTGTCACACTTCATGCAAATCTGGAACAATTCCACCTCTTGTCTTCACCCTCTAACACACACTGAAGTCTTGCTTGTCTTTCTCTGTGTCACTTGACCACTGTTGCGAGGCAACAGCCAATCTTTTCTAGTTTGTGTTTTTTTTTCCAAAATCACTTAACCCCTTTTCAACCCATCTCTTTAACTTCAGGGGTTGTATAAACCAAACCCAAAAGACAGACCTTTCAACCACAGTTCCACCCAGACTTCTCAGCACAAAGGCTTAGACCAACCAAAAATGACGCTGAAACCATTTTACCTTTCTTAACACACAAATATATATATTCAACGAAAATTATACATTGTTCCGAACACAAATGATCCCAGTGGTTTTTTTTTTTGCCTTTATTGCTACATGTGGATGTCTATTCCAAATTTTGATCACCCTGCGTGAAGATGAATTTCCCAAGATGAGTCTTAAATTTACCTTTCCCTCCCCTCAGTCTGTGTTGCTTTGTTTTATTCTTGCAATTTAAAATAAGATTCCAGATTTTTCTTTTCTATTGCCATAATTATCTTTCCTACATGCGCATGACACTGGATCTTTAGGATTCTTCAGAAATCTGTATTGAGGTTAAAGCTATTGAGAACAGTCATAATTGATATTTTTAAAACAGACTTTAGATCATTTTAGTTTGTAGTTGTTTCCTGCTGTAAATAAGACAGGAAGCAAATTGACAGCATACTAAGTTTTCCTGAGAGCTTCCAGTAACATTGTTTGTTATTAGTGTTACCTATGCATTTTGTGCAGACGATTAGATATGAAGGTTTCTCCATTTATGTTTTTCAGAGTGGCTGCTTGAAAAGAATGTCGGAGTGCTTGCCCACCAGTGTACTCCTGATTGAGTATATTTCCATAGCAGTGGTTTCCACTACATTAGCCACATGGCGTGAATTCAGAATCCATGAGCTGCATCTTACCAATGTCGGCGGGCTGGGCGGGAGCAGGCAGGAGAGGGCGTGGAGCCGATCGCTGCCTTCCATCGACTGCGCGCTGCCATTTTACATGGGCGGGCCAATTAAGGCCCCGCCCAGCGTAACGCGTGGCCAGTAGCGCTCAGTGCTACCTGTGTGGGCGGGGGGGAGGAGGGAGAGTTGGGGTCTGCGCTCTTTCGCGAATGCCTGCAAAAGAGCGCAGCAATCTCCCTGAGGCATGGAGCTGCCTCAGGGAAATTAAGTTGTTGAAAAAAATTTTGTTTTTATAAATAAAAAATTATCTGAACATGTCCCCTCATGTGACAGTGTCACATGAGCTGGGACAAGTTTGTCAAGTTCACCAAATTTATTTATTAATTTTATAAAACCTTCAGGAAACATCCCACCTGCGGATGAGGTTTCCTGGAAAATGCGAAGGCTGCTTGGGCTCTCCGGCTGCCTGCCAACCTTAAGGTTGGATGGGCAGTGGTGTTAATGATCTTAATGACTTTATTAATTGCCATAATAGGCCTTTGACAGTACGGCGGGTGCGTGCCCGCCGAACGCAATATTGGAATGACGTCGGGACGTCGTGTCAAGCCCGCCCCCCCATGCCAACAGCAATATTCTGGCCCATATGTTCCTATTATCTTTTCTGATTTGTGGGTCAAAATGAGTAATCACCACAGCCATTTGGCATGCAGCTGAGTATTCAGATTCACATGGCATACATATGTAAATTGTAAGCTTTCTGTGTATTTATTGGAAAAATGGTAAGAGGAAAAGTAGAGTGTGCAAGTGTTTTGTAATCGTTGTGAGGGTTTGGCAGATTTCCCACTTCTCTGCTCACCAACCACCAATTGTCCACCCCTTCATTCTAGTAAAGGATGGGAGAAAATCCCAAAGCAGGGAACAATGGAACAGAAAATTCCAGCCCTAGTCTAACTTCTGTTGCCACCAAAAATAACAACTTAGAGCACAGCTGGTCATGAAGTCAATCGAGCCCCATTAAAGATGCTCAGGCTACTTTAAGAGGTAAAACACTAAGGACCTGACATTCAGAGTGGCGAGGTGGTACTGAGGATGCCTACCAGTGGCCAAGACCCCTAGCAACACTGGGTAGGCGGATGTCCTGCTGAATTTATCAGCATAACCTGATTAGAAGTATTCTCATCTTCCTGCCTGACAGACAGACAGATTGAGAGGCTGGGTCAGACAACCTACCTCTACAAGAAAGCAACCAGGAACAAACCCAGGAACTCAAGAAGATTGGGGGTGGTGTAGGGCTTGGATTGGAGTGTAGGGCTCAGATTGGAGTGGAGGGGAGGGAGGGAGAGATTGTGGGTTGGAGGACCGGGATCATGATGGATGGAGAGATCAAATCATGACAGGTTTGCTTGTCATGCCATAGGGAAGCATTCCTATTTCTGGCCCACAAACAGTGCTGGAAAAGCAATTAGCTGCTTTGCAGCTCCCTCCCCCACTTCGGCTGATGGGTTTCGAGATGGCTGGGAAACCTGGCCTACAGTTGTTAAGTTCAAATGGATGCGAAGATCTGACGTGTGCAGCCTCAGTAACATATTAAAAGCACTGATTCACCTCGCTGGAATGCAAGTTATTCTTCAACATAACTGCAACAAATTGACTTTGTCTTGCTGGAAATGGTAAGGAGAGAGGCGTTTGTGGTTTGCAGTTTGAAAAACCCAAATTACAGTAAAATCTTGATTGTCCGGCATGCGCGGGGAATGGGTGGTGTCGGTTAATTAAAGATGCCAGTTAACGGAGAGTACCATTTACCAATGGAGCACAGTGCAATACGTGTAGTAGTAACTGACATTCAAATACTCATGAAGTAAAGAACAGTATTCTTTTTACTTGTAAATCTTGAACGGTACATTAAAACATAAAGTATAAAAGAAACAGCATACAGATACAGGTTCCAGATAACTTCCCAATTTTGCTTTCAGTTGGTAAAGTGACGATTCGTATTCGGGGAACATCAGAAATTCCAATTGGTAGAGTGCTGGATCTCACAAAGTTTACTGTATTCATTTAATTTAAGAGTTTAATTTATAAAACAAAAAATGTATGACGCTAAAATTTTTACAGAGTTTGTCAATCACCTTTCTGGTCCAAGTGTTGATGTATCCCTAGAACCTTTCTGGCTCTGGAGATAAATAATTTGTTAGATCAATCCAATTTGTGTGAAAAAAAAAGCAGTGGCTTAGAATGTTGGTAATATGAGACAATGCACACTGAAACCATTTGCATGGTGTTCTTTTTTCAATTTTACAGGAGGCATTAACCTGTTGAAATATTTAGCATAATATATTTCTTTAAGTAGTGAGCTCAGGAATAGTATATGAACATTCAGTGGGATAATATTGCAAGCAATAATTTCCAGATCTATATTACTCAGTTTTGATTTATATCTTCAACAGGTCATGGTTCACTGACTTTGTCGGATTATTGTCATCTTTTTTATCAGGAAATAGACTTTTAACTGATCCAGTTGGAATCCGTCAATCAAGTTATACCTTTACAGGTCATGTCATCCATCACAATGTTTAACTCCCAACATAACATAACTGTAAGGTGTAGTTAATATTGTTGCAAGGGCAACGTAATTAGAACTCAACAAACCAGACTCATTTTTATCTTCAGCGCTATTTCAAATTACAAATGAATGCTCTGGAACTTGGAAATTAAACTGTGGGGAAAGATATTGTGGAAGCGCTATCAGTGCAGCTGAACAATTTAGTATTAAGTTTGCAGACTTCATTCGTTTTAACACAGTGCATACAGCACTCTCTGGGCAATCAGCCAGTCTGCTCCCACATGTCGACCAGTGCTGCTTTGTAACAGCTTGCAGAGAATTGTGTGCAGAGTTCAGGAATGACTTGCACTTCAGTTCTTTCTCACTGCTTTTTCGTCTTTCCTTAGAAGCATGACCCTCCATTTTGACTTCAAAACTGCATTACCTGTATATTTGCTGTTGAGACAGGGGCAATGAATTAGCCTTATTAGTTTGCCTATCTGACAAAGGTACATTTATTGTCCATCCCCAGTTGTAATATGGTGGTCTTTTTTCCTGAACCACTGCATTCCTTGAGCTGACGGCGCTGCAATTTGTAAGCTTGTGAGTTTCAAGTCTTTGACCCAGTGACTATGAAGGAATGTCAGTAAATGTTTACGGAAGGGCAGTGTATGAGTTGGAAAGCAATTTGGAGGTACTATTGTTCGCTTGACACTGATACCTCTTGTCTTTCTCAGTGGTTCGTGGAGGTCAGGAAGCTGAAGGATGCTATTGGGAAAGCTTGTTTGAGTTGCCACAGTGCTTTCTATAGCCAGTGGATGCTGTAGCCACTTTACTGGTAACATCATGATCAGCTGGCTTGGTGATCAGGTAGCCTCTCCTATTCCAGATAATGTTGGCTTTTGTGGCTACACCTGTCAAATCTTCCATCACACCACTAACTTGAGCCTCATAGATGGCGAAAAGGCTCCAAGCAACCCGGAATGAGCCTTTCGTCAAGGTGTGCTCAGCTTCTGCCCATAGTTTTATTCTAAATATGTGTAATTTCACTGAATAATACCTGTGCATCTACAAGAAAGAAGATTAAATGAAAGAAGTTCAGAACAGAGGACACGGAGTTGTGAAGGAGTTCACTTCCATAGTTAGTGGTTTGGACAAAAACCACAACATCATTCAAGATCAGATAAGTGGGTGAAGGACAAAGTATTGGAGGGATACAGGAAAGCGTGAGATAATGTGCTTTGAACTGTGCTCAGATGGAGAGGAAATGCTGACAAGCACTGGTTTGGCTAATGGTATTTCTCTATGTTGTAGCTACAGTAAACAAATATCCCTGCATTTCTAAAAATAATACCTGATATTGTTCCAAAGAATAAAATGCCATCTTTTTAGAAATTTCTTTCATGCGCCTCAGTTAATGTTTTAATTTGAAGGCCAAGAAATCTGTTCACAATTTTATTTCACAGACAAAACTTGTCAACACACTTCAACATCTCCACCGGAAATCTATTGTTCAGAAGGGCCAGGAATTATTTGAGGAGACCCAAGCATTCCCATGCGTCATTGGCATCATTTTAGTACAGTTCTTTGGGGACAGAAACATGGAATAGTAAAATAATTTTTATTTCTGCTTTACAACGTTTATGTACTGTTTTAGTTCATTAGTTGTCACCATAGACTAAGTGGGTCCTTTGGCAATGTCTTGCTTATTCTCTGGCTTTCTTCATACCTCCCTCAGTCATTGTCTTAATCTTATCACCACCTAATTTTTCTTCTTCCTTTTCTAACTTTACCTTCCATTTCTCCTTCAGTTGTTGCCTGGACAAAGCTGTTGGGCCTTTGTTTCCAATGTGCATACTGGCTATCTTTCTCTCTCTAATTGCACTTAGCAACTCTTGATTCCTGAACTTCTGCTCTTGATCTACCCACTCATTTGTCTTTCTGTCCATCCAGTTGATTCTGAGCATCCTCTGTCATACCAACAATTCTTTAGAGGATAGCTGTTGCATACAAAGAGTGCAAGCAACACTGCACACTAGTGACTGTACTAGACGTTTTTTTTCAGCTCCATGGTTTTGGACTTGCAGAGCCTAATTCGGTCACTGGTCATTTCATTTTTGGATGTAACTTTGGTGTTTATCATCAAACCAAGGTAATTGAATTTGTCTACTGCCTCTGTGTTGGTGCTTGTCATTTTGAGCCATAACATTGGTCTTAGCCTCGTTTATGTTCAGTCCAAAAGACTCACCCTGTCTTTTGACTTGATTGCCATAGTCTTGAGCTCTTCCTTTATTCTAACTTTGAATGTGGTGTTGTCTACATACCTGAGATTCCACATGCTACAAAATATCACTCTTCATGTTTCAGGTAAATATTTATATATCCGCTGTTTATCGGTTCACAAACTTGTGGTTAAGCATTCTAACATCATTCTATAATACAGAAAATTCTGAAATCCAGAAATGACTTGGTTCCAAACATTCCGGACTGGAGAGCTTACAGTGTAATCGCAGGTGAAGGGATGTTGTTTAGATGCAGTGGGTTACTGCTCCTTTATGTCAAGAGAATCCAAACTACTGAACAAATTCTTTCTCCTTAGAACTCTGCCGACATCAGCCAAGCGAATTTCGAATTCTGGTCCTGAGCTAAATGTACAGTATTCAGATGTGATTTTATATATTTTTTTGCAATATATGCGGTGAAATTATCAGCACATAGCTATTTAAAAATTCTGTACCGCTCGACACTAACTTTTAAGCTGATTACTGCAAAAAAACAGAATAAATGTAATACAAATTTGAGAGAGTTGATGTGCTTGATAAATACATCTAATTTTAAAAAAATAAGTCGTGTGATTGCTTTCTCAGTAAAGGACCCCTTAATGTGAAAATGTTGGTATTTATGACTTTAATTTTGTTTCATTGCATTACAGAGTACAGGCCACCCACCCCACCATCTGGCACAGGGTACCACCGCTACCAGTTCTGCCTTTACGAGCAGCCAGACGATAGAATAATCTCACTGAATGAACAGGAAACTAAATCCTTGGGTAAGGTGACAAAAAATTAACTGTGGGACAGCATTTCTTTTCACAGCAATTTGGTTTTAACAATCATTTTCTTTCTTTAATATCTTCACCAATTCAAAATATTGATATATAATCTCTTTATGGATCTCATACAGATGCACATACAAGTGTGTTTTACTGTTCTGACAGGATCTTCATGAAATAGTAGGACAGCTTAGCTGCGACATGAACTCTGATTGGCAAGCTGACACCCAACCCTTCTGGCACTTTTATGTTGCATTGATGCAATAACAAACAAACTTTTGTGGCAGCGCATACATGTTAATGAAGCAGTGCAATTGTGTCTGGAGGCTCTTAGAGCAACATCATAGGATGGAATTGCGCCTAACCTCTGTAAAGAGGAGAGAAGTTCAATATAGTTTTTGTTCATCAGGCTAAGTCAGTGTCTTGCATTTACCTTATGGATAGGTGGGGTACCTAAGAAAAGAATCATGCTTTAGATAGTTGCACTTTGTCCTCACTAACATGTTTCACCTGAGGATTGCATTGGTCCTAGAATGAATATTAAATGCAAGTTTATAATTGGGAGTAGGAAATGTCCCATTGGTGATAACCTCTATCAATTATACTCTGAAGTTCTAGGTGACTTATCATATTTGTCCAAGCCTGACTAAGTTAACCTAACACCTTTATATAGATGTCTATGACATCTTTGGCAGTCTCTTCTTGGCCTCCACCTATCACTGGCCCCATATCGAGCCCTACCTGTCCCACCCACCGCCCCCCCTACCAGCTTATATTTCATCTCATTTCTATATGTCTTAGTTCTGATGAAGGGTCATACGGACTCGAAACGGGAACTGTATCCCTCTCCGCAGATGCTGTCGGACCTGCTGAGTTTTTCCAGGTATTTTTGTTTTTGTTCTAGATTTCCAGCATCCGCAGTATTTTGCTTTTACCTTGATATAGTAATTAATTTAGCATACCTGACATCCACATTAGCCCACACAAGATCAAAGTAGCTCCCTTCAAAGTTCAACTTGAACAAGGATGTCTGGATTTTATCTTATATTCATGAAAAATGTGTGGACATGAAATTGTTATTATTTATGGACTTTTATACTTGTTCGGTATTAATATTGTAAGGGTTAGGCATCCAAATTGTAGAACAAATAACTAATAATTATTTGAATTACCATCAAGCTTACGTAGTACTGTATTAAATCACCATAATAATGAGGTACGTGATCTCAATTTTCGGGA
The DNA here is from genome assembly GCF_964194155.1 of Cetorhinus maximus. Classification (NCBI taxonomy): domain Eukaryota; kingdom Metazoa; phylum Chordata; class Chondrichthyes; order Lamniformes; family Cetorhinidae; genus Cetorhinus; species Cetorhinus maximus. The sequence continues at coordinate 6,376,246 of NC_135898.1, read as the reverse complement.
AACAGTTTACAAATTTCTCATAGCCATGTTTATCTTATGCAACAGTGTGCTGACAATGTATCAAGAATAGATTGGACTTCAGGCTCTGATTTTAAAATGTTTGTGTCTTTTCACCAAACTCACATGTCATATGTCGCTGGACTAGTGTTCGAGAGGCCCAGGAAAAATGCTCTGGGGACACAGGTACAAATCCCACCATGGCTGGTGGAATTTGAATTCAATTAAGAAAATCTGAAATTAAAATCTAGTGTAACGGTGACCACCAAACCATTGTCGAATGTTGTAAAAACCTATCTAGTTCACTAACGTCCTTTCGGGAAGGAACTCTGCCTGATCTGGCCTACATGTGACTCCAGCCCATAGCAGTGTGGTTGACTCTTAACTACCCTCTGAAATGGCCTAGCAAGCCACACAGTTGCACCAAGCTGCTATGAAGTCCAAAAGGAATGAAACCAGTTGGACCACCTGGCACTGGAAACCATAACGGCACACCCAGCCCTGCCGGTTCCTACAAAGTCCTCCTTACTAACTTCTGGGGGCTTGTGCCAAAACTGGGAGAGCTGTGCCACAGACTAGTCAGGCAACAGCCTGACATAGTCATACTGACGGAATCTACCTTTCATACAATGTACCAGACACCACCATCACCATTCTTGGGTATTTCCTGTCTCACCAACAAGTCAGACCCACCAGAGGTGGCAGCACAGTGGTATACAGTTGGGAGGGAGTTGCCCTTGGAGTCCTCAACATCAACTCTGGTCCCCATGAAGTCTCATGGCATCAGGTCAAATATGGGCAAGGAAACCTCCTACTGGTTACCACCTACAGTCCCCCCTCAGCTGACGAATCAGTACTCCACCATGTTGAACACTACTTGGAGGAAGCACTGAGGGTGAAGATACTCTGGGTGGGCACTTCAATATTCATCACAAAGAGTGGCTTGGTAGCAGCACTACTGACTGAGCTGGCCAAGCTCTAAAGGACATTGCTGCTAGACTGGGACTTTGGCAGATGGTGAGCAAACCAACAAGAGAAAAATCCTACTTGACCTCGTCCTCACCAATCTACCTGTCACAGATGCATTTGTTCATGACAGTATTTGTAGGAGTGTTGACCATTTGTGGAGGCGAAGCCCCATCTTCATATTGAGGATACCCTGTATGGTGTTGTGTGGCACTACCACTGTGCTAAGTGGGATAGAATTCAAACAGATCTAGCACCTCAAGACTGGGTCTCCATGAGGCACTGTGGGCCATCAGTAGCAGTAGAATTGTATACAATCACAATCTGTAACCTCATGGCCCAGTGTATCTCCCACTCTACCATTACCATCAAGCCAGGGGATTGACCCTGGTTCAATGAAGAGAGCTTGAAGGCATGCCAGGAGCAGCACCAGACATACCTAAAAATGAGGTGTTAACTTGGTGAACCAACAGCACAGCACTACTTGCATGCCAAACAGCCGAAGCAGCATATGATAGACAGAACGAAGCAATTCCACAACCAACAGATCAGATCTAAGTTTTGCAGTCCTGCCACATCCTGTCATAAATGGTGGTGGATAATTCGAAGCTCCACAAATAACCCCATCCTCATTGGTGGGGGAGTCCAGCACATCAGTGCAAAAGACGAGGCTGAAGCATTTGCAGCCACCTTGAGCCAGAAGTGTTGAGTGGATGACCCATCGCATCCTCCTCCGAAGGTCCCCAGCATCACAGATGCTAATCTTCAGCAAATTTGATTCACTCCATGCAGGCAGGGACCCTCCAGGTCTCGGCCCTACGGAAGGCACCCATCAAGGTCATCACAGGGCGTAGCAGTTAGGAGGCTGCCTCCACCTTCGCTGTAGATGTCTGGGGAGCACCAAGATGCAGCAGTGGGTTTAGGAAGGTTAAGAAGATGTATTTGCACAGCCAGGGCACAGGTGTTAATCACTTGTGCATAATGTTCACTTTTGTCAATAAACTCCCAAGGATGTCTCCCTATCTATGGCTCCTTCTTCTGATGAGCTATGTTCATGTCATTCAGATGTGAAACCTTGCTGTACAAAATAAAGGCAGGTGTCTCAGTGCAGGGCCTCTTCCCTGTGTTTTGTGCAGCCTTCAGACCAAAGTGATGGTCCGGCCTCACACTCCCTGGACACATTACTGATGCCTGCATTGCGACAGTGCTTGTCATTACTAACAGTGTGGGTAATGACTGAGAATGTCGTGGGCAGGCGTCACAGTGTTCTGTCATTCTTGATGTGCTCTCAGCACTTTTAAGGTGGGGTTGGCCCCCAACTTTTCAGTATCTGTGACCAGTGACACTGTGCTCCTGAAGCGGTCAGGTGCTGAAGGCGGACAAAGGATCAGATGCTTTTAAAGCTTCATGTTTGCATCTCCATGATATGACCCTGATCATAGAGCACAAGCTAGCTGCCCTCAGCCAGACATGAGTCAGACATTCACAGAGGCCATGTGAAGATCTATAGAGTGTCCTCACTGCATGCTGTCATCATCCTCCTGCAATTGAGTGACGATTAGGGCCTCCACTGCATCCCCTTGACAGGAGCATTATCACAGAGGCCATAAGCCAGACTGGAGTCAAATGTTCATAGCTGCAATCTTAGGAACTTCTGGTGTCTCCTTACTGCACGTCGTCATCATCCTCTACAAATCTAGCCGCTATAAGGACCTCCCAACCTTGTCTGCCTCGTCTGGCAAGTGCGAGGCCTCACTGCCACCATCGTCGCCTTTGAGGACCACCTGACCCTCATCACCGTCGATGGCCTCCTCATCGGAGATCTCCAACTCCTGTTTCCTTCCCCTGCCAGCTCCTCTTCCTGTTGCAGTGCCAGGTTGTAAAGGGCGCAGCAGGTGATAATGATGCGTGACACCCTCTGCGGACTGTAGGCACCGGAACCTCATTTTCAGCATCCCGATGGTTTGTGCCACCAAGTTGCGAGTTGCAGCATGAGCCTCATTATAGTTTCGCTCTGCTGCAGTCTGAGGCCGCCGCACGGGTGTCATCAGCCACAGCGTCTGCAGATAGCCCTTGTCCCCGAGGAGCCATCCCTGCAGCCTCTGTGGGCCACAGAAGACATCAGGGATCTGTGACCAACTGAGAATGTAGGAGTTGTGCACACTTCGTGGAAACCATGCACAGACCATCAGGATGCATTTCTAGTTGTCGTACAGCAGCTGCACATTGAGTGAATGGAAGATCTTGCAGTTGGCATAGTTGACTGCGTGTTGCAATGGAAATCTGAGCACCACATGAGTACAGTCGATAGCACTCTGCATCTGTGGGAAACCCAAGGTCTGGGCGAATCCAATCACTCTTGCATCCTGGCTCTCCTGGTCCCGGGCAAAATGCACAAAGTTATGTGCCCTTGTGAAGATGGCATCCGTGACCTCATGGATGCATTTGTGGGTGGAGGCTTGTGATATCCCACAGAGGTCACCTGTGGAACCCTAAAAGTTGCCACTGGCATAGAAATTGAGTGCTGTTGTCACTTTCACGGCCACTGGCAGTGGATGCCCTCCATTTCCATGTGGTGCCAAATCCTGCAGCAGCTGGCAGATGTGACTAACCAGTTCCCTAGACATGTGCAGTCTTCGGCGACACTGCTTCTTGGTCATCTGCAGGAATGAAAGGCAGCGTTTATAGACCCTGGGTCTAGCTAGGCGCCGACCAGCGACAACTCGTTATGGCTCTTCAGAGCCACACAGCTAGTTCACTAAGTTCATGATCCTGATGTACTCCTCTTGCAGGATGAAAGAGAGAGACACGTGGATTAGCATGGGTGTACTAAGAACCTCTCTTGGTTAAGCCTGAGGGCCCCATAACGCACCCCGGAGAGTGCTGGCCACCACTTGGTTGGCCAGAGATCAGTGCGCTGCATGGCTGCCCAAAACCCCACCTTCCTCCACCTTACCCCACCTGACCAATTGGTGGCAGCTTTGCCCATTGGACTCCATGCTGTGCTCTGAGCTCAGGCGCAGGCATTCTCCTAACTCGAACTGCAAGGCTGCACTGTTAGCTTGAACCATAGAGGAGACTGGTCCAAACCGGTGTGATCACATTGCAAATGGCTGTGAGTGCCTCCACCAGTGACTGCTCCATGGCCAGCTTTAGCAAGGAGATTGTACAACGTGCTCAGTCATCCAACTGTTCTGCAGTCCAATAAAATGCTCATTAGTTTGCAGTCTATGCCTGAGGGGTGAAAAGTTCTGGAGTACTTGGTGGCACCTTGATGTCTCTGCGTTGCTTGAGTGGGCAGATAAGCTAGAGACCTAACTCCAATCAATGTGACTGCACCTGAACTGTCTCAGCTGCGGAGGAATAGTCACTTTATACAAGGTGTCCCTAATGTGTGGCCGCTTCCCTTGCCCACCCCGCCTCACCCCACACTGCACATGCTTGTGCGCTACCTTTAACTGCAGGGCTGCCTTTTTCCCACTCCCCAAAGTCACCTCAATCGCAGGGCAGCTTTGCGCAACAACCCCCCCCCCCCCCACCAACCACCCCCCCCCACCCACCTCAAAAGACCCCTCAGCCACAGGTCAGCCTTCCCCCCTAGCCAACTCCAATCACGCCGACGCGGACGGACAATCCAGCGAGGGATGAGTCCGGAGGGGTAGCCTTTCAATGATCTGCTGATGTATTACAATGAGGTTTCCGATGTTGGATGGTAGGGAATGTGACCTGCCATCGACGGGCTGAGTGGACAACCGCAAACTGGTTTCACGGCGTTGTGAAACCGATTTTTGGCCTTGCCAGGTTATCTGCTCATACCACCGAACACGCCCAATGCCAACAGGCATGGACAATTCCGCCCAAAGGCTTCCCAAATGCCAGAACCTCAACATAGATGGCACCCTGTTCAACAACTAATGACCCAAAGCGAATTCCAGATGCTGGATAAACATCCCTTTTGAAGTCATTGTGGAGAAGGAAAGTCACATGACTCAAGCCTCTGGCCTGATATGACATTTTTGGTCTTCACAGCCAGTCTGCTGTTTTAACATCAACTGGACACAACTCCAGCAGCCAGGCTGGGTGAGCAGTCTCAACTCCACAAAACCTGATTAACTCTAAAAGTCTCTGATCAACACTGCCAAGAGGCTGAAACACAGAAAAGCTCATCGTGCAGCCGCGTCAGTCGTTTCAATGATTTTCATATCATTTCACCAGCCAGAAACACATTGGAACAGAACCCCACGATGAAGAAAACATCTTCTGGACTCTGACTTTGGACTGTGGAACTTAGATGAACTATATTTTTTTGTGGTTTTTGTACTGCATACCTCCTTTTCTCTGTCTACTGAACTCAGGAGGTGAGGTGAGAGTGACTGCTCTTGACATCAAGGCATCATTTGGTCAAATGTGGCATCAAGGAGCCTCAGTAAAACTGAAGTCAGTGGGAATCAGGAGGAAAACTCTCCACTAGTTGGAGTCTTACCTAGCACAAAGGAAGATGGTTGTGATTGTTAGAGGTCAATCATGTCAGTCTTGGGACATGGCGGTAGGAGTTCCTCAGGGCACTGTCTTAGGCCCAACCATCTTCTACTGTTTCATCAATGATCTTCCCTCCATCATAAGGTCAGAAGTGGGGATGTTCGCTGATGATTGCACAATGTTCAGCATCATTCATGTCTCTTCAGATACTGAAACAGTCCATGTCCACATGCAGCAAGACCTGGACAACATCCAGACTTGGCTGATAATTGGCAAGTAACGTTCGTGCCACACAAGTGCCAGGCAATGACCATCTCCAACTAGAGAGAATCTAACCATTGCCCCTTGACGTTCAGTGGCATTACCATCGCTGAATTCCCCCACTATCAACATTCTGGGGGTTACCTTTGACTAGAAACTGAACTGGACTAGCTATATAAAGACTGTGGCTACAAGAGCAGGTCAGAGGCTGGGAATTCTGTGGAGAGTAACTCACCTCCTCACTCCCAAAGCCTGTCCGCCATCTACAAGGCACAAGTCAGGAGTGTGATGGAATACTCTGTTCTAGCCTGGATGAGCACAGCTTCAACAATACTCGAGAAACTTGACACCATCTAGGACAACGCAGCCCGCTTGATTGGCACCCCGTCCACCACATTAAACATTCATTCCCTCCACTACTGCAGCAACTTGACAAGGCTCCTTCCACAGCAGACCTGTGACCTCTACCACCTAAAAGAACAAGGGCAGCAGTGCATGGCAACACCACCAACTGTAGGTTCCTGTCTAAGTTACACACCATTCTGACTTGGAACTATTTTTCCGTTCCTTTACTGTCGCTGGGTTAAAATCCTGGAACTCCTTTCCAAACAGTGGGTGTTCCTACAACACATGGACTGCAATGGTTCAAGAAGGCAGCTCACCACCACCTTCTCAAGGACATTTTGGGATGGGCAATAAATGCTGGCCTTGCCAGGGCTGCTCACGTCCCATGAATTAATAAAAGAAACAGATTTGTCTGCATTTGCAGCACAGCATAGTATGGGGAGAAAGATATAGAATAATATGTTGATCGGGTGAGATGAAGTAAGGTGGGAGGAAGCTCGTGGAGAGCATATACACTGGCATTGACTAATTGGGCTGAATGGCTTGTTTCTGTGCTGTAAAATGATATGTAATTGTAGTTGTTGTGTAAACTTGACTCCAAAGTGAAGCAGAGACTGCTTCTGCCACTCTGCTTCTCTCCTGTGTTAGGCTGGGCTCATAACTGAAGATTTATACTATCACCTTAATACTGGTGTGAAGTGAAACCACTTCACACCAAAGCTGCCACTGTCATGTTTACCCAGAGTAAAATCTCTTGCTTACTGTGCATTGTACTTAGACTTTTGTCTCAACTTACTACAAATGAGATCTATCAAGGTGCAGGAGTATTGCATCATATTGAAAACGGATTTAATTTCTGAGTGGTGGAATAATTCATGACAGTTGCTCATGGTTGCTGAATCAGTCTCCCCATAAACAAGGAGCAAGTCTGGGAACACATTCCTGCATGGTTCTTTGACCAGGGAACAGTGCACAAGACAGCAATGTAAAACATATTTTCTGATGGAATAAATACCTTGATCTTCACTGAACATATAAACATCATTTTCTGTTTTTTGTACACATGGAACAGTTGTTGACCAGAGGAATTTGCTTTACATCAAACATAATTGGATGAACATTGATTTGTTCTGGGTAGAAAGAGTTTTTAATTTGTTGTATTAAAACTGTCTTGTAAGACACAGATAATCACTCATCTTTTAGTCGCAATTAACATTAGAAAAATATTTATAAGAACTGCCAGGCTGCCGCAAACAGGCTAGAATATTGCTCAGGATGACCGACATAACAAACCAGGAAACAGTTTATTTTCCCCGTTCAACTGTGACTTTCAATGCAATAGGGTGATACTGCTAAAATAGATTTGATAAAGGTTAACTTGCATATTTGAAAAGTGTGACTGTCAGGTCATTTTAGCGAAAAGGATGTCCTTCGCATCACTGCGTACGTGTCATAAAATAATAAATAGTTCCAATTTTGTTTATTTTGTGAAAAAGGTGGAAGATCTCCATCTCTCTTACACTTGGCATATCTTCTCTTGCACATAGTATTGCAGATAAATTAGAACAAAAGCACAGTATGCCGAGCTTGAAACCCTGATTTTACAAGTCAAGTTTGAATGATGGGCATAACTACATTAACTGACTTAGTTTAGCAACTGCCTCCACTCCCCTGCCAAGGCCAGTGACCCTTCCCGAAGTTCTTTGCTTAACCGTGGGCCACTGCGGTGATAGCAATGTCTGACCATTGCCAATTTCTCCCGCAGCAATGTCTTCATTCCAGTTAGATCTGAGATCCAATATCCAGGGCTTATTGAACATCTCCATTCCTGGGCAGATTATTTACCCTGCATCTAGGCCATAAATTTAAAAATGTGCTCCAGAGGACAGTGTGAAAACATCAACATTTTGAGCCTCAGACTTGGGAAATATATCAGTTTTCTGATTCATCCTCTTTCCCAATTAAATTCTTAGTGAGTTGGAAATGCTAAGTGGAAAAGGAAGAATTAGAGGAGAGAGACAGAGCAAAGCAGTACCTATTGTCCACTGATTGTGAAGTGCAAGCGGTGTTAAGATGGCAACCTGGGACCAGTTGGAGAGACCATTCTTATTGGTTGCGGAGGGGTCGAGACCAGGTGAATAGGAAAACAAAAGACATGGAAGAGAAACTTCCAAAAAATGTAAAATAATGAATAACAGATATAAAAAATGGAGACTTTACATGATCTCAAAGAACAGCTAAGCAGACTGGATACAGCTAAAGCGATGAGCCCCAATAACAAGACAAAAGCCAAAAACTGCAAATGCTGGAAATCCAAAACAAAAGTAAAAATACCTAGAAAAACTCAGCAGGTCTGACAGCATCTGCGGAGAGGAACACAGTTAACGTTTTGGGTCCGCATAACTCTTCAAGAGAACTAAGGAAAAATAGAAAAGAGGTGAAATATAAACTGGTTTAAGGGGGGGTGGGACAGGTAGAGCTGGATAGAGGGCCAGTGATAGGTGGAGATAACCAAAAGATGTCATAGACAAAAGGACAAAGAGGTGTTGAAGGTGGTGATATTATCTAAGGAATGTGCTAATTAAGGGTAGAAAGCAGGACGTGCAAGGTACAGATAGCCCTAGTGGGGGTGGGGTGGGGGGGAAGGGATCGAAATAGGCTAAAAGGTAGAGATAAAACAATGGATGGGAATACATTTAAAAATAATGGAAATAGGTGGGAAAAGAAAAATCTATATAAATTATTGGAAAAAAGGGGGGATCGGAAAGGGGGTGGGGATGGAGGAGAGAGTTCATGATCTAAAATTGTTGAACTCAATATTCAGTCCGGAAGGCTGTAAAGTGTCTAGTCGGAAGATGAGGTGCTGTTCCTCCAGTTTGCGTTGAGCTTCACTGGAACAATGCAGCAGACCAAGGATGGACATGAGGGCATGAGAGCAGGGTGGAGTGTTGAAATGGCAAGCGACAGGGAGGTCTGGGTCATGCTTAGAACCATAGAACCATAGAACACTACAGCACAGAAAACAGGCCATTCGGCCCTTCTAGTCTGTGCCGAAATATTATTCCACTAGTCCCATTGATCTGCACCTAGTCCATAACCCTCCAGACCTCTCCCATCCATGTATCTATCTAAGTTATTCTTAAAACTTAAGAGTGAGCCCGCATTTACCACATCAGATGTTAGCTTGTTCCACACTCTCACCACCCTCTGAGTGAAGAAGTTCCCCCTAATGTTCCCCCTAAACCTTTCCCCTTTCACCCTAAAGCCATGTCCTCTCGTGTTTATTTCTCCTAATCTAAGTGGAACGAGCCTACTCGCATTTATTCTGTCCATACCCCTCACAATTTTGTAAACTTCTATCAAATCTCTCCTCATTCTTCTACGCTCCAAGAAATAAAGTCCTAACCTGTTTAATCTTTCCCTGTAACTCAACTCTTTAAGACCCGGCAATATCCTTGCAGACAGACCGAAGGTGTTCCACAAAGGGGTCACCCAGTCTGCGTTTGGTCTCTCCAATGTAGAGGAAACCGCATTGGGAGCAGCTAATGCAGTAGACTAAATTCAGGGAAGTGCAAGTGAAATGCTGCTTCACTTGAAAGGAGTGTTTGGGCTCTTGGACGGTGAGGAGAGGGGAAGTAAAGGGGCAGGTGTTACACCTTCTGCGGTTGCATGGGAAGGTGTCGTGGGAGGCGGTTGAGGTGTAGGGGGTGATGGAGGAGTGGACCAGGGTGTCCCGGAGGGAACGATCCCTGCGGAATGCTGCCAGGGGGGGGTGAAGGGAAGATGTGTTTGGTGGTGGCATCATGCTGGAGTTGGTGGAAATGGCGGAGGATGATCCTTTGAACGCAGAGGCTGGTGGGGTGATAAGTGAGGACAAGGGGGACCCTATCATGGTTCTGGGAGGGAGAAGAAGGTATGAGGGCGGATGCGTGGGAGATGGGCAGGACACGGTTGAGAGCCCTGTCAACCACCGTGGGTGGAAAACCTCGGTTAAGGAAGGAGGAAGACATGTCAGAGGAACTGTTTTTGAAAGTGGCATCATCAGAACAGATGTGATGGAGGCGAAGGAACTGAGAGAATGGGATGGACTCCTTACAGGAAGCGGGGTGTGAGGAGCTGTAGTTGAGGTAGCTGTGGGAGTCGGTAGGCTTGTAATGAATATTGGTGGACAGTCTATCACCAGAAATTGAGACGGAGAGGTCAAGGAAGGGAAGGGAAGTGTCAGAGATGGACCATGTGAAAATGATGGTGGGGTGGAAATTGGAACAAAATTAATAAATTTTTCCAGGTCCAGACGAGAGCATGAAGCAGCACCGAAGCAATCATCGATGTACTGGAGAAATAGTTGTGGGAGGGGGCCGGAGTAGGACTGGAACAAGGAATGTTCCACATACCCCATAAAGAAACAGGTATAACTGGTGCCCATGCGGGTACCCATACCCACACCTTTTATTTGGAGGAAGTGAGAGGAGTTTAAGGAGAAATTGTTCAGTGAGAGAACAAATTCAGCCAGACAGAGGAGAGTAGTGGTGGATGGGGATTGTTCGGGCCTCTGTTCGAGGAAGAAGCAGAGAGCCATCAAACCATCCCAGTGGGTGATGGAGGTGTAGAGGGATTGGATGTTAATGGTGAAGAGGAGGTGGCTGGGGCCAGGGAACTGGAAATTGTTAATATGATGTAGGGTGTCAGAGGACAATGGACGTAGGTGGGAAGGAACTGGGCAAGGGGAGAGAGAATGGAGTCAAGATAGCAAGAAATGAGTTCCATGGGGCAGGAACAGGCTGACACGATCGGTCTGCCAGGACAGTCCTGTTTGTGGATTTTGGGTAGGAGGTAGAAACAGGCTGTCCGAGGTTGGGAGACTATGAGGTTGGAAGATGTGGAAGGAAGATCTCCAGAGGAGATGAGGTCAGTAACAGTCCTGGAAACAATGACTTGATGTCATAAGCCTACCGACTCCCACAGCTACTTCAACTATAGCTCCTCACACCCCACTTCCTGTAAGGACTCCATCCCATTCTCTCAGTTCCTTTGCCTCTGTCGCATCTGTTCTGATGATGCCACTTTCAAAAACAGTTCCTCTGACATGTCTTCCTCCTTCCTTAACCGAGGTTTTCCACCCACAGTGGTTGACAGGGCCCTCAACTGTGTCTGGCCCATCTCCCGCGCATCCGCCCTCACACCTTCTTCTCTCTCACAGAACCATGAAAGGGTTCCCCTTGTCCTCACTTATCACCCCACCAGCCTCTGCGTTCAAAGGATCATCCTCCGCCATTTCTGCCTACTCCAGCATGATGCCACCACCAAACACATCTTCCCTTCACCCCCCCTGGCAGCATTCCGCAGGGATCGTTCCCTCCGGGACACCCTGGTCCACTCCTCCATCACCCCCTACACCTCAACTGCCTCCCATGACACCTTCCCATGCAACCGCAGAAGGTGCAACACCTGCCCCTTTACTTCCCCTCTCCTCACCGTCCAAGAGCCCAAACACTCCTTTCAAGTGAAGCAGCATTTCACTTGCACTTCCCTCAATTTAGTCTACTGCATTAGCTGCTCCCAATGCGGTTTCCTCTACATTGGAGAGACCAAACGCAGACTGGGTGACCGCTTTGCAGAACTCCTTCGGTCTGTCCGCAAGCATGACCCAGACCTCCCTGTCGCTTGCCATTTCAACACACCACCCTGCTCTCATGCCCACATGTCCGTCCTAGGCCTGCTGCATTGTTCCAGTGAAGCTCAACGCAAATTGGAGGAACAGCACCTCATCTTCCGACTAGGCACTTTACAGCCTTCCGGACTGAATATTGAGTTCAACAATTTTAGATCATGAACTCTCTCCTCAATCCCCACCCCCTTTCCGATCCCCCCTTTTTTCCAATAATTTATATAGATTTTTCTTTTCCCACCTATTTCCATTATTTTTAAATGTATTTCCATCCATCGTTTTATCTCTACCTTTTAGCCTATTTCGATCCTTTCCCCCCACCCCACCCCCTCTAGGGCTATCTGTACCTTGCTCGTCCTGCTTTCTACCCTTAATGTCACCTATTATCACATTCCTTAGATAATATCACCAACTTCAACACCCCTTTGTTCTTTTGTCTATGACATCTTTTGGCTATCTCCACCTATCACTGGCCCTCTATCCAGCTCTACCTGTCCCACCCCCCTCCTTAAATCAGCTTATATTTCACCTCTTTTATATTTTTCATTAATTCTGTTGAAGAGTCATACAGACTCGAAATGTTAACTGTGTTCCTCTCTGCAGATGCTGTCAGACCTGCTGAGTTTTTCTAGGTATTTTTATTTTTGTTTTGGAGCCCCAACAACATCCCGGCTATAATGCTGAAAACCTGACCTCCAGGACTAGCTGTGCCTCTAACCAAACTGTTCCAGTATAGCTACAATATGGAATACTGCCCAGGTATGTGCTGTCCCCAAAAAGCAGAGCAAAACCAATCTGGCCAATTACTGCCCATTAGCCTCTTATCAATCAACAGAAAAGTGATGGAAGGGGCTGCTGAAAGTGCTACCAGGTAGCACTCACAAATTACCTGCTGACTGATGCTCAGTTTGAGTTCTGTTTTGACCACTTGGCTCCAGACTTCATTACAGTCTTGGTCTAAACATGGTCAAAAGAGCTGAATTCCAGAGATGAGGTAACAATGACTGTGCTTAAAGATGATTTTGGATGTTCGATGCTAATCATCTTAGCCCCAGCACATTGCTGCAGGAGTTCCTCAGGGTAGTGTCATAGGCTCAACCATCTTCAGCTGCTTCATTAGTGATGGTCCCTCCATCATAAGGTCAGAAGTGGAGATGTTCCCTGATGATTATATGGTTCAGAGTTCCATTCACAATCCGTCAGATAATTAAACTGTCCATGCTCAAATGTGGCAAAAACTGAACAGTGTTCAGATTTGGGCTGATGAGTGACAAGTAACACTCACATTACAAAAGTGCCAGCAATGACTATCTCCAATGAGAGAGTCTAAACACCTCTCCTCGACATTCAACATAATTGAATCCCCACCATCAACCCCACTGTCAAAAACCTTGGGTTACTGTTGAAAGGAAACTGAATTGACTGAGCTACATAAATAGTGTGGCTGCAAGAGTAGGTCAGAGACTAATAATTCTGCAGCAAGTGACTGACCTCCTTACTCACCAACATCTTTTCAACACCTACAAGGCACAAGTCAGGAGTGTGTTGGAATACTTCCCAGTTGCTTAGATGAGTTCAGCTCCAACATTACTCAAGAAACTTAATACCATCCAGGACAAAGCAGTCTACTTGATAAGCACCTGATCCACCACTTTAAACATCCAATCCCTTCACCATCAGCGCTCTGTGGAATCAGTGTGTATCAGCTATAATATGCACCGCAGCAACTCATCAAGGCTCCTCAACAGCACCTTCCAAAACTGCAGTCTCCAGCGCCTAGAAGAACAAGGGTAACAGATGCATAGGAACACCACCAACTGCAAGTTCCCAACCAAGCCACACACCATCCCTACTTGGAACTATATCACTGTTCCTTCATTATCGCTGGGTCAAAAACTTGGAACTACCCACCTAGCAGCACTGTGGGTGCACTTTTGCCACACAGACTGCAACAATTTAAGAAGATGGCTCACCACCATTTCTTCAAGGGCATTTCAGTTTGGACAATAAATGCTGGCCTTGCCAATGATGCCTTAATCCTGTTGTTAAAAAATAATAGTGTTCCTGAAAAGTAGGCTATGGCATGTGACTTATTTGCTTTAATAGTAATTAGATTTAAAAGTATAATACTAATTCCTTTCATTATAACGGCTGACCGGCCACCAAAATTGTGTAACTAAAAGTATTATCATAATGGCTCTGATATCACTCAGCAGTTATTCAAGTTTAAGTGAAAAAAATGACATAATAAAGGATAAAAACACACTGGTATGAATACTGCTTCGTGCTTTCTAGTGAATCCTAGTTTTTATTTGCACTTAGGAGCCTGACTGTAACTCATTCACAACTTCTTTGATCTGAGTTATGAACGCAGCCTTTCTCTTGCTAATTAGATTTTAAAAATTCATGAGAAGGCATTCAATTCCTTTACACAAATTCTGTGTAAAAGTTTTTATCATTTCTTGTTTAGATTTTGATTAAGTTAATTATTAACACATCCCCAACCTCAGAGGTTACCTTTCAGTCACCACTATTTTCCAATTAAGCCATTTACTAAAAAAAACTTTGACTTTCTTTGGTGTTTTGCATCCCCTTGTGTTCCCTTTGAATGTTTTTTTCACCATTCAATGTTGATGACACGAATGGTGAGGACTGGTTTGAAGGATTTACTGTACTGATTGTAATAAAAAGGTGAATTAGCAAGAGAAGTTTGTTGAAATATTCTGGATTAATTAAAGGAGCGGGGAAGAGGTGCTTCTCGTGTCTTTCCTCAAATTCTTTTACAAAAGGTTGTTTCATATAGCTTCTTCTTGGAGAATATACTTGCATTTCTATAGCTTCAAATACCAGTTTCAGAGACATGCCATGCTATAACTTCTGACAGATAAAGATCTGTTTGGATGTCACACATTAGCTGTTAGGTGTTATACGGCTGGCAGATGCTGAGGAGTGCTGAGGTCCTCATGTTTCTTGCTTCTGAATGCTGATACTGACAGTGAAATTTGTAACAAAGGCTCAATACTTCTTGGGACAATCTCTTAATTGATATAGGAACGTGAATAGGCCATTCAACCCCTCCAGCCTGTCCTGCCATTCAGTTAGATCCGGGTTGATTTGTACGGAACTCCACAGACCCATCTTTGCTCCATTAATCTTACCGAGCAAAAATCTGTCAATTTTGAGTTTTGACAATTTCACAAGCCTCAACACTACAGCCTTTTTGTGGACAGTTCCAGATTTCCACTCACCTTTGTGTGAATAAGGCCTTCTTGATATCACCCCAGCTCCAATTTTAATGTTGTTCCGGAAACCCTTGTTCCAGACAACCCCCATCCATTCCCTTGACCCCTTCCCCATTAAATTCTTTAATTATCTTAAACATCTCAGTTAGGTCTCCCCTTAATTTTCTGCACTGAAGAGAATAAAAATGAATACACAAAAATGGGCTGTAACTTCCAAGCTTCCCTGTGTCGGATTGAGAGCGGCACCCTAAAGATCTGCTGGGGAATCCCTCTCGGAACTTCACAATTAAGGGTTTGCATGGCAATTGTCCAGAACTGCGAACTTCCTCTGGGCAATTGCCCTGTGCTGGGAACAATCTGAAAATGTGATTTAGATTGCAAACTTCGGATGGTTCCGGCTGTGTTACACAAATAGTTACCCAGAAAATGTTAGAAGAATTAAAACGTTTTCTAATTTCTGGATAACTATTGTAAAGACCCAGACTGAACCCCCACGGGATTCCCCCCAATCCCCCAGGCCCCACTGCCCACCACGGCCACGGCATTCCCCAATTCCCCCATGAGATTCCCCCCTAACCCCCCAGCACAACCCATGTCCCCCGGCAGGCACAACCCGACCCGAATCCCCCCCACCGCAGGCCTGACCCCCACCCGAACTGTCCCGACCCAACACCCCTGACCACTGACCCCCTGCACCCGAGATCCAGTGGCTCACACCCCTCCACCCGAGGTCCGACCCCCAACCCACACAATCTCCCCAAGGTCTGATCCCCCACCCCTACCAACCCCGAGGTCTGACCCTCCACCCCCACTGCGGTCTCACTCCCCTCCCCGAGGTCCGACCCCCTGCCCCCCTGACCTCCAATTTCCCTCCCCAACCTCCAATCGCTCACAATCCCCAAATCTATCCACTTAACTGAGACACTTACCTTCTCCCTGGCCTGTCAATTTCAATGGGACCTATACCTTACCTGATTTACGGCAGCTAGTCCCATAAAAAAGGGGATGCCATCTTCTTCAACCCGACTCTGCTGGACTGTGATGCTGGGTGTTGAGGACCGGCCTGAGTCAGAAGGAATCATTACTCGCACTTTTTATTTTTCCAACCCCTTCACAATGTCTCATACTAACTTAGTTTGGCACTTGCCCCCAGTCATGTCTTCCATTGTTAGTTTATCAAAAATATTCAAGAAAGCAGAAACGACAAAAGGGTCATATTTCTTCTCAATGTTTGGGTTTCAGATGGTTCCTGTTGTTGACACTCCTAATTCAGATATGAAAATGACAAACTTAAATCCGTTAAACATTCAATTTCTCAGCAACTAAACTTGTGCAATTGATATTTATTTCACAAATTGTGCAATACTATGAAAACTGGCACACACATTACCAGAGTTAATGATAGCCAAGAACAGGCATTTTGCTCAGGCCTGTCTCTGAGATTTTGCGAGTGAAAGAAATTGAAAACTAGAGCCATTGAAACTATGACAACCAATCAGGTTAAAATAAAAGTCCCGTTGATAGAAAAAAAGTCCCATTACTTTCCCAACTCAATCATTGGCATTTGTTAATTGCAGTTCATTAATTTCCACCAATTTATTATTTTCCTAATTTTCTATTGTTTTTCCTAGATGTATGTCGGCTCTCTTACCATTCCTTATTTTCCTTATCAAAATGTTTAACTTCCTTTCTCCCCGAACAATGTCAAAGTCTCCGATATTTGTGGTAAACAAATAAAGTGCCCAGCGATTTAAGTTTGTCGCATGACCAGTGGCTATTTAAACTATCTCTCGTATAAGTGTTTTTGTTGCAGTGTGATATCCATCTTAGCTGGCCTTTGATTCTCATCTACTGAAGAGAGTGTCGTGATAATGAAGGAAAAAACACCGAATTGCATCCGGAAATATTGGACTTCAAAGAAATAAGACCTGAGTTTTTAAAATGCACATGAACCATTGGCTGGAATGCTGCAGGGTGGCTCCCTAAGAGGTAATGGAACCCCCACCCTGTTGCCAGACAAAGCACTTCCAAAGGCACACAGAAGCTAGAACAAAAACAAAAATACCTGGAAAAACTCAGCAGGTCTGACAGCATCTGCGGAGAGGGATACAGTTGACGTTTCGAGCCCGTATGACCCTTCATCAGAACTAAGACATATAGAAATGAGATGAAATATAAGCTGGTAGAGGGGGGTGGGTGGGACAGGTGGAGCTCGATAGGAGGCCAGTGATAGGTGGAGGCCAAGAAGAGACTGTCAAAGATGTCATAGGCAAAAGGACAAAGGGGTGTTGACAGTGGTGATATTATCTAAAGGATGTGCTAATGGGGACATTAGGGATAGAAAGCAGGACGAGCAAGTGGCAGATGGCCCTAGTGGGGGTGGGGTGAGGGGAAGGGATCGAAATGGGCTAAAAGGTGGAGATGAAACAATAGATCGAAATAAATTTAAAAATAGGAGGGAAAAGAAAAAAATATTTGTAAAAAAAAATTTTAAATGATTGGAAAAAGGGGGATCGGAAAGTGGGAGGGGATGGAGGAGAGAGTTCATGATCTAAAAATTGTTGACCTCAATATTAAGTCCGGAAGACTGTAAAGTGCCTAGTTGGAAGATGAGGTGCTGTTGCTCCAGTTTGCGTTGAGCTTCACTGGAACATTGCAGCAGGCCAAGGACGGACATGTGGGCATGAGAGCAGGGTGGAGTGTTGAAATGGCAAGCGACAGGGAGGTCTGGGTCATGCTTGTGGACAGACCGAAGGTGTTCCGCAAAGCGGTCACCCAGTCTGTGTTTGGTCTCTCCAATGTAGAGGAAACCGCATTGGGAGCAGCTAATGCAGTAGACTAAATTGAGGGAAGTGCAAGTGAAGCGCTGCTTCACTTGAAAGGAGTTTTTGGGCCCTTGGATGGCGAGGAGGGGGGAAGTAAAGGGGCAGGAGTTGCACCATCTGCGGTTGCATGAGAAGGTGCCGTGGGAGGGGGTTGAGGTGTAGGGGGTGATGGAGGAGTGGACCAGGGTGTCCCGGAGGGAACGATCCCTGCGGAAAGCCACCGGGGGGGGTGAAGGGAAGATGTGTTTGGTGGTGGCATTATGCTGGAGTTGGCGGAAATGGCGGAAGATGATCCTTTGAATGCAGAGGCTGGTGGGGTGATAAGTGAGGACAAGGGGGACCCTATCATGGTTCTGGGAGGGAGAGGAAGGTGTGAGAGCGGATGCGTGGGAGATGGGCCGGACACGGTTGAGGGCCCTGTCAACCACCGTGGGTGGAAAACCTCGGTTAAGGAAGAAGGAAGACATATCAGAGGAACTGTTTTGGAAAGTGGCATCATCAGACGGAGGCGAAGGAACCGAGAGAATGGGATGGAGTCCTAACAGGAAGCGGGGTGTGAGGAGCTGTAGTCGAGGTAGCTGTGGGAGTCGGTAGGCTTGTAATGAATATTGGTGGACAGTCTATCACCAGAATTTGAAACTGAGAGGTCAAGGAAGGGAAGGGAAGTGTCAGTGATGGACCACGTGAAAATGATGGAGGGGTGGAAATTGGAAGCAAAATTAATAAATTTTTCCAGAAGCTAATTGCTCCCTCCGTTAGAGACAATGGGAGATGAGCATCATCTCATCAAGAAATCATATGAGCAATGCTGAGACAGATTTGTTAATTCGCTTCCCACTTGGAATATACAAAGAAGGTTAATGCTGCCCTGGGATCTGTCTGTTGGTGGGTGTTCTGAGAGAACAAGTGCTTGAAGCTTGACTCAGAAGTAACAGCCACACACTACCCCTGCAAATCGCCATTTTGCAGTTGTCCCGACCTCTCTACCAAATTCAACACTACTAGAACCTTGAACCCGACTATTCGGCTACCGAAGTCAATTCTACTGGAATCTCGAATCGCAACGGCCACAACGTTCAATCACCTACTCCCCACGAGCCAAGAAGTGTTCCATGTACCATTTTTATATAGATATATATATATATATATTCACTCACTTAAAGCTAAATTCTTACTTTTAACATGTATGACCGTATATGCATGTGTTTTATCCTTTTTTGCCTTTAGTAGATAATAAACTCATTCTTACCTTTAGCTCAAGAAAGTCAGATCAAATTGGCTCCTTCAAAACCAGAATGATTGAGTCTGGGAAAAAGGTATCTGCGAAAGGGATCCTTTTAAAATTAAATCTGGTTGTGACCATCAGAATGAATAAAGACAGGGAGTCAGTTCATCCCTCCTCCCATGGGACATAACAATTTGGGGGTGCCCCAGCCAACCGGTGACAAATTGAGGAGGCTTGCCTGGATCAACAACTTTGGGGAACCTCACCTGGGGGTGGGTGGTAACAAGAGATCATATGCAATGTTAAAAAACCATGCTTCACGATAGGATGAAGCACAGAAATAGGTTGAGGGTGGCAGTTTCCATTAGTTTATATTTTATACTGTTGCATTCAGGTGAGGAAGAGCTGGATGTCTTTTCCCACTCCTCATTTGACCACAACAGATTTTTTTTTAAAAGATATGTTTTCTAATTCTGAGTGTTTAACTCTTTATGTGCTGTGACGATAAAAGGCACATAGGTAGGATTTCTTTAGTTTTAAAAAAGAGGATAGTTCTTATTGTGCTTAGCCTGGTCTACATAAAATAATAAATATGCTCCGACTTTCAAGCAGTCACTCACACAAACACACGCACACACATACACATACTTGAAGTTCACATGTTCACACACACGCAAATAGATTACAGATTGGGAGGATAGATTAAGCAATTTAAAGTCCATTAAAATTAAAGGGGTATAAGGCACCCGAAGGTTGCTGACTTGGCTGGCTTTATGCTGAACTCAGTGGTTCCACTTTCAGAGTTGAGGCAGTTCAAAGATGTGGACAGACATTTTTTTCTGTTCCTCTGGAGACAGCAGTGCTGGGTTAAACTCTCTTTTAAATCTTGGTCTGCAACACCTGGATCGTTAAAATCAGCAGATGTAGAGAGAAGAAGGGAACCTGCTCCAGGTCTTGCTCCTTCAGCATCTCAATTACTTGTACTTATCTGCAGAGAAAACAGATGCTTAAACATATAAAAGGGTTGGCTTATCATATGATCCTCTCCAACTGCCCGCTGACCCAAATATTGTCATGGCTAGTGTATTCCAGTTGTAACTTGATTAGATCTTGGCAGGGAAATCCTCTCTCAGCCAGGGTCCCATTGTTCAAGTGATTATGTCTAATGGTTTTTCTCCACTCAGCACTCAGTTGAGTACTCAGATGATTGTCTGGATGATTTGCTAATGAAATAGGAGAACAAGGCAATTGTTCCTGGTGCAGCCTTGCAGATAGGTTGTCTCCATTTTAATGATTTTAGAATAAAGAAGGTACAGCGATGCAAATGTGTAGCTATCTTTGACTAGTATCCCAAGTCACTGGAATTGTGGCTTTAGTGTTTTTTTAAATCAATTCAAGGTTCCCAGCCGTTACATTCAAAAATAACTTTTTTTTTTTACATAAAGCATGGCTCCACAACAATTTCTGCAAGGTTATAAAGAAGATGGACAAAAAGGGAGCTATGATTGTAATACTTGGAGGGTTTGCAGGCGACATTTAGATCCACAATAAGATTCTGATTTTTCTTTTCCTATATATTTTGAGATAACTGAAACAAAGCCCATATTAAAAATGTGTTAAAAATGTGTTATGGGCAGAAGGGGTTTAATTTAGAACAGCCCTGATTTCCCCATTCACCACCCATTCGTAAATGGAAAGATATTTTTGATTTTCCCCTTTTGTAAGTGGTGGCTTATGTTCCTCAACCTTTTGGTTTGAGTTGATCCAACTCTCTGTTAATAACCCCACAGCAAACTCGAGATAAGCTAAAATACGAGGGCCGTGTTATTTTACACACACACACGAAACTCAGGAAAGGGGTTTTGCAAGGTCTGCCCCTTTTTGCATTCATACAATAAAAGAGGGATGAGGAAAAGAACGAGGTTCAGGGCAGAGACCACGATTAAAGTAACAATCGTGATTTTACATGGGGAGAATTTTCTCACCATTGGGCGGGCCGGTTGAGAGCGGGCGTGGAGCCGATTGCCACCCGCGATTGGCTGCGCACCACCATTTTATATGGGCGGGCCAATTAAGGCCCACCCAGCGTGATGCACGTCAGGTAGCGCTCAACACTACCTGTGTGGGTGGGGGGAGGAGTGAGGGTTGGGGCCTGTGCACTTTCGTGCATGCACATGAAAGAGCACAGAAATCTCCCTGAGACACAGAGCTGCCTCAGGGAGATTAATTTCA
The DNA here is from genome assembly GCF_964194155.1 of Cetorhinus maximus. Taxonomy (NCBI): domain Eukaryota; kingdom Metazoa; phylum Chordata; class Chondrichthyes; order Lamniformes; family Cetorhinidae; genus Cetorhinus; species Cetorhinus maximus. The sequence goes on along the minus strand of NC_135898.1, from coordinate 6,355,006 downwards.
TGATGAGAATTTTTAATAAAGAAGGTAAAAAATCATTTACACATGTCCCCTCATGTGACAGTGTCACATGAGATGGGACATGTGTTTGAAATGTTCAAAAAATATTTATTAATTTAATAAACCCTTCATGAAACCTCACCACGCCCGTGGATGAGGTTTCATGAAAAATGCTAAGGCCGTTTGGGCTCTTCGCTTGCCTGCTAACCTTAAGGTTGGACGGGGAGCCCTGTCAATTTCTTTAATTGGTTTACTAATGGCCTTAACAGACGTTTGACAGTTCACCTGGCACGCAGCCAACTTCGGTGCGCACCCACTGAACAGAAGATCGGAATGACGCGTGGGACATCAGGACACACGCCCAACATCACCACGTGTCATTTTACGCATCGGCATGCTGAGCCTGCCCCCGCATGCCGAAGAGAAAATTCTCCCCCATAAGTTCAGAATCAAAGTCCAATGAGGTTTCTTGCGCAGAGCTCAGCTGGCTGAAGACCAGAGGTGTAAGGTTCGCTTTTTCAGTGGTGTGGATGTCCCAAAATGAAGGAGGCACGCAGAGATTGAATCAGTTCTGTATGGCCTGACCGTCAGATGTTAAACAGCAGACTGAAGATGGAATGCGAAAGCTGTGTAAAACAAGCAATTCAAACAGCTCAAGTCTTGGCCATGTGACAGGTTGGTTTCGGGCCATGTTATTTGGCTAACGAGGCCTCTTGTTAAAACCCGTTGTGTTTTGAGCAGGTAACTGTAGAACCATTAACACACTGTTGGAGATGAGGAGTCTGAAATAGTTGTGCCTTTGTCGATAGCTGGCTGGTGCAGATGTCTCATCTGCTATCCTTTGTGTTGGCTTGGCTGGAATGTTTATATAATGCAAGGAGTATTACATTTCAGGGGTTTGATGTGTTAGCTTTTGTCCGTTTTTTAAACTGCTCAGAAATTTTCAGACCTACCATCATGTGGTCAGCGACGGCCATTTTATCAGTCCAGCCCTTTGTCCATTTTAGAAAGAAAAATAATTATTTTATAAAGTAGCCAGGGTGATGTAGATAGATATATCTTTTCCTTCATGTCTTCCGATCATGGCGTAGGGCTGGGAATTTCTTAAGAACCTCTCTTTCATTTATGCCATAACTTTATCAGAAGTGGAGACTATGTTTATCATGCTTAGTTGTGCTCTTTGCTGCACTTTCAACCAAGTTACAGCAGTTCCAAGGAGATTCCCAGCCTGTATCCCAGGGATATAATTTGGAAAATGTCCTTTATTCTGTGACAAGGTTAGTCTGTGGATGGCTGATCCAGATGTCTGACTGGATTGTGAAGCACCCTTCATCAGGATTGGATTGATGAAGAACAAGAAATATTCACCTGAACCTCTCTATTCATTCAATTCTTCCTGGAATAACGAGGAAGGCTCACATGTGATTTTTCTTCACTGAGATGTGTTAAAGTAGTATAATGAAGATTTGAAGAAGTCAGAGGCATGACATTCAGCAGTTAGAAAGCATTATCATGTTGCTTCCTCAGATGTGAAGACTGCTAACATTTTATTTGCTTCTTCAGGAGCAAAAAAGGTGCTTTGACATGAAAGGAGATCAGGTGGATGAGTGCCCCAGGTTTCAGTACTGTCCTTTGTGCAGCTGAAGAAATGCGGACTAAAAGAATGAAGCAGCTACAGAGGACAGGCTCAATAGGCCAGTCGGTCTTTATCTATCTGTCATTGTTATATATACAGCACTTAAAAGTATTTCCCAAAGCACTGTCGAAACATTAGATTCTTCCAACAGCCACTTCAATTATATTAGCAGAAAGTTATTGCAGAGTAATTTAACGAAATTTCTGCTTCTGTGAGTCATTTTTTTGTAAATACATCTCGTCGCATGTAGAATTATGAATATTTTCTGCCTTCCAGAATGGCAGGCAATGTACTGAGCAAGCTGTGTGTTTTCCACAAGTAACATAGTGAGATTGGGATTAATTGGCTAGGCCAAGGCTATGTTAACTCAGTATGACAGAGAGTAACAGATTCAGGTTTGCATTTGTAAAGAAACTGGCATCCAGCCCTTTCCAAAAGTAAAGGATATTGGAAGGAGCCCAGACAAAAACAAGATCATTTACAAGATAAATCAACCTGAAATGTGACAGAGAATCAGGAAGTGACAGGTGTAAAATGATTATTTCCACAAATGCAGACAGTTGTTTTGGCTCAGGAATGTTTACACTACGTGTGTAACTTTATGAATTCAGAAATTAATGGATGGAAAGTCATCACACCAAGTGGCCAAATTCCTAACATGCACTCCCAGCAAGTAAAAACTCTGAAATTGGACGCAAAATTGCAAAGTTGCCCCATACTATACACGGAGTTCATCCATGCATGTTTTGAATAAAGAAACAATTATGTCAACTAGGTATACTCTGGAATCCTGAAAGAGACAAGAGATGAAATAGCTGAAGCTCTGGTATGACTGCTACAAAAAGACAAGACTATAAAATCTTCTGTGTTTGTGAGCTGTGTTTGTCAAGATGTTCACACAATTTATTTTTATTGTTTACTTCACTCTTTATTTTTTATTAAGTGTATATCTTTAAAGGTAAACTTTCTAACTAGAATTAGGTTTTGAAATATTCCTCTCCAAATACACCCAAATGCCCCAATTTGGATAGTGAATGACTATTTCCCGGATGCAGCCACAGGTGAACAAGCAAAAGGCTTCGTCTGCCAATTTTCAACCTCTCCCTGTGGAGAAACACTATGACGCCTTCGCCAGTTGGTTCTGCTGAGATTGAAATTTACCTCTGTAGGGAATCATCTGTCAAAGGTGGCCACTTCATACTCAAAGAGCTGGAGCCAAGACCACTTTGATCACAAAAATTGCATTGCTGAATCTCTTGCATTGGAAATTCAGTGGTGAACACCTGAATTAGAGCCACAAACAAGCCAGGATCCAGAGAAACTATGGCTTTAGAAATGACGACACAGCATCACCTTTATATTTACTAGAATGGAAGGCTACCATTGTTAAGGCAAATAATAAAAGGGAATATAATTTACCTCTGAGAGAACAGCTAGTTAAGGACATTTCATTGCAATCACTAGTATTATGTGTTGCTGTCATTATACTTGTAAGTCCGAGATTACTCTTTTTGGAATAGGTGAGCTGTGGCTTCATCTTGTGCTGAATTTGCTTTGCTTAATGAAGAAACTACCCAGCGATCGTAGGCGATGAACACTGAGAGAATGTCAGTTGATTTAATCACTGCAATAAATAGCCTGTCAAGAATTTTAGAAATAGATTTTGCAGACAGCCTTGGTGTGAGCTAATCTAAAGGGATACCCACACAAAGCGACACTATGACTTTAAATGTGAAGGTACATATTGCATTGGTTCATTTTGAACTACCAATGTGTAACAAGTTATGTCAATGAACGGTACAGTATTCCCCAGTAAATAGCAACATTTTAGCAGGTTTTTTTGTGTTTAGTCAGCTTTTTAATAATTATTTTCCCTTATTTTAGTTCTGCTGTGGAATTGTGATCAGGTGCTCTGCAGCCAAATTGCTGCTAACAAATCTGCAACCATCCACCCGACTTTGTCAGAGATCACCTTTTTAGCTCACACACTTGATGAGGAAATTATATTTCCAAACTCTCCAGCCAGCCCAGCCAAGATTGGAATGTTGTACAAATCCATATATTAACTGTCCTTGCTTCAGACTTGTCTCCGTGGGTGTACTTTTCTCTAATGATGTGAAGGCTGAGGAATGACCTAATAGAGTTCTTAAAAATATGAATGGATTTAATAGGATAGATAAAGAGATGTTTCCACCTATGAGGGAGTCCAAAATTGCAGGCAGTTATTTGTAAGATAAACCAATAAATCTTATAAGGGATTCACTAAAAACTTATGAACTTAGAGAGTGGTAAGAATGGGAACTTATGACTAGCTGGAGTAGTTGAGGGTGTATAGCATTGGTGCATTTAAGGGGCATCCAGAGAATTACATGAGGGAGACAGGAATAGAAGGATATGTTGATTTGGTTAGTTGAAAAGGGTTGGAGGGTCTGATGCATAAATACCAGCATGGATAAGTTGGATGGAGTGGCCTGTTCCTTTACTATAAATTCTACGTGGTGGAGTTCTTTGTACTTGACAAATTAGATCATTGCAGAACATCAGTTTAAAACTTTCTGTTATGCCTGGTAATTGTTCTTTTAGAATGGTAGATACAATGGGAATACTTGTCACTGAAAATAAATGATGATCCCAACATGCTGTAATAAAAAGATTTTAATTTGTGAAATTAGATCAATGTTAATATCATCTTGCAATATGACATTCAAGCTTTAAAAACGTGCTGTTAGTGCCAGGAGGTACTGAAAAATCAAATTAATTCATCAGAACAAATGTCTTCATTATGAGGAAGAGGAGTTTGCATTAACATTTGCTCAATTGTATCTCGTACCCTTAATTCAGTGTTATCCATGGTTCTAAATTTCTCAGTGGCATTATTTTCAGACTAGATGTCATGTAAGAAAATTGTAAAGCAGATTTGAATGGATGTACAAAGGTCAGTGGTAGTTACAGTGAGTGTTGTTGGGCACCCTATCAAACAACAACAGCAGGAGTGAGTCAGTTTCATTAATTGTTGCATGCCATTTGTAACTTTATGGAGTGCTCTCACCTTTGTTAAAATTACTACCATTTTGATTTGATTATTGCTTTTGAATATCTCTCCTGTTTCTCTTGGCCATCTGCAAGTCCTTTTCAGCCTGTCTGTAATGTTGCCTTTAATGAAATCTCTCACTGAAATCTGTCTTTCTCTTTCAGATGCTGATAGACCTGCTGTGTTTTTCCTGTATTGCTGGTTTTTAATTTGAGATTTCCAGTCTCTCTCTCTCCTAGTCCTTTAGTTTTGAATTTATGGCCTGTCAGAAAAGATAACATTTATAACAAATTCCATATTCTATAATAATGGGAGTCATTAGAAACATTGCATCATAATGAAGGCACAAATATATCGGAGAGCATTATAATGAGGACCTATTGCTACAAGTTTTTTAAATGTTTATATTCCATCAATTAGTTTTGTCTCATCCTGCAGTGATCCCAAGTGAGTTAAAACCCACCCCTCCTTGTTCATTATTGCCTAATTTGGAGGTAGGTTGAAACACTATGCCAATCTCTTTAATGCCTTCACAGACCTGTTCTCAAATGCCTTGTTTCCATAGAAACATGATTTACATGATTTCTTCTTGGGCAATGGCATATTTCTTCAGTAAAATCCCTGTGTGTCCTATTACAACATGCAATATTTGCAAATTACTTTGTTAACTTCCTGCATAGGCGCATTTGTCTTGTGGAAGACCCCGCGCAGAGATTCAATTTGAGGTCAGGGTTCTGCATTTCAGCAGACAGTGATACTATATACTACATACTTCACCTGCTGTCAAATCAGCTGTCTCAGCTTTGTCACTGACTTATTTACCAATTTTTTAAAAATGTTACCATCTCCGTAGAGATTGATAGCTTGTAAAAAGTGATTTGAACTTCCAGTTAATTGCTGAAAGAATGATGCATCAAGATTTCACGATCTAAAAATAAACTTTTCCTGCAACAAATGACTAAAAATCACTATTGACTAAACACTACCTTCTTTTTTTCAGCAATTTGTACTTTAAACAACAGGAAGGATCCGCCATGTAACTTTTAACACGACCAAAAACCCCATGCCACAACTATACTTCACTGCCCACTATCCACAGAGTCACATTTTTCACAGGAACCAGTTCAACACACCCTCAACACACATTCATCTCTCCTCTTTTCGCCAAGTCGCAAAGTTGAATGACCATCAAAGGGTGCTTCCCTAAATTTCTGGAGAATTCCTGAACCGATTATCAGCAGTAAGGCCCATACCGGCAATGCTTTACCACCTGGCTATGCCAGGATGAATCCTCTGGATTCCTTCAATTTCCATGGGATGCATCTCTCCAACCAGAGACCACATAATCTCCCGCATTCTGCTTGGCAGCCCCCCTTCCTCTCTCTCTGCTGACCACACACCAACTACAGTCTTTTGCCTCCCTCTGTGAGACCTCGCTCTCTCTCTTCTGCTCAGGTGCCTGGAGTCGACAAGTCTACTCTCTGCTAGCACAGCTGCTCTGGCCCAAGTGTGAGAATGTGTCATACCTTGCCCAACAAGTTCCTTGACTTGGGCCTCTTGTTCCCATAGCAGCTAAACCAGGCTTGCTATCAAACAGCATTTAGAACAACTCACATGACCCCCTTCTTTACCTAAAATTAAACATACAGGTTAAACAGAACAGGAGAAACATCAATATTGCAACAAATGGAAGACAATTGGATGAATTGAAAGATAAGAACAAATAGAAGTAAAAAGCGATTGAGATGACTGGATGAGAGGCTCAGTTTATTGCAAGGGTTTCACTATCCTAACACTACCTCCAACTTGATTTGTAAATGTTGAGGAACATAAGAATCCCTCAAGCCTGTTCTACCATTTCATTAGATCATTCCTCCCCTATACTTCATTTCTGTCATCCTCAATACCCATGCTTATCTGTCCCTCTAAAAATCTGTCAATCTTAGTTTTGGTTATTTTCAAATGACTCCCCCATCTTTTTGCAGGAGAGAGTTCCAGATTTCTGCCACCTTTTGTGTGAACATCAGTGCTTTGTAGAATGTTTGAAGTTCTTCTACAGTCAGTGAATTCTTGGTATCAGCCATCAAGGGAAATGTGAATTGGAGGTCACAGGAAGGGAAAAAAACACAGGGCAAACTTCCCTAACAACGCTGTCAAATTTGTCTGGTCCATGGCATTGGCTGAATCCTGGGAGCATATTCCCTACCTGGTTTCTCACCAAAGGAATGTGCAGCACAAATGGATCAAGGAAGCTGGGGAGACCAAAGTAAAGAGTATCCAGAACTGATGTTGAATTAAAACAAAGCTCCCTGTCTCCAGTTTCCAAACAAATTTGCTTTGTTCTGAAAGCACAGTGATTGAATCAAATGTCTAGTGACGCTTTGGGATAAAGAATGACATCTCAAAGTCTCTCCTAGCATCTATACCAAATGGCAATCCGGTTTGCTGATGGAGGGGTCATGATGCTTAAGTTCTTGCATCATTCCAGCCTTGAGCTGGATACATCTTCAGCTGTTATTGTCAGTGATTCAGTAATAAGAAGTAGCAAATTCAGCAGACCAATGTAATTCAAACTGCAATCACTGCCATACTGTAAATAGGTAACAAAAAAGATAGGCTATTATTTAAACAGGGTAATTAGTTTTGTCGACATTGATATTTTTCTAACTGATTTCCCTCACAATGAATGCCCAGTATTATGCACTGTCAGCAGTGTTGAGGATAAAATTTAACAATGGCAACTTAAATTTCTGCAGTGACAAAGAGATGTCTCTAGGGAAGTTATAGTAGATATAAGGCCGTGGACTCCAAGCCAAAGATAAAACAGAAAAATTGGGAGGAGGGAAAGGTCGAAGAGAAAAGTTTTGAAGAATTTTTGTTAAAGTGTTAGGATCTGGAAAACTGGGGCAACAAATGCCAGTGACACTCATATCCCTTGAAAGAAAAAAGTGGCCAGATAATGTTTCAGTGTAGACTCAGGGTGTGGAATTTAAGCACTAAAAACAGACACAGAGGACAAAGTGGATCTTTGGACTCAATGGTTCTTCTACTATTAGGACGATGCAATTTATTAGGGTTGAATATTGAATGCTAATAACAGATTAATAACCTTGACTGATACCATTTTACCTTTAGTACTCTGTCCAAAATTCCACAGATCTTTATTTTCTTCGAGGTTTTGCTTATTGCAAGCTCCCTGATAATGTGGGCCTGTAGTGAAATGAGTGGCCTTTGGAAGGAGCAAGCTTGCTGGGATAGATGGTATTTTCTGATTGTAGAATTCCAGCATTCTTATTGAAGACATGTCTTGCTTGCCTGAAGGTAGGATTTCACTTGGGCAAAAAATAAAAAAATGAGAAACAAATAAAAGAGGAAGAAGAGAAGGGAAAATGGATCTTTCTTTCCCCACCCTGCAGACCCAATCCCATTGTACACAAGCCCTTTGAATACATACGGAGGCTTCTATTAATGAAAAGATTCTCAGAAAAGGTCATTTTCTTTCCTAAGCATCGTGTGGTTTGGGTAAAATCCCTGTATGATGGTATAAAAAGCATTCATATGATTAATGGATAAGAGTTCTGTAATACTCCTCTTTCCCACCACCACCCCCTCCCTCAGCAGTACTTTTGAAGATGTTTGTGTGACTCATAGAGAGATCATTAATGATTACCACCATGCATAGACACAGGCTTATCATTACCATTTATCTGTGTGATGTTGGCACTTCAACTGTTTTAACTCTTTACAGCTGGTAATGTGTTCACAATGCATTTTTTCGACAAAATAATTTTGTCTTTCTTTTAATATTCCGTGAGATCTTAATCTCATGTGGGGTATACACTTGGGGATGCCAAGGCTGTTTATAGCCAGATTTGTATAAAGCAGCAGTGAGCACAGTGACTTTGTGCTTATTTGTCAGAGGGAAAACTGACACTCTATAAATTCCCTATGCATTTACCTATATTGGATTTGCACATCAACGGTTTGAGAGTATTTTGTTGCAGGAATAATTAGCATTTGCTTTGTTGAGGTGATTGGAAACAAATACTTCAATGAATAAAAGCATAAAATAAAACTCATGTGGAACAATTATCAATACAGCAAAGCACATCCCAACGGTGTCCACACAGAAGTGATTCATATGTTTCTACAATACACAAGTGGGCCACAGTATCTGTTTCCAGTTGTCAACCTGGAAGCAATTTGTTGCTGTCTCAAAATTCAGGTTTGCACCGGTATCAATTTTCAAATTTATTAACTTGTATGAACGATTTCCACTATAAAAGCTATTAGCTGAAGTTTATTTAAGAGATTTTAATCCTGCAGAAGAATGAATTGTTTAGAAGAGAATTCCAAGGAGAGAGAATGGTAGAGCTACAGTACAGTGTCCTGCTCGCATGTGTCTTTGTGAAAATATACAAATATAGGAAAATAAAAAGCAGGAAAAGACCAGCTGGTCATCAAGCCTGTCCCACACATATCTTATATGGAGCACTACGAATAGATGCTGCCCCCAAACACTGAAGTAATCTGGAAAAACTCAGCAGGTCTGACAGCATCTGCAGAGAGGAATACAGTTAACGTTTCGAGTCCATATGAGTCTTCATCAGTCATACGGACTTGAAACGTAAACTGTATTCCTCTCCGCAGATGCTGTCAGACCTGCTGAGTTTTTCCAGCTATTTTTGTTTTTGTTTCAGATTTCCAGCATCTGCAGTATTTTGCTTTTATCTTACTGAAGTAATCTGAGCTCACTGGGGGCAGAGGAGCAGGGCTGAAGAGTTCGGGCGGGGAGCAGAAGAAAATTCCTCGCCAACCAGTGATCAAAACCAGCCCAAGAGATCACATAAACCATTTGTTTGTTATCTGCAATCCACTTGTTTCCGGTGTGACAGGATCTCTGCCTCAGCCTAGAACTTGTCTCTCTTAAAGGGAGAGATTCAGCACCAACTGCACCAGCTGGCATTGCATTGCATTTCAGAGGCTCACCACTCTAGGAAAAGAAGAATCTCCCAGCATCTAGCTTATTCCCATTTCTGCATGGTTTGCATGCATTTCTCACTGGTGTAAGGGTCAGAAAGCAGAGGACACCAATTTGACGTGAATTAGAAAAGAGCCAATGGCAATATGAGAAAAGGTTCTTTATGCAGCGAGTGGTTAAGACGTGGAATACACTGCCTGAGAATGTGATGTGGCAAATTTAAATGTAGCTTTCAAATGGGAATTGGATAAGCACCTGAAGAGAAAGAAGTTTCAGGGAAATGGGCAAAGTGCAGGGGAGTGGCACAAACGGACTTACTTGCTCTTGCAGCAAGCTGGAATGAACATGACAGACCCGATGACCATTTTCTGTGCTGTAACCATTGTATAATTCAGTGAAATTCTCTGGTCCTCCTCAATCTTTCAAACTGAAATAATGGAACAATACTGACACAATCCAGCTCTTTGATTATTTAATCAGCCTAAATTGAGTATATTTGTTTCCTTCCTTGCATTTGACTGGGCTATTCACCAACTATGAAAGGTGAATATTTGGGCAATATATTTCTACATCTCTGAACAAAGAACAAAGAAAAGTACAGCACAGGAACAGGCCCTTCGGCCCTCCAAGCCTGCGCCGATCATATTGCCCGTCAAACAAAAACATTTTGCACTTCGGGGATCCGTATCCCTCTATTCCCATCCTATTCATGTATTTGTCAAGCTGCCTCTTAAACACCACTATTGTACCTGCTTCCACCACCTCCTCTGGCAGCGAATTCCAGACACTCATTACCCTCTGCGTAAAAAACTTGCCCCACACATCTCCTCTAAAGTTTTCTCCTCTCACCTTAAATCTATGTCCCCTAGTAATTGACTCTTCCACCTTGGGAAAAAGCTTCTGACTATCTACTCTGTCCGTGCCATTCATAATTTTGTAAACTTCTATCAAGTCGCCCCTCAATCTCCGTCGCTCTAGTGAGAACAATCCGAGTTTCTCCAACCTCTCCTCATAGCTAATAACCTCTAGATCAGGCAGCATCCTGGTAAACCTCCTCTGCACCCCCTCCAACGCCTCCATATCCTTCTGGTAATGTGGCAACCAGAATTGCACGCAATATTCCAAGTGTGGCCTATCCAAGGTTCTATACAGCTGCAGCATGACTTCCCAGCTTTTATACTCAATACCTCTGCCAATGAAGGCAAGCATGCCATATGCCTTCCTGACTACCTTATCCACCTGCGTTGCCACTTTCAGTGACCTGTGGACCTGTACACCCAGATCCCTCTGCCTGTCAATGCACTTAAGTGTTCTGCCATTTACTGTATAATTCCTGCCTGTATTAGACCTTCAAAATGCATTACCTCGCATTTGTCCGGATTAAACTCCATCTGCCATTTCTCCGCCCAAGTGTCCAACTGATCTATATCCCGTTGTATCCTTTGACAATCCTCTTCACTATCTGCAACTCCTCCAACCTTAGTGTCGTCTGCAAACTTACTAATTAGCCCAGTTACATTTTCCTCCAAATCATTTATGTATACTACAAACAGCAAAGGTCCCAGCACTGATCCCTGCGGAACTCCACTAGTCACAGTTCTCCATTCAGAAAAGCACCCTTCCACTGCTACCCTCTGTCTTCTATGACCAAGCCAATTCTGTATCCATCTTGCCAGCTCACCTCTGATCCCGTGCGACTTTACCTTCTGTACCAGTCTGCCATGAGGGACCTTGTCAAAGGCCTTACTGAAATCCATGTATACAACATCCACTGCCCTTCCATCATCGATCATCTTTGTCACTTCCTCGAAAAGCTAGATCAAGTTAGTGAGACACGACCTCCCCTTCACAAAACCATGCTGCCTCTCACTAATACGCCCATTTGCTTCCAAATGGTAGTAAATTCTGTCACGAAGAATCTTCTCCAATAATTTCCCTACCACTGACATAAGGCTCACCGGCCTGTAATTTCCTGGATTATCCCTGCTACCCTTCGTAAACAATGGAACAATATTGGCCATTCTCCAGTCCTCTGGGACCTCACCCGTAGCCAGTAAGGATGCAAAGCTACTTTTTAGAAGGCCACTAGAATCTGAGCAAGTGGTCTTGCAACAATTTGATCTGGTTCGGGACCGAACCTTCTGAGGAGTGGCAATCACCATCGGATTGCCACTCCGCTCCTGTTTTTTAACACAGCACCAGACCTCCACATTTCTAGTCCAGACTTCTGAACCGGGCTTATTCAGAAATGCAGCGCATACCTGTTGTTGGAGTGCTTCATTGTGAGGCAAGATTGTTGGGGAAGCTAAGCCACACACCCTTTTTAAGGCACGAGCTGCTGTATTTTGCCAAGTCTTCATTCACCAACACAGTGAAAAGCTTTGGGACATTTAAATAGCTTTTCACTGTGTTAGTGAATGAGAGTGAATGAGGTAAGTGGTTGGGTGCCAGCTGCTCAGGATGTTTGATGGCAGGTTGGCAGAGTGTCACCTGGATGGGGTGGTAGGTGGCAGGGTGGGTCAGGTGGTGAGGTCGGGTTGTGGGGGGTAGGCTGAGGGTCGGGTATGTGATCAGGAGGATCATAGGGTTGGGGGGAATTGAAGGGCGGTTAGCAGAGAATCAAATGGTTGCGGGGGGAGTTGGGGGTCAGAGGGTCACGGGGGAGTCGGAGGTTCGAGGGGGAAGTCGTGGGGGCAGTGTGGAATCGGAGTGTTGGGGCGGTTGAAGGGTTGAATTGCCCATCAGAAGTTGAAACTTCCTGGGCAATTCCCGCAGAGTCCTTGTGTTGGGACCTCTGAGGGGTTTCCCCAGCTTGTGTTCTGGGGTATGTCCAGGGTTTGACCATCTGGAGACCGGAAGATCTGGGCCATGTTTTTTCCTGCTCCTGTGGAGAGGCACCTGGCCTGTGCTCTGTGCCTTCTTGCTCCATGCTGCTCTCTCATCCTCTTTCAGCTTTCCCCATGTTGCATGGGGTTGCCACAATGCTGGTTGATCACCTTTCATATCAACCATTATTGTTTGGATTTGGTGGGTGGTTTTACAGCCGGATGCCCTTCCTGCTGCTAACCCTCCCCATTTATCTAGGCTGGGGACTGGCACCGATGCACACTGGCTTGTCTGCACCATGCTGCTGAGGTCAGGAAAATCTGTGGTGCAGCAAGATTAAATTTCATTGTGCCAACTATATTAAGAGTTGTTCTGATTTTGGATATTAATTCTCCATGTGTATAGTACAAGAAATAGAAAGTGTGGTAGCCAGATGAGGAACCGACATGATATGCATGTTTAAATAACATAAAAAAACATGTAAAATATTGCCTGCATGAGCAATGTGTGTTTAGTGAAAATTAGTGAAGCTTTTGAAAAAAAAAACTCTGCATTCCATTCATTGGCGTGTTGATGTTTTCAGCAGACTGTTCCATTCAAGATTCATGAACAGAACCTATCTTTTACAAAACAAAAGGGTCTTAACAATAGTAAGGTGATATACTTGAAATTGTGCCTTCTTTGCTAGGATGCAGATATTCAATTTGTTTGTGAGCAAATCCTTCCTATGCTATTTTAAAGGAAGCATCGATCTGTTTCACGTCAAACTGTTAACACTTAAGGTATGGATGTGTTAAGCTATTGTCTGCTTGTATCCCATGGAATTATTTCAAGATTTGTATGCAATTCCAAGAAGTTGGTCGTCAGCAATGCCCTGGAATCAAATAGGATTCCCTTTGCTATTTCCACTCAGAATCTTCGGCACATAACATTATTGCGTGGTGACACAGTAATTTTTCACAACATTTTTATTGGATAATAAGGGACCATTTTCAAGCATGATTGTTCTGTAAATTTCTCAGCTGCTGAAGACTTGTTCGTTGTTTCAAAATTCAGCAACTGAAAATGGAATGCTTTAGTCTTTTACTGGTCACTTTTAAATAGCGCTGTGCATTTCTGGTAGCCAGGAAGAACAACAGATACTATCATATCTGTGAACTGCTGGAAATCAGAAATAAAACTCCAGAAATACACAGTATCAGCTGAAAAGAGAAAACATAGTTTAACATTTTGAGTGGGACTTTCTTTAGAACTGATGTGCATATGTGTTTGAAATGAACTGTTGTTTCATCACTTAATTCTAGCCATGGAACTATAAACAAAGCTGATTTTAGTACCAGTTGATAGTGATGTCAAGGCAGGGATTTCACGGTCATAATTCTGCAGCAACGTTTAAAAGTTGACATGTATTTCTCAATTGTCAGCATTACAGATGTTTTATGTTATGTGCAGTCCAAGTGTATAATTGATGGCTGTATTTGTGAGTCCGTGACAAGTTTTAAAAATTATTTTCCCAGTAATCTGCTGATGAGATTAGAGAAGTAGGGTGGGAGGAAGTTTGTGTTAACAATGCAGTTGAATCGAATGGCCTACTTGTGTGCTGTGAATTCTATGTTAATTCTCCTTGTTTACCAAGTGGTGCCATTCTTCAGGTATGTTTTAAGTGTTACCTTTTATTTCACTTGGCCTACAGCCACACAGGATAAACAATCCAATGTCTGAAACGGTCTAAGCAGGGTCAAATTGTGAACGAGCCATAATGGATGTGAATTGAGTAAATTGAAATTGACGAATTGTGTACAAATTGGGACATTGTTTCTGCTTATAAAGAAACATAGGCAGTTTCTGACATCCCCTGTATTTGGCTGAGTTGCTTACTATCTATCACACTGAAACTTCACTTGAAACAAATTTAAAATAATAATTGTAACAAAGCCAAGAATAATGGTAATTTAAGCATATGAGACATCCTTGTGGTTAATAACCCATCGGAATAAACCAATTGTTATCTAGTTTGTTCCATCTGAGAAACATGTAACGTCACATCAGTGTGTTTTATTTCACAGAAACATCTGCTGGAAGAATATTTTAGTGGTACCCAGCGCCCAGCTGAAATGGTGCCAAGAACAGCAGCATTATCTTTTATCGATCCAGTGCTTCAGCATGGGTTTTGTTTTCTTGCTTGGGGGAGGGCACAAGGGGTCTGTGCGCCCATATCAAAACGGAAGTATGGGAATTTGTCAATAAAATATCCTCTGTTACTTATTTATTATTTGTACTTGTTGAGGCAACGAACTGTAGTGCTGGGAAATAGAACAGTTTTTCTTCCCAACGTTTTGGTTGGGAGTGAAGATATTGGATGCTGCTAGATCAGATGTGAAATATGTACACAGCAGCATTTTCTTCCATAACCCACTCCCCTCCCCTTGCCCTACCCACATTGTGTAATATATGCCAAGTCTTCTGGGCTTTGTGCAGAACAAGGTGAAAATATTAATGTTGCAGACCTGAATAACTCTACTCATGTCACCCCTCTGATTTGGTTTGTCAACTTGGCTCAGTTGGTAGAACTCCTACCTTTGAGTTTCAAGATCATGGGGTCTATACTCCACAAACACTAACATGGGTTAGTTATTGCATTTTTCTTTCACTTTTGATGTCTAGATTGACAAAATAAAAGGTTTAACTGCTGTCTGGCAGTAAACACCCAAAATTAAATCAGTCCCTTGTGCAGTCTGTTGTGGGCAGCAGCTCAGAACACAACACAAAGCTTCTCATAGAGTGACATAAGTTGACATTGAGTTATAGTCTCGCTTCGAGAGGTCACCAACATGCCTGGTAAAAGGTTCACCTTGTGGCACTTGCCCAGGCAGAGTGGAGCCAGCTTCCTTTTCCAGCTGGCCTCTTCTGAGCTTTGGCTCAAGGCCAATCGTTTGGGAAACTCAAGGCAGCTTTACTGTCCTTCCAGCCATGCTATTCCTGTTGTGTAAGTGTTTGATGCTGACCACGAATGCAATAAATAAATAAAAAACATTCCCCAGCACTGGAATATCTGAATATGTTCAATCAACATACAAATCCAGATGAAAAAATGAAAATCCATACAAATCATGAAAAAAAACAAGAATGACATTCATACTGTGGGTTAAAAGAGTGAGCTGGAAAAAAGCTCAAATTGTTCATTAGAATTGAAAGCTGCAAGAAGCCTGTGGAGGTGCTCCGATAGATGTCTTTAAAATTATTGAAAGGAATCAATAGAGCAGTCCTAAAGAAAATATTGTAATCCATTTGTAGGGTGTCCAAAACTAGTCACTCATAAATCCAATGCGGAATTCAGGAGAAACTTCTTTACCCAGAAAATATGAGAATGTGGAATGTGCTACCTCAGGAGAGGCAAATAACCTCAGGAGATGCATTTAAGGGAAAGCTAGATAAGCACATGACAGAGAAAGGAATAGGAGGATATGATAATAGGGTTAAATGAAGTAGAATGGTGGAGGTTTGTGCACAGCATAAAAGCCAGTTAGACCGATTGGCCTGTTTTCTGGGCTGTATACTTGATGTAACTTGATTCCACCGAGAGTTCACTTTTAAAAATTAAAAGCCATTGAATCTTTTGAAAAATTTGATATTTATATCAATCTGGTAAAGTCTACAGTTTAATCAACGAAAAATAGCTTCCTGAAGCTTTCACCTTTTAGGCTGTTTTTGAAGACAATTAAAATGAAGGGTTTGCACAGGAAGCTCCAACACTTCTGTCGAATTTATTAAATATGTTATTTCAGTATTTGAAGGGACTAGAAAAGCTGGAATTATTCTCTTTACAGCAGAACAGAGAAAGGTCAGGGGAAATTTAATAGAGATGTTCAAAAATTATGATGTGTTTAATAGAGTAAATAGGGAGAAACTGGTTCCAGTGCAGAAGGATTGGTAAGCAGAGCATGATAAGTTGTTATAACCTGGATTGCTGTGCCATAAATGATGGTGGAAACAAATTCAGTAGTTACTTTCATAAGGTTTAATACTTAAAAAACAAAAATTTCTAGGACTTTGGGGAAAGAGAAGGGAACTGAT